>NW_008332654.1:3033213-3123999 GCF_000622305.1 Nannospalax galili | reverse complement strand
AACCTACTGACAAATGATATACACAACTAGCTCAAGGAACATAATATATGTCTAGTCAAGGTTTATCTGAGAACCTTTAGTCTTTGCCCAAGCTTTATCTACATAGCACATGGTAATTAAAAATACCAGACTGGTGGAACAAACCTTATTGGATGTTTAACGGCCCTACTTTGAGGCCTATACTAATGTGTTCAGAGGGACTTAAAGGACAGTTTTTGCCCCTTGCCCTCCAAGGTTGACTAAGTTCCCGGGGACGATGGAGCATCTCTCAAAATGTGCTGTACATGTGGTGAGTCACCTGCCTGCTTGATCAAGGAGACCATGGAGACTAGTGTCCAAGTCTACAAAGAGGAGGATCAACACAGAGAAAACATTTCCTCCATGCTTCCAAGTGAAGCCAGTCATGGTCAAGTAGGACCTTTGACTTATCTTCACATAGATGGAACTTGTAAAAGAAAGGAGCCAGGGGCTCCTCGCAAGCCCATGTGACCCCTGAGGAACAGATCCTCAAATGACCTTAAGAGTAAAAATACATCAGTTTATCTGGACCAACAGTGTGGTCTTAAACACCCAAAAGGAAAGTATAACCAAAGATTAAAGGGGCCAATATAATTTCATAAGAGTATATTTCTTTAAGAGTTCAAGGGATTACACTTCCCAGACATTAGGCTTAAGTCCATATAAAAAGTTACTTAGACAATTATTTCTCATTGGTGATTTTTTTCTGAATCAGAAAGTGCTGCTCAGATGTAAGACTTCAAGTCTTGGTCTGCAATACTGTAGTGCCCACCTAAGGGAGACAACCAGCTATTGTTCTAAAATGATGGATAAATTTGTTTTTTCCCCCTATCTAGAAGCCTTGGAGAGGGAACTGACACTGATTCTAACCACTCCAACAGCTATCAAAACGCCTGAAGGCAAAGCCTGAATCCATCACTCTCAAGTCCAGTCTGGCAGACAAAAGAAAAATGAGGAGGAACCCAATGGAGGGATGCTTTTGGAAGCCCTTGTCAAGAAATCCAATGGACTCTCATGAACATATGAAAACTGCCCTGTTATGACTTTTTTCTAGTTCCTTGTCTAGAACTTGTAATGCTAATTACTCTTGCCTTTACTTCTCCTCACATCTCCTATTCACCAGTCAAGGACTTTCTTTTCCCCCTAGAGATGAGAGTTATGCAATTTGGGAGTCTTTTAAATAATTCACTGAAGAGGTACCCCAATTGCCTCACCCTACATCCATGTTCAGCATGGAAGAAGCCAGAGCAGTCTGTGTACCAATTCCCTATCCACAATCTGGGTAACCTCTTCAGAGGATGGTATGATAAGAATAGGAGGTAGGAGCCAGGTGTGGTGGCGCTTGCCTTTAATCCCAACCTTGGGAGGCAGAGGCAGGCAGATCTCTGTGAGTTCAAGGCCAGCCTGGTCTACATAGTGAGTTCCAGGGCAGCAGGACAGCTGGGGCTACTGGGAGACCCTGTCTCAAAAAAAAAAACAAAAACAAACAAAGACCAAAAAAAGAATAGGAGGGAGAATTGGCTAGGCAGTTAGAATAAAAAGACCCCAAAGAAAAGTAGCCAGTTTCTTGGCTAAAAGTCATAATGTCCTTGGGCCTCTTAGCAACACACTCCATTCCAAAGGCCAAAAATGTCTAAAGTATTTGGGAGTTCTTATCTAATCCTTGAAAGAGTTTAGGGTTACTTCTTCAGAGGGGCGAATGTTGGAGTAGCAAAAAGAAGAAAGAGTACATGAAGTTATCAGAAAAAAAGTGATGGGGAGATATGGGAGGAGTTAGAAGGGAGGGAATGGGCATGGATTTGATCAAAACACCTTATATGCTTATATGCCTGTATGAAATTCTCAATAAATTATTTTTAAAAAAGAAATAAAAGGTCTGACATGATTTAAAAAAGAAAAAGAAAATAAGGAAGGAAAAAAAAAAGAAAAAAACATGGCATTTAGGATATTCCATGGCTTGTTTATAATTCTAGAATGAAATCCAAATCCCTTCCCTGAATGACGTCCACTTCCCTCCTTGAAGACCTCTTTTCTTTAATTGGGTTCAAGTTCCTAGAAAACACCAAAAGCCTTTCCACTTCAGCTTTTTAACTTTTGTTGTTTTCTATACCTAGAAGAGTATTTTCCCTAATCAATCTCTTATCTCCATCTCTCTCTGTCTCTATCTCTGTGTCTCTCTCTGTCGCTGTCTCGCTCTCTCTCTCACACACATACTTTTTTCTTATCTTTTTTTCTCTTCAAAGTGTCTTCTCTAACACCCTGTTTACAATAATGTTTCCTTCTTCTGAGTCACTTTATCTTTTTCATAGAAATATACTGGGTCTGAAATTAGATATTTATTTATTGGGGCACTGTACTTGTTTATGGTCCACAGCAGAATGCAAGCTCCTCAGGGACAGGGTCCTAGTGTGCCTTGCCTTCTGCTGTTTCCCTGTCTTGAGTAGCTCAGGTTCCCTATAAGCATCTGTTGAGTGAAAGAAATATCAAGTACAAACTGGGATTCAATCCAACTTAACAATAGAAGAAATTTACCTTACCAGCTTCCCTTTTTCTGCCCTAAATTCCTCCTCAGGGGATTCTTGAGCACCCTACATGTACACACGTGCTTACATGCTCAATAAATTAGTGTGTTGCTGTATTTCTTACACGCTCTATGAATGTAAGAACGTTGTGCTATTATTCACTCCCAGTGTGATATAAATGACTGAAAATCACTTCAAGAGTCATAGTTTCCGGCTTATTCACATTTTAACAATAATCTTAAACTAAGAAAGCTAAACTCCTCAGATTTAATGCTTAATGAGTACAGTACCACTTATAATTGGAAAATATTGGAAGTAATCTAAACACCTAGAGATAGTAGATTGGTTAAATAAACTTTGTTAGGGACTGGAGAAATGGCTTAGCAGTTAATTGTTGCTCTTCTAGAAAATGAAAATTCAATTCTCAGCATCCACCCCATGAGCAGCTCACAACTGCCTGTGACTCCAAGTGCAGGGGATCAGACACCCCCTTTTGGCCTCCGTAAACATCTGCACACTGGTGTACATACATAGACACACAATAAAATAAACATTGTATCATATATAACTGATACAGTTATTAAAGGATAGAAAGAGCTGTGCAAAGGACCTTAGGGATTCCTAGCATGTATTGTTAAAACATGCAAAAAACCATATATGAAGTGCTATGCTTGACTTACATAAGAAAGAAGGAAAAACTTATAGTAAATACCCATGTGTCTTTTAATCTTTACAGATGAGCAAAACCAGAAAGCTTAATTCAGAACCTAGTGAAACGGACTGCTTACAAAGGTTGTTGAGAATGAATTAAAACCCAGCAAAGAGTGACAGTTCTCTAAGTGGAAACTTGACTTATTTGCAGTTTTTAAATTTTTCATTTTCATTTAATTATATTTATTTATGTGTGTGTGAGTACTGTGTACCCATGCCACTGCCTGCATGAGGATGCCAGAAGATGACTCTGGGAGTCAGTCTCTCCTTCCACTGGGGGTCCTGGAACTCAAACTCAGTTTATCAAATTGGCATGGCAAGTGCTTTCACCAAACCATTTCACTGGTCTTACTTATGGGTAGTTTTGATGTTTGGAACCATGTTAATGTTTTACATGTTCAAAGATTTATAGAAAATCTACTTTGAAGGAGAGAAATAAATCACTAATCAAGTACTTTATTTGGAGGTGAGGGTAAGATAGCAGCTCCCAATGTAGTCCAGCACAAGTAGTTTTTGAATAGAATGCTTGAATTAGAAGTCATTTTAGGGCTGGAGAGAACTCAGCGGTTAAGAACACTGGCTGTTCTTGCAGAAGACCCAGGTTGGAATCCCAGAACCCACATGGCCACTAACAACTGTCCTTAACTCCAGTTCCAGGGGATTTTGTCACCCACTTATAGCCTCCGCAGACATTGCAGGACACCAGTGCACTTATACACATGCAGGGAATACACTCATACACACAAAATAAATAAAAATAATAATTTTTTTTTAAAAAGAAGTCATTTTAAAACAAGAACTTCAAATTAATCTTGCACACTACCTAGGAGCCTCACTTTTTGTTTCCATACAAGTGTGGGTATAGTCATTCTCAAACAGCATTGTGTGTACTATAGGATTGGCCAAATCAGGAGGTATGCTAATATCATTGGGAAACAGAGTTTCCTTGAGAGAAAAAATAAGTAAGTAATGCTGAGTGTGGTGTGATGTGGTGACTCACTCCTTTAATGCCAGCACTTGGAAGGCTTGAGGGCACTGGAGAAGTAGAAAGATCAGGAGTTTAAGGACATCCTGGACTAGATAGTGAAACCCTGTCTCAAAAAATAAACCCTCTGGCAGGTCAACCATGCTCCAGAAGCTGGCTGTCCTATTTGAGCAGCACAAATAGGACTCCCTGGGTTGTTAAGAAAAAGAAAAAGAGGACACGAAGTTGAGTGTGGTAGAGATGTGGGGGTGAATCTGAGAGGAGTTCAGGAAAAGAGTTAGGGGATAATCAGAATGCACTGTAGGAAATTCTCAAAAAATGAACAAAATATTATAATAAATAAACCTTGGAAAATAGGGAGAAGATTTTCCTGTCATTTTGGAATTAGCATTATCATTAAATAAAATATTATTAAAAATAAACAAATCTTGGAAAACAAGGTAGAAATTTTTTCCTGTCAATTTGGAATTAGCATTATCTTTAACTCACTAGTTTTATACACCATGTGGTCATATACACACATGTATATGTTCATATACCATGTGGTCATATATACATATGTATATGTTCAAAAAATCTTAGTGTATACACATATATATCCATTCATAAATATACATGCAATACATATATAAAATCAACTATTGCTCATGTGCAATTTCCTTTTCCCCTTGCCTGCTGTAAACATCTTGAAGAAATAAAGCCTTAATGAAAAACACCTACAGCTCATATCTTGGCTAATAAACATCAGTCTCCTCAAAAATTGATTAGGGCTTCTCTGAAAAATGATGACTACTAGACCAGTAGAGAAAAAGCAAAGAGTAGCTTCAAATTATTAAATTTGCATATGATGTATATATTTAAGTATCCTATTGCATCAATATTAAACTTCCTGAAGTTGAATGTAATTCTATGGTTATATCTTGGGCAATGACAGTTTTTGAAAAGATATTTGCTAACATGTCTACGTAGAACATTTACGAAGAAAAGATCATCATGTTGGCAGATTACCTCAACTGGTTCTGAAAAACAATAAAATACAGGTACAATGTGTTATGTCTACAATGTCAGCACTTGGGAGGTTGAGATAGGAGGATTGCCAAGAACTTAAGGCCATCCTGGGCTATGCTGTGAGTTGCAGGCCTACCTGGGCTACAGAGTGAGACCCTGTTTCCAAAAAACAAAAAAGAAGAAACAAAAAAGAAAGAAGAAAAATAGGGAGATAAATGAGATATGGCAAATATTACACAGTACTGCTCTGAGTGAAAGCATATTTTTAATACTATTTTTGCAAGGGTTCTGAGAGCTTAAAATTATTTCAGGTGAAATAATTTCAAAATAAAGAGTACTTTTTAAGTTAACATTTTGAGCATTCCACAGTAAAGCAAAATGCGGGTGGTTATGACCTGGTTACCTGACAGGTAGGAAGACCTGTTGATGGGATATGAATTTTCATTCATGTACTCACACCATTTTTTACTGCATGGACACAAGCTGTAAATGAAAAATAAGAAAATAAATTATAAGGCAAACTGAGAAAAAAGATGAAAGAATAAAAGGCAGGGATTTGAATAGGATTGCCAGAGGGGCTTCACTGATCAGTCTTACGGGACCAGAAGAAGTTGGAGAAGCAAGGGCTGGAGGTGCTCACACAGAACATTCCAGGGAGAGAGAATTCTCCAGCTTCCTGGTAAACATCTGAAGTCTGTGGGATGAGAAGACCTGACTTTTAGATTTTGCCGGTTTCCTTGGTGTCACTGTTCCCATCTTGGCTCCATTCAGCTGCTGACAACTAGCTAGCACAATCCACTTTCACAAGCCAGCAAAAGTCCACTCCAAACACCACAGAGAAACAACAGCAGGCCTGAAGCCTGAGGCAGGACACATATGCTATGCCTACGGTGCTGAGGCCAAGGACACACAGCAGGAGTGAGTCACCCCAGAGCTTAAGGGATGAGTTTAGAAAACTCCTAAGAGTTTTGCCCTGTAGGCCTAGTAAGGACTTTGACTTTTATGCAAAGTAAGCTGAGAACCCATTGGAGAATTTTGATCAGGGAAGTGACATGATCTGGTCTTTGTATTGACAAGATCACTGGAGCTGCTCTATTGGAAACACTGGAAGCAAGGAGTGCAAAGGGGGCACCGAAGACTACTATGATGACAGAAGAGGAAGATGGTGGCACCCAGGAGTAGACCCCTAGCTGCAGTAGTCAGAAGTGAAAGAGGTAGGTTTGGAGCTCACAGGATCCAAAGGATAAGATGGAACAGGAGAGAGAAAGTCCAAGAGGACTGCGGAGTTTTAAACTGATTTACCCAAAAGATGCAGCAGACATTAACGTAAGAAAAACAAGACTGTATGAGAGTTTGAAGTTAGATGTCATACACAGTGGATTTAAGATTCATATGGAGAAGTCAGTAGGTGATGTCAGAATGGATCAAATCACAGTGGGCCAGGAGGAAGAGCCCAGGGACCAACTGCTGTCATGGTTGTGTTCTCTGTTCTTCTTCTTAGCCTAGAAAGTACCCCAAATTTCAGTATAGGCCATTTCAATATGGAAATTAATGCAACCAACCTGTTCTGAGGACAATACAAAGTAGAAAGTTTAAAATGAACAACCTAATTTTCTGAAGAAATCAGAGTGAAAAATGTGTGAGCTGTTTAGATTTTTCTGCTCTCCAGAACTAAGTGCACAGGATATAAATGTCAGAGGGAAACCAGCTATCACGACAGCAAAGAAATTCTAAGAACAATACTCTAAACATTGTTTGGAGATTTTTCATTGTAACAGCATTGTATTCCACCCCCTCTCTCCAAATATGGTGAGCACACAGGTGGCAAATATGTGCATTTGGGGGTCAAGAGTATAGACACTTCATAATGAAATTACTGAATATATATGTTTTAAGGTAGAATATATTCATTCTTCCTTGTTAGACTTAAAAGATAATACTAATAAATAAAAAGACTCTTCACTTTCCCAGCCAGGACGGCTTGTGAGATGATCAGCTGCAGCTAGGGAGGAAAGATTGCCAAGTTTCTGGTGTGCGTGTGCACGTTTCTTTTGCTCATAATTAATAGCCCCTGTGCTTGCTAAGGTTTTGGAAAGCAGCTCGAAGCCTACCCAGGTAATGCCTTCTGACAACGTTTTAAAGATCAGTTATGTCATATGGCTGCCTTTTAGAAAAAAAGGAAGTCATAATGCATAGCAGTGCCATATGGCATCTCGAAGAATCAGGCGGATTGGACAGACAGTCATTGGATAAGGTCCCACAGCACTTGGAAAAGAATGTGGTCCTGTTGCCAAAATGTGGCCTTTGTTAATCTCCTAACTATTATTGAGCAGAAACCAATTCATCTGTATTAATTATAAACAAATTTTAATTACTTCAGTAAAAGCCTATTACACTGGTATCTGATGCCAAGGAAGCGGCATTAACTCTTTCTAAGACTCCAAAGCAAACACGAGGTGCTGGAACGTAGGTGTTTTCTGTAAGGCAGGAATTTCTCAAGCTGAGTGTAAAAAAATGCAGTTCTGACATTTGGTTTCCAGTTCTTCTAAGCGATCCCAGGATGCTTTTGGTTTTTGCAGAGACTATCAAAAGACAGCTGATGCACATAAGTTGTTAAAGACAGATTATCCCTAATGTCTGAGAGTGTTTAACTGTACTTTGTAATTTTTTTTTTTTTGCTCCAATTTTAAAGTTAACAACAACAACAAAAAGCAGTCTGCACTGCAAAGCAATGATGCTTGGTGACACCAAAACAACTGAATAAAATGTGACCAGATTTTGCTAAAACATTCATCATGCCGTCGTTTCTGATAGTTCTCTGGACAATGTACAAGCACACGTAGCCTGTGCCTCAAAGCCGAATATCCTTAAAAAACATGGAAACCCAAATCACAAGCATGTTTTATGGCAGCAGCTTGGCCAAGAAAGCTGGCTGGTCTTTCCCGCACAGAAACTATCCGGTTTGCAGATGACACGGTGGCTACAGCGTGCGCAGCCGTTGGGGTTGGATGCCATCCAACCTGAAGACTCATCTGTGAGAGTAGCCGTGATGGAATTGTCTTTGACTTCAGTTTCACTAATGTGTACTTTTATTTTATTAGGCCAGCCATCAAAAGTTTCTCTTCCTCTTGGAAACCATTCCGTTTGGTATTCATATCACTCCTTGGACTTAGAAAGTTAAACAGTTTTAAACAAACAGAACCACATCCTGCCTTCTTCCTCCACTAGACTTTGAAGTTCCTCATGTAAACCTCGCAGTATTTTTTTTTCTCATTTTTACACAATAATTTATTTTTATAATCATAATGGGTAAATTCTAGAAAAGCACTGACTCTAAATTCTCATTGGTAGACACAGAGAAAATGGCTTTGAACAACATCACACATACAATATGGGGGATGACCGAGGATGTGGAAGTGAATGAACATTTAAGTGAAGTCAGTTATCTCATGGTTTGGGTTTTTATGTGTACAAATTAAATATATTATGTAATTAATGGTGTGGAGTTTTTTTTTTTTCCTACTCAAACACTATTATTAGAAATACCTGTTACCAGACGGGCGTGGTAGCACACACCTTTAATCCCAGCACTTAGGAGACAGAGGCAGGCAGATCTCTATGAGTTCAAGACTAGCCTGGCCTCTGGCGAGCTCCAGGCCAGCTGGGATACAGGGAGACCCTGTCTCAAAAAGACCAAAAAACTAAAATAAAAACAGAAATACCAGGCCTAGAGAGATGGCTCAGCGGTAAAGAATACTGGTTGTTCTTGCAGAAGACCCGGGTTCAAATCCCAGCACCCACATGGCAGCTATCAACTGTCCGTAACTCCAGTCCCAGGGAATCCAACAGCCTCTTCTGACCTTCACCTGCATTGCACGACACAGGTGCACTTACCTACATGCAAGCAATACACGCATACACATAAAATTAAAAATAATAATTTTACAAAAACAGAAATACCTATCACATTCATACAGAGTTTCTCTTGCAACCAGAAGTCACTGAATTCTAGATTTTGCATCTGAAAACTCCACTGAAGTTTTTAGAACTCTCTGCCTCAGTCTGCAGATAGAAAACTAGGGTACAAAATGAAATGGCTTGTCTGAGATCATAGACCCAGATAATCGCAAAGAGAGAACACATTTCTAATCTCCCCATCTGCTATTATTTCCATTCTACACTGTCCTATTCCAGTTTGTATTGATCAACAGAGAGTAGATTTACCTTGAGCAACAAAAACAAAGTCATGTAGGTTAATTCCGTTTGGTTGTTGCCTACATTGTTTTAGCTCCATGCTGCTTTCTTTCTTTCATTAGGTAAATGTTAAGTGCTAACACACTTGACTCCAAAGCACCTGATCAGGAGGGAGAATCTTATAGAAAGAATGGATACAATTTTGGAGGGGAAAAGGCAAGACATTAGGTGTCCTGGGCACTGCACTCCTCACCAACTTATCATTAGAACAGAGCTACTTTGAGTCTCCTAGATTTATATTTAAAAAAACCTAAAACACACATATCAGCCTGTACCGTAGTTATCACACTTATTAAGATAGGACATTCTGGGACTGAGGAGAAGGCCCAGCAGTTAAGAGCACTGGCTGTTCTTGGCTAACCACCATCTATAACTGAAGTTTCAGACAATCCAATGCCCTCTTCCGACCTCTCAGGCATTGTAGGACATGGGTACACTTACATGCAGGCAATACACTTGTACATATAAAATAAAAATAATAAATAAAATATGTTTTAATTAAAAGAAAAGATAGGACATTCTTAGAGACAAATAAAGGAAAACCAGATTCCAGAGGACATATGTTCTCAGTCTGAAGACCTTGCCCTTCATTATACCATATAACTGAATCCTGGCCAAAGCTGGGCCTGCCACCTGAGGATTCTGGCAGCTTACCATCATCTACCAGGGAACCTGTGTAATGAATCTTCATTTACTCAAAGTAAGCATCCTACTACCACCACACCTCCTGGGTCATATCAAAATTTATGTCTATTTCTAAAATTGATAAAGGTAATTATGAAGAACTCTATGCTAGAAATATTACCTTTTACCCAAGTCTTAAAGGGATTCAAAAGTATGATTTCTTATGGTTTTGCTTGTTTGTTTGCTTGGGATTTGGGGTTTTTTTGGGGGGGGGGGTTGGTTTTCTTGAGACAGGGTCTCCCTGTAGCCCCAGCTGTCCTGGAACTCACTATGTAGATCAGGCTGGCCTTGAACTCAATGAGATCTGCCTGTCTCTGCCTCCCGAGTGCTGGGATTAAAGGCGTGCACCACCCCACCCAGCCTGTTTGTTTCTGAGCCAGGGTATGTAGTTATTGCTAGTCTTGAACTTGTGAGCCTCCTGCCTCAGGCTCCCAAGTGCTGGGACCACCACAACAGGTTTCTCCAAATCTTTACAGCATGTCTGTCTAATTAAGAAGTTAGGTGAGGGCTGGGAATGCAGTTGAGTGGATTGAGGGTTTGTGCAGCATGCAGAAAGCCCTGGCTTCCATCCCCAGCACCCCATACACAGAGCTTGGCAGCTCACATCTGTAATGCCAGCCCTGGTTTTGAGTAGCAATTTCTTCCCAAGTTGAAGCATTCTCTCTGGGAAGAAGGCTCATGAGACTGACGCAGTAAACAACCTTCTAAGTCCTGAAGAGCTGAAACTTAAAGACTCACAAGGCCCATTCCCAAGGTTATAGAAGCAATAAACTGCTGAGGGAAAAGACTCTAAGCAGCTGAGTGGCCTGATGGAGATTCTCTCACCTGTCTAGCTGGCTGGGAATTGTCAGAGAGCTCCAGGGTTGTACTTTCATTGGTTATCAGTAGCCTTGGGATGGGCTTTTTGGTGATGGTGCTGTATCTGACTTGTTCCTGCCCCTGTAAGTAACCATCACCCATACTCCTGTATGTGACCCTTATAAACTCATTGGTTCACCAAGTTGGACGTTGGTAGAAACATTACCTTGATCTATATTGTTGGTTCCCTGTTTGGGATGAATAGAACTTTGTGTCCCATCTCCCCAGGAAAAACATTACGCAGCAATTGGGAAAGTAGAAGAAGGAAGATCAGAAATCCGAGATCACCTTCAGCTACGTAGGGACTTCAAGGCTAGCCTGGGGTACATGAGAACTCTCAAAAACAAAAGCAAACCTGAGCGGTTAACAATAAAATATTGATCATGGTAAATACAAAAACTGAAATTACATTAATACCAACACAACTCCAATGAGCTTCTATCCTTGACATGACTAGCTCACTCAATGTGGCATGGGTTGTCTCTTCTAATTTTCCAACCTGCAGGGGCAGCGGTTGGGGGTCTGTCTACTGTGAAGAACATTGTAATTGAATAGCAAGGGGCAGGGGTGAGGATGAGGGTAGCCTGAGCAGCAACCAGGGGAAGGAGAATTCAGGAAACATGCTATTTACTTCCTCGTTGCAGTAATCAGAATCACAGACATAAATAACTTAGTAGAGGAAAGGCTTCTTTTGGCTCATGATTTCAGAGGCCTTAGTCTGTCACGATGGGGAAGGCTCACAGGGCAACAGAGAGGAATCAGAGACAAGATCAGAACCAGGAGTAGATATAACCATCAAAGGCCAGACTTAGTGATCTACTTCTATTCTACCAGGCATGCCCCAGCTCCTACCAGCTCCACAGCCTTCGATACAGGCATAGTGGGCATTGTCAGTTGATAGTGCTTGTCTAGCATGCATGAGGCCTTAAATTCAATCTCAACTGACAATAAACAAGCAAACATACAAATAACACAATAGCCCTACAAGCTAAGGAATAAATGTTTAGAACAGGAGCCAGTGGTAGACATTTCAAATTCAAACCATAACAGCGAATATAGGATGAACACCAAAGAAATGATGAAATATGGCTGGGCCTGGTCTACACAGTAAGTTCCAGGCTAGCTGGGGCTACAGGGAGACCCTCTCTCAAAAAGACAGAGGGGGGGGAGGAGGAAGGAAGGAAGGAAGGAAGGAAGGAAGGAAGGAAGGAAGGAAGGAAGGAAGGAAGGAAGGAAGGAAGGAAGATATGTGTCTATACATTTCTCTTTACCTTTCTTTGTCTCTCAGTCTGTGTTATTATAATGAAGTATTCAAGGCACGGAACTTTATAAAGAAAATAGGTTGATTTGGCTCATCATTCTAATAGCTGAAAAGTCCAAACAACATTGAGCCAGAATCTGCCAAGAACTCTCACCTTTGGCAACATTACTACATGGCAGAGAAGCAGAAAGGGAAACAGCCAGATAGAGTAGCAGCCAAGCACATACTTCATAATCACTTATTATGTCAAGAGTTGAACTGGGCCTGTGAAGAACCATGTCAATCCCATCAAAAATGCTGGCCTCCTGATCTGATCACCTTCTACAAGGCTTGTGGTAGTCAGTTTCCCTCCAATACCTAAGACAGCATTCATATAAAGAGAGAAGTCTTATTTTGGATCACGGATTTAGAGGTTTTAGTTCATGACTGGGTGGCCCCATGGCTTTGTGTTTGGGACAAGACAGTGAGGCAGGGACATGTGACAGCACAATACCTCACAACCAGAAAGCTAAAAAGAAGAGAAACAGAGTCACCTTCAAAGGTATGCCCCTGACAACCTAAAGGATATCTTAATAAGCCCTATCTTAAAGCTCCACCACTTCCCAACAGCCCCATCCAGGGAAGCAAACCTTCACTACATGGGCTTTGAGGACACACTTAAGATCAAGCTACAGCTACAAGGGCTGGAGAGCTGGCTTGGAGGTTAAGAGCACTGGCTTCTTTTGCAGAGGACCCAGGTTCGATTCCCAACACCCACCTGGTGGCTAACAACTGTCCATAACTCTAGTTCCAGGGGAAATCCAATGCCTTCTTCTGACCTCCATGGGCATTGCACAACATGGGTACACTTACATACATGTAGGTAATGCACTCATATACATAAAATAAAAATAATGAATAAAATTATTTTTAAAAGATCAAACTACAGCAGGGCCCTGCCTGGTAAACATCCATATTGCCTCTTATCATTACCCTGGGAACCAAGCTTCTAGAACATGAATTTTGAAGAACAAACTCAAGCCATAATGCTTTCCAGTTTGTATATGAGTTGAGATCCAACTTTTAATGTACTCTGGAAGCTAAGAGGAAGCCACTGAAAGCTCCAGGGAGTAATAGGGGGGAAAAAAATCAGGAATACACTCTAACACAAAGGAATTAAATGGCTCATCTTTTCCTTTTTAGAATCGACCTTAAGATGCTCCCTCATCACCATTGTGAGCTGCTTTATCCTACCTTCTCTACCACGATAGACTAGCACCTGTGAAACCGTACAGACCATGAAGAATTATGCTGCTGCATCACAGAGAGGCAAACAGACCACTTTGCTATTCAGAACTGGGAGTTATGTAGAGTGCCTGGATTTCTCTCCAAAGGATAATTATAAAAGCTTGAGCCTGGCCCCACCCAGCCTTTCTCTGGCTTCCTGTATGATGGTATTACCACTTGCTTCTACACATATTACCACCATTGCCTGCCCTTAGCCATGAGAGAAAGTCCTCACCAGAGCTAAGCTGATGCAGGTACCATACCCTTAGACCTCCAAAACTGTGAAATAAATCCGCTCTTTTCTTAAGAAAGAAAGAAATTAAGTCTCAATTTAGACTTAAATTATTTAATTCATGGAGAAAAACAAAGTCTTCCAATGGAATAGAAGAAGGAGCTTTGACTCAAAAGTTCTCAAGACCTCACCATGACTGTCAACAGCTGTAGGCATGCAGGGTGTCAACTTGCCATCTTAACATCTGGAATTGGACAACTCTTTGTGATAGGAGTTTGTCCTGTACACTATTGGATGTTTAGCAACATCCTTGGTCTCTATGTGGTAACATGGATGCCAAGACACAGATCCTTTTCCACTTGTAACAGAAATGTCTCTAGACATTGCCAACTAACCCTTGAGGAGCAGAATTGTCTGCACTCTTGAGGCAACAGCACAGGGCTGTAGCCTAGAAAGGGGTGCATCTAACTGTGAAATGTGGTTCTGACTCTGCCTGGGCTGTCCCCTTAGCAGTCAGTGAAGACTTCCTGTTCTCTCCATTTTGTCAGACAATAGTCTGTGGGTAGTCACTGTCATTTCTCAGAGTTGTTATGAGGCACTGCTGTGCACTTTTTTTCTAAGTTTGAACCCATCCTCTGGATGGCTTTTCATGGAAGAGACCACTGCCTGTTTGGTTAGGGGATGGAGGAGGAGAGAGAAATGGAAACCAGCACACTAGATCATGTTAATTTTGTCTATAATAGTAAAATGGCCCATACTCTAAATAGAAACTTAAAAGTAGGACGTGGGCACTGAAGGAGCAGCTAGAAAGTCCTGGAAGGTGACATAAAGGGAAAGGGCAGCTGTTCTCCCAACTGGAAGGGAAACAGAAAAAAAAAAAAATGCAGAAACAGAGATTAAAGATCTAATTTGGCCCAAAACAGGCACCTCAAATTTCAACTCTTAAAAGGATGGTAAATGTCCCTCCTATCCCAGAGGAAAAGTGCTCTTCTTAACCAATTGACACTGAAGTATGTGATGACCAAGTTAGAGAAAAACTTTTCCTTGGGCTTTGACAATAAATTCAGCCTGGTTTCCAATTTTCTACAGTTTCCCTTCCCCCTATCGTCCTCCACACCCCTCCCCTTGGGTCTGTCCCACATGGTGTCTTAGAATTGGACCTTGGAAAGTTGAGAGTTACAGCCAAAAGCAGCAAGAAAATGCCATGAAACTGGCAGTGTGCATTGTGGAAGGAGCCAGAGCATCTGCTTCTGAGCAGGGCGATGAAGCAGAGCCACAGGAGGAAGAAAGGCTATTAGGCCACCAGCAGCCAAGGGGGAAGAGCCACAGGAACCCAGATTAAAAGTCTGAAAAGCCTTGGAACTCAGAGTAAAGGATCAGTGGAAAGAGGCGGTAAAGCCAGGGCTGGCATATGGAACCACTTGAGGGGTCTGGTACTCAACCCAATAAAATCCTACGCAGAGCCTGATGTGAGATGGGCCAGAAATGGTTGACCAGGGATCCAAAAGCACCTGCCTAGGAACTGTAGCTGGAGTGAACCGAAGGTCCCGAGTCAGCAGGGCAGACAGCACGAATGGTGGTGATACCAGCTACTGTTTTCTGAAATAATCTCTGGTTCCTTCAATAGGTCATTTTTTCCCAGGATGGGCTGCCTCAATAGCTCTGGATCTTTCTTTCCATACTCCCCCCACCCCACATACATATCATAAAATAGGCTAACAAAAATCACTAAACTTAGAAACAGCTTTGGTTTTTTCTATACTGCTTTTCACAGGCCACATTTCTCTTTATAAGTTAGTTAAAAGGAGAGTGCCTTAGACTTGGTAAGCACTGCAGAGGCAGAGTATGGGCTCACTGGCTTTCTTCTTGGTATCAGTCAAGACACTTTTACTGACCCGTAGTTGGACTGGCTAATAATGTTCTCTAAAACCTGGCTTCTGATGACTCACGCCTTAAAGTATCTTCATTGCCAAGTCCCTGCTGTTATAAACTGATGGAGTAGAAGAAAAACTTCAAGTTTCTAATTTGTAGGACTACAAGTGTTCTTTCTGTCTCTATCCCTACTTAACAATGCCTTACCTTTGTGATTCAACCTGTTCCCAGTGAACAAAATATAACACACCATTATTGTCTGGCATTACTGTGCCTGGGACTCCTATGAGGCCTCTGTTTTACCTAGGCATTCCACAGTACTTCCTATTTTTGCATGTAAGTAGAAAGTGGGCGGTGGCAGAAGAAATGAGTCCTGTCGTTTGTTCAAAGACATTACTCCTGAGAAGGAGATGTGGCTTCCCTATAGTCTAGTTGAACAAACCAAAGAGCCCAGAAAATGGGGGTGAATACTGGATATGTTAAGTAATGCATGTCGAGCTATGTGGAGGTAGATTCTATTTCATGCAACAAATCTAGGCTTTGATTTGCTTATAAATTAGGTTTAGAAGGGAAAGGAAGTCGTCATTAATTTTCTTTTCTCCGTTTGACGTGTTTCCACTGGAATCTATCAGTTGGAAGAGACACAACTGAGGCTGCTATTCAGCTACTATTTCACAGGTATATTAAATACCTGTGATAGGTATTTTATCTATCTATCTATCATCTATCTATTTATTTATCTATTTGGTCTCTTTGAGACAGGAGAACTCACTTTGTAGGCCAGGCTGGCCTTGAACTGACTTCGATCTGCCTGTCTCTGCCTCTGGAGTCCTGGGGTTAAAGGTGTGCACCACCACGCCCAGCTTGTGATAGGTATTTTAAATATGTTGCTTCCTTTACCTTTTAACCACCTGAAGGGCAATCATGATTATTTTAAATAACTGTATCTAGATGTAACTGTTGGGGGCTTTCCAGGGTTCATATACTATCCTTTTGTTAACAGAATCCCGATTTCTTTGGGTGAGCTTTGGGGTAGCATCTCGTTGGGTGTCCATCCTAATCAAAGTACTCTGCCTGACCCCCAGTCAGGAGATAGACACACAACCCGAGCTAGACCGACCCATTCTCCAAGGCTTGCATTTTGAGATGAGTAATATACAAGTAGGAAAAAAGGGTGCTTAATCACCACTGCATCATTGCTGGGACCCTAAAGTGTCTCTTGCTCTCTGTACCCCCAGGACAGAGTGATTGATTTTTGAGTGGTTCTCCTGTCTTCTCTTTAATTATCTGAGGCATCTCTACCATCATATATATTTCTCAAGATGGAGCCAGAATCAAGACCTCATCCATCTTGTTCCAATATACTATATTGGTACCCCTTTTACAGCACAGTGGACATTGGTGACTAAATTGTTTAGCAGTGGCTTCATTACCTAGAAAAATCTGGTTAAAATTGAACGAATAAGCAGGTCTCAGAAAATGTAAATCTGTATGTACCCCATCATCTCCTAATGAAATAACTCCTGATTAGTATCGTAATACCTAGAGATTGTTTTTTCTTCCTGATTTTTTGTCTTTTCATACCTGGCAGATGAAGAAGATAACTCCAACAATTATGTAGCCTCAAGATAAATAATTTAGAAATAACATCACTTTTCCCTAGTAGAACTAGAAGAGATTATATCATTCTATAATTCACCAGAGGGAAAAAATGTGAATTTAATTTCTCTATTAATGTTTGGATTGTGGAAACAAAGGGGATGAATACTAACTTTTACTTTTGAGACTTTGAACTTTCTTAGTAACTTTAACTGAATCTATGAGACAATGAATAAAGTATCTTTTTTTTTACTTAATAAAAATAATATATGAGCTTATTTTTTAATTTGAAGAATATATTGAAGGTAGCCACAAATACAAGTTATTTTTTAGTCTTTTTTGGTTTTTATTTTTTTGTTTTATTTTATTTTTATTTATTTTTTTATTTTTTTTTTTTTGAGACAGGGTCTCCCTGTAGCTCTAGCTGGCCTAGAACTCACTATGTAGACCAGGCTGGCCTTGAACTCACAGAGATCTGCTTGCTTCTGCCCCCCAAGTGCTGGGATTAAAGGCGTGTGCCACCATGTCCGGCCCATAGGGTTTTTTTGTTTTTATTGTTTTTTTTTTTAATGTAAGCTGACCAATTCTCAAATGCTACATAAATTACATAGAGTTCATATTTCATAATCCACATTATTTCAGACATTGCTCGTCTCTGAGTAAGATCAATAGGGCCTAAGCCAAAACCAAAATCTCACCTGAACAGATATTTGTATGGAAGTGTTTTTGGAGGTTATTATTTCTATTTAGTATTTAACAGTTTATTCAGGAAATCTTTGGGGTTTTTTTCTTCCCCTAAAAAACCAACACCTGATATTAATTGCCTTGAGAAGCAAGTCCCACAAAGCATAACAATTTTATGGCATAGTTACTAGGTAATTGCTAATATGTTTAGTGTTTTTAAGTGATATTTTTCCCTAGCTCTCTCTTAGAAATCATCTGTGACACCATATGCAGCTAATTTAGGGATGATGATGGTGATCTTACTACTAATCGAGAAATGTCTATTTTATTCTTACATACATTATACTTAATTTTGATAATAATTACGAAAAGTGGGCAAAATGACTAGAAGTTCTCTTCATAGCGCCCACATAAGAAGCCAGGTGGCCCATACATACCTGAAACCCCAGCTCAAAGCTGGGGGAGTGGAGACAGGAGGATTGGTGCGGGTTGTTGGCTTCCAGTCTAGCCAAGAAAACTATGAGCCTAGAGTCAGAGAAAGACCCTGCCTCAAAGAATAAAAGAGGGATAGAAGAAGGCACCTACACCCTCTTCTGGCCTCCACATACGCTCACAGGTATGTGCCCCCCACAAGTATGCATACACTCACATAGACACACACACACACACACACACACACACACACACACACACACAAATCAATAAATCTTTTTTTAAAAAGAAAAGAAAATATGTAAATAACTGAGCTTGGTGTTGTGCCTATACACTGTATTTATAAGAACAGTCCAAGGCTGTAATTGAGTGGTTCCCTCTCTACATCTTACAAATTCACAGTTTAGATGCTTACCCCACATGTGAAATCTTGTATTGGGCACTTTTATTCTAAATTACATTTCTCTTCTTCCCGGAATAACCAGATACAGGAGTGGTGTCTGAAAGTAGAGAAAAGGATGGGGGTCTTGTTCAATGCAGCAGCTCATTGGCTTTGGGGTGAAACCACATGGGGCCTGGAACTAGAAGGAAAGCCTTCAGGTTAAACCAATGGTTTGTAAGCTTTCCTGGGACAATGACCCTGAAGGAAATCTAAGATGCACAGAGAATTTCTAGAGACCAAGAAAAGCACACTTAAACTTACACACTCTCAATATTGTGTATAAATTCAAGGAGTTCACATACTTTAAGTATTTGTAAAAACATGACATATCAGAGGAGTCTGGTTTAAGACTATGGAATTTTACACACTGAATTGTTTTGTTAGTGTTTCTGTTTAGTTGTGGTTATATTCCAGTAATTAGTTGTCATAAAGCAGTAAATTATTCAGTATGGATCTATTTTAAATACCTCTTGCTATGAAGAATAAGTTCTGATGGTTATCATTTAAAAAATGTATAGGTTCTAGATAATGATAATATTGTGCCCCAAGTTACTTAAAACTAATGATTTTTCTTCCTGTTTGTGATTGTGACTAAAAATAATTCTCTGTGGCTATTTGCACACACCCCACATTGTATGCCTAGCAAGGACTTCCTTTGACTTGCTGCTGAGTCAATTAATTATAGATAATAACAATAATGAGGATGCTAGTAATAGAGATAATGTAGTTGGTGACTGCAGGGACTTAGATTCAGTGATTTAAAGCTTTCCCATTTGCTGCCTAGCTAAATTTGGACAAGAAGGCAGTTTGAACCTCACTTCCTTCACATAAGTAAAGACAATAGCTGTTCCTGTGCTAAGCATTGTTTATATCCTGTAATCATCACAACAACTGTATAGGATTGTTTCAAATATAAGGTGAGGTATCCAAGGCACAGAGCATTATACGAGTGCTTAAGATCATACAAGCACCAATTGGTCAAGCCAGTCTTCGAACCATAGCAACCTAGAACAAAGTTTCTGCACTTAATCATTATAATTCAACAAAGGATAATGAGGACGGATCCAATCAAAGGACACTTTATATATATATATGTATATATATAATATATATAATATGTTATATATAATATATATATGAAATTGTGAAACAATAAATACATTTTTTAAAAGAAATCTCAGTCTCTGTCCAGCAACCCTGTTCAGAATCACCTGTTTCAGGCTGAGTTTCAGGTCAATCTGAAAGTTGCCTGAGTTGTCTTGGATACATACCTGATCTGTATCATTTGAAGACCAGCATTTATACCATAAAAGTACAACTTCAAAGAATCCAAAACAACAATAGCAAGAAACACACATAACAATGTGTGTTGTTACAGAATTGTTTCAGTAAGCAAGTCCATGTTGTTATAGAACTGTCTCTGCAATTTGCTGGTTTCTGATGAGCAGCCAGCTCTGTCATGAAAAGTTTGCACGAGAGGCACCGTAGCAGATCCATGTTAACTGGAGGGCTCCTCATCGCTCTGTTCCACCACCGTTTTTTAAAAAATATTTTATTATTTTTATTTTATGTGTGTATTGCCTGTATGTGAGTGTATTGCCTGTATGTATGTGAGTGCACCCATGTCGCGCAATGCTGTGGATGTCAGGATTCGGATTTCCCTGGAACTGGAGTTAGGGGTTCAAAGCCGTCATGTGGGTGCTGGGAATTGAATCTGGGTCCTCTGCAAGCGCAGTCAGTGCTCTTAACTGCTAAGCCATCTCTCCAGCCCCTCCACCACCTTTTAAGGTGACCAACAATCCTGTAGCATAGCATCGAAACTCTAGGAATGGGAATAAATGTGCATATTTTCCCTGATTGTTGGTTGAAAGGTGGCTTATTGTGAATTTCATTTCTTTTGTCTGTTTTATAGTCATTCTTGATTTCAAATATTAGTTTTCACTGATGTTTACTAAACGCAAAGTGAACAGATTTATTCACTTCAGTATTTGATATGGAAACTGAGTATGACGTTTCGTGTTTGTAATTTCAGCACTTCAGGGCCTGAGGCAAGAGGGTGCTGAGTTCAAGTTCAGCCTGAGCTATACACTTAGACCCTATCTCAAGGAAACAAAACTCGCATTGGGATATGGTGGCTCACACCCTTAATAGCAGCACTCAGGGAGGCAGAGTTAGGTGGATCTACATTGTGAGTTCCAGGTGGGCTGGGGCTTGGGGGACCCTGTCAAGAGACAGAGAGAGAGAGGAAGAAGAGGAAGAGGAGGATGAAGAGGAGGAGGAGGAGGAGGAGGAGGAACAGAAGAAAAACAAAACCAAAATTTCACAAAATTCAGCCTCATTATCATTTAGTCCATTAAAATATAATCTGAAACCCTGCTCTATGTGGTTTAATGGCATCTTGATTGTGATTCAGCCACTCACAGGTAGATGCCTTGATGTTCTTTTCTGGTACAACAGAAAAAAGAAAGCATTTCAGTGAAACATAGACCAAAGGCTAAAAGTTATGGTGGACTGTAGAGAACCAGAAAACATGCGATTATGGGTTAATGGCCAAAGTAGTTTCTTAGCAAGTGTGTCCAAGCCCTTTAGAGCTGAAATAATTCTCATCTACTCTTCAGGTTTCAGCTTAAACCTCAGGTCCTCATCTCCCCCCACACCCCATGCCCCTTGGATGTACCAGTACCCTGAACTGCTTCTTTCTTCCCAGCCTATCCGTTTGTCACTGTGTCTTTATTAGAATGGTTATTTGTAAATATCTGACTTTTCTATAAGACTTGGTAAAGTTCTTACAAGACTTGGTAAACTATGGCCATAGGTAAAATCAGGTCTGCCACTTGTTTCTGTGTACCTGAAAACCAAGAATGGACTTTACATAAAGCACTTGGTGGTGGTTGGGGGGGGCAGAGAGCTGGAGAGACAGCTCAGGAGTTAAGAGCACTGGCTGCTCTTCCAGAGGACCTGGGTTCAATTCCCGGCATTCACATTGTGGCTAACAACCATCCTAACTCCAGTTCCAGGGGATCTGACGCCCTCTTCTGACCTCCTTGGGCATTGCACAGCATGGCTACACCTACATACATGCAGGCAATACACTTATGTGTATAAAATTAAAATAATAAATGAAATACTTTGAAAAGAAAGGACTGGAAGCAGTCAAAACAATAATACTTTGTAACTCATGAAAGTCATATGAAATACAAATTTCAGTGTCCATTTGTAAAGTTTTGTTAAGATCTGGGCACACACACTCATTGTGCTGTCTAGGGCTGCCTTAAGTTCCTGTGACAGAGGTAAGTGCCCACAGCAGAGACTCCAGAGCTTTAAAGCCAAGAGCGTTCACCACCTAGTTCTTTACAGAAAGATTGTGCCAATCATTGTTCTCAAGATTAAATTCCATGATGATAGAAATCTAGCTCAGGTAACACTTGTTTATCTCCAGCTCCTTCCACAATGCCTGAAACAAAGAAACTGTTCAGTAAATGTGTAAAATGAAGGAATTTTAGTCAAATGAATAAGCACATTGATTTTATGCTTAGATTGTAACCAAAATTAAGTTTACAGGTCCAAGCCTGGAAGGAAAGCATCTTTTGGTTTCTGGTCAAAATCACAGCAGGGCAAGAGCACCAGGAGACATTTTTTTTGATAGTCCAGAAGGGAAATCAACCTCTCCAGCCACTGCCAGAGCTGTAACTATAGATGTCTCATCCTATTGGAAACTCGGTGGCAACTCTACCATTATGGTGGCTCTGAAATGGTACCAACACTGTTACTGTTTCTGCATCCTCAATCAGCTTCTGAGCCAATGGGAGGGAGGAAGAAAGGGGAGAGAAGAGGAAAAGAGAGAGAGAGAGAGAGAGAGAGAGAGAAAGAGAGAGAGAGAGAGAAATGATCAAGTAAAAGGGAGAAAAGACAATGTGGATAATGCATTTAGGAAATCTTAGAGTTAATAGATTTGATCCAGGTCTCTAGGGTTTCTAAATCTACAGAAGGAGGACAGGGATAAGTGATTCTAAAAATCATATCTTCTTTGGGCATCTTTAAGTGTACAATTATCCCAAAACAACATTACTCAGAATAATTTTCAGAAATGCATGCAAATGACAAATATGAAGATAAATCTAAGTGAATGTTGACTACATTAGGCAACATGGCTGAGAATAGAGCTCCATGGTAGGACACTGATTCCTAGCACCACAAAGGAAAAGAATGTCTTATAGATGTATTTGTATATGTATATACATATACATACATGTATGTGTGCTGTATGTATATATGCATACGTGTCTATATTTACAGAGAATAAAAGAAAAATATTTTTTAAAATATATAGAATGTGGGCTGGAGAGATGGCTCAATGGTTTAAAACACTGGTTGTTCTTGCAGAAGACCCAGGTTTGAATCCCAGCACCTACAGGTGCACTTACCTACATGCAGGCCATACACGCATACACATAAAAATACTAAATAAAATATTTTTTAAAAATATAGAATGCAATAGAACGACAGAGGCCTTATAAAAATTCTTTCAGAAGTATGTAAAATATCACTAAGTTGAGGATCGATGTATAATTTTCAGAGAAGTCATTTATGACTATAAAATGCATGTATAAATAACAAATTAAAAGAAGAAAAATGAAAAAAAATAAACAAATTTAGAGGTATTGTCTTCAGGGTAGATGTAACAAAGCCCCTGAAGATCGCTTGGCGGGGAGCAGAGTTGTTACTTTTTTTATTTTTTGGAGACAGGGTCTCAGTATGTACCTTTGGTTGACCTGGAACTCGCTACACAGCCAGGCTGGCCTCAAACACACAGAGACCAGGAGTGCAGGGATCAAAGGCCTGTGCCACCATGCCCACCCAACTAGTTGCTACATTTTATATTCATTAAAAGAGCTAACGTGTATCTGTCTAATAGCTCTGGTATCTTCAACTTCTGTTCTTCAAGCTGACTACAGAAACAGGATTAAAATTAAAAAAAAAAAAAAAGCATGTGTGACCCTCATGGATCAGCTCTGGGAGTAGTGTGTGTCACTCATAAATCATCAGCCAAAACTTAGTCCTAGATCCTCATCCAGGAGACTGGGAAGTGCCATCCACTTGAGTCCCCAGAGAGGCAGTACAGCAAGCTTTGCTGGTGCATGGCACTGTATTTGCTGCAAAGTTACAGGTGATTAGAGGACAATAATAAAGAAAGTCTCACTTAAAATATATATAGTTTATGGGCTGGAGAGATGGCTCAGTGGTTAAGAACACTGACTGGTCTGGCAGAAGACCCAGGTTCAAATCCCAGCACCCACGTGGCAGCTAACAACTATCTGTAACTCCAGTTCCAGGGGCTCCAACGGCCTCTTTTGTCCTCCGCAGGCATTGCAAGACACGAGTGCACTTACCTACATTCAGGCAATACACACATACACATAAAATAAAAATAAGGATTGAGCTCTGGGGCTTGATTATGGTATGTGATGTTCTACCACTAAGCTACATCCTCAGAAATTTTTTTTTTAATTATTATTTTGAGACTGTGTTTCACTACATTGTCTGGGCTGGCCTTCAACTCTCTATAGTTCACGCCAACCTTGAGATTTCAGTCATCCTACCTCAGCTTCAAATGCAGCTGGGATTATAGGCCTAAATCACTGCCCCTGACTTTAAATCTCATTATTTGAGCTTAATTTTTGTCTTTATTTGTTCTGACATAGGGCTTCTTGTAGCCCAGTTAGGCCTCAAACAAAGTTGAGGATGATTTTGAACTTCCAATCCCCCTGCTTCCACCTCCCGAATGCTAGAATTACAGCCCTGCACAACCACGTTTGGGTGAATTGAAAATTTAAGTCAACTTTAAAAATACAGTCACCACTTACCTAAGTTGTGTTTTTACAATTCTTCTAGGAAACATAAAAGAGAAAAAAGGGAAGTTTTGGTGTATTGGTTTTATGCTTTATCTTGATTATGGTAGGATAAAAGTGCACACGATTATGTAAGTGTTGTGATCTGTAACCAGGACCTTCATCTAGCTCTCCACTTAAAATTTCACCTGAAGAAATCCTGTTTAAAGAGAACCTAGCAAACTATAATGCAAATGTATGCATTGTTTCTACTGTAACCACCACACCTCCACAGTGAGCCAGTATTATATTTCTAAGAATTAATATGTATAATTTCAAGAGACTAAATGCTAGATAACATCTCTGAATGTATTCTTTCCTGAACCGGTTCTTCCTAGGATGGTCACTTTAAGTGGAATCAGAATAAAGAAAAAAAAGTGAAAACTTGTTACTTTAAGGAAAATGACAGTACAGTGATTGAGAAGGATAAAAATAGATAAGCTCTATTTAGAGACAGGTAGCTACTAAGGATCTCTGAATCAAACTGGGCTTTCTGTTTGGTTGGTTGGTTTGGTTTTGATTTTAGTTTGCTTTGTTACTGCTGTTGCATTGCTGGGGATTGAACGCAGCACCTAAACACGTTTCAGGAACACACTCTACCAGCTATAGCCACAGCTCTCTAAACTGTTTTCATCAGCAAAACGGACAGAAAAATGCTTGCTCTTTCTACTTTCAACACTGTCAGGCTCAGATGAGATATACAGGGGAAGTGTCTTAAAAGCTCTAAAGTGCTACTCTAATGTCAGTTAGCTTCTCAGCCAATTCTGAATTGTCCTGTATATAGACTCATGCCAGGCCATAGAAATGGGAAAGATTTGAGAACGTATTTATAGCAATTGTGTCACTTTATAGACACAGAAATTAATATCTAAGGTCACACTGCTGGTCAGATCTTGAAAAACATCTTCAATTTGTAGCCCCTAGTGGAGTGGTACTATGCTTGGGACATCACAGTTACAGGGAAAAGTGTTAAAAATACAAAGCTCTAGGATTCAGATCTTTCAGATTTTGATTTAACAAATTTGAAAGGAAGCCAGAAAACCTATATTTTTAAAGTAATCCAATTGCCATTGTAACAAGTTAATGGCTCAAAAGGAAACTGAATTGTGATTTGTTCTAGGTGTTCTGGAAAAGTTAAAAATAAGGATATTAAGGCCTGGCGTGGTGGTGCACGCCTTTAATCCCAGCACTTGGGAGGCAGAGGCAGGTGGATCTTTGTGACTTCAAGACCAGCCTGGTCTACATAGTGAGCTCCAGGACAGCTGGGGCTACAGGGAGACCTTGTCTCAAAAAGACAAAAAAAAACAAAACGAACAAACAAACAAAAAACAAATTAAGGATATTAGTCCCCGTTTTTTTTCTTTTGAAAGACGGCTCCTTATACTTCCGAGAGAAAAAACAGGCTAGCCCATCTTTCACCGAACAGCTTAATGACACATTTAGCCAGTTGACAGAATATGTGAAATGTGTAGACAGTTAATTTTTTTTTAAAAAAATGTCATATTCTAGGAACTAATATGTACAATTTCAAGAGACTAAACGAAAGATGACATCTCTGAACGTATTTTTCTTAGGAAGGTCACTTTAAGCGGAATCAGAATATAGAAGAAAATGTGAATACTCCTACTTTAAGGAAAATGACAGTAGAGTGATTGAGAAGGGTAAAAACGGAGAGATCAGCTCTATTTATATTTAGAGATAGGTATCTACTGAGGATATACCTATCCCCACCCGCCACCCCCCTGTTTCTCTGAGACCCAGTTTGTGCTTTTCATAGTTGGGTCGTCTCCTGGAGCCTAAGCCTTTTGTCAATGAATGACCTGCCTTAGGGGCAAAGGATAAGACTGAGACTCAGTTTTTGTGACAGAAAGAGGACAAAGAGGGTGATTGTTGAAGGAAGAAAGATTTTCTCTGGAGGGGAAGTGATTTGAAGGGTAGTTTCACTCTTTTTGGGAAGAAGGCTGAGGAGTTAAAACACCTTGACCTGGGGGAAAGTCAAACACTGGCTCACTGTGGAAGGGCTGAAGCTACAGCAGACACAACGCACACATGTGCATTATAGTTTGCTAGTGTCTCTAGAAATTTTGATTAAATCTCAGTAGAGATACCTTCTGTTGTTCATTCCTTTTCTTTATTCCTTTCTTTCTCTCTCCTTTCTTTTTCTTTTCTTTTTTTTTGATAGAGAATTTTTCAAAAGTCAGGGAGTCCCTGCCTCTAAAAAGGGACACCCTGGAGCAAGAGGACCATGGGTTTAAGGCCAGCCAAAGCTACAATGTGAGACTGTCCCCAAAAACAAATAACAAAAACTTAGTAACAAAACCCATGTGCAGTGGCTCACTGCACACCTGTAATTTTAGTACATGGGAGCTTGGGAGGCTGAGACAGGAGAACCAGGATGACGAGCAGTGTGAGGCCGGCCTGGACTATGTAAAAAGAACCAAGTTAGCAAGGGCTACTTAAGGCCCTATCTCAAATAAATAAATATTAAAAATAAAATAACTGATGCTTGTTAACCTGGTAGGGAGAAACTCAAGGGGGCTTCAAGTGAAGGCCTTTTTGTTGGTGGCTGGTTGATTTGTTTGTGACTTGGTCTCACTATGTAGCTGAGACTTTAAATTCATAATCATACTGCTGAGGCCTCTGGAATGCTGGGGTTATAGAACTATACCACACTTACTTTGTTACCAGTTTTTGCCCCTAAACTGCCAAACAGGATCTTTGCTCCTGCTTTGAACTATGGAACTGATAAGTAGACTGAGCACCAATAGAGCACTTAAGGAGACTTTTATTTCTTGTATAGAACCCAGATAAATTCACAAATGAACTACTCTACCCTTAGGGGTTGGGTGGAAGTTTCTCTAAATATAGTAAAAGAAGGAAAGAAGGGGAGTATCTTTTCTGGGAATGGGTGGAGTTTTGGGTTTTTTGTTGTCGTTGTGGGTTTTTTTTTTTTTTTTTTTCTCGGTCTTTTTGAGACAGGGACTCCCTGTAGTGTCAGCTGGCCTGGAACTCACTATGTAGACCAGGCTGGCCTGGCACTTACAGAGTCACAGAGTCACTGCCTCTGCCTCCCAAGTGCTGGGATTGAAGGCGTGTGCCACCATGCCCCGCTGGGTGGAGATATTTTAGAAATTTAGTCACAGTCTCTTTTCTGTCCCTTTTATAGTTCTGAGCAGCAGTCCACATAGCTGTCATGGCCTCGGAGGAATAGCACTGAAGTTCAGCGTACAGATGGATAGTAATACAGTTAGAGGTTGTCTTGAGGTCACTCTAAGAGCCGACTTTGATTGAACCAGTTTTACCTAGCCCACCTGAAGAGGAACTTTAGCCTTCGAGCACCCTGTGGTTAAAACAGGGTAAAAATTCAGCTAATTCACCCAGGTAGTACAGAGGGCAGCACAGTGAGCAGCTGTTTTGCCAGGCTCCTGCACACTTCCTTTCAAGAAGTTCTAGAAGCTTCTGTGGCTCCAGGTGCTAAGATTTGTGACCCCATGGAGTATACTGAGGGTTCAGGGGTGGCTGTGGTGTTCTTTGTCATTTGATTCCAAAAGAGCTTGTCTTAGGATCTGACCTCAGTGGCCTGAACATGGAGAGAGACCCTTAGATTTACCCTGAGACGTTTAAGTAAAGGGAAACATGATTTTCATTGGTGTTTATTTGCCCTGAACCCCAAGATTTGAGGGATACCTTCTGGAGAGGCAGGGAAACCCTAGGGAGACCTTTGAGACTGGCCTGGACTTATGCTAACCTAGACCACTGGGATTTGAATCCAGTTCTGCTCATTTAAAACTGTGAAGCACCAGGCGTGGTAGCATACAACTTTAGTCCCAGCACTCAGGAAGGCAGGCAGATCTCTGTGAGTTCGAGGCCAGCTGGTCTACATAGCGAGAGCTCCAGACCAGCTAGGGCTACAGGGAGACCCTATCTGAAAAAGATAAAAAGGAAACAAAACAAAACAAAACAAAGCAAAAAACTGTGAGGCTTTAGACAAATGGAGGCAGCCCTAGATCCAGTCCCAAGGGGACACAACAGTACCTCTCCCCCACTACCATTTCTTGGCATGAACCAGGTAACACCTGGATAGTACTGCTTAGAACAAAGCTTAGCACACAGCATGAATTAGGATGAGGGGGCATTCACCCCTTTGGCAAATACTGTCATCCTTTTCATGGAGGATTGGAGTGAGGCTGAGAACTGCAGAAGGCTGATGTGATTTCAGTTAGAGAAACTTCAGTGATCACCAGAGTGAATGGAAGAGGAACTTTCTTCAAATGTTTTCTCAGTAAGAATACTTAATTGATAACTTATAACATAGGAATATAGCAGAATCTATGAGTAGAAGAGAGGACCAGCCTCTCAAGTGGAGCTGTCTGTGACCTGCTGCTGCCATAGGACTAGAGGTCAGATATAATTTTATTTATATAGCAAGAAAACGTGAAAGAAAATTTGTTGTCTATATACATATGGATAGGTGAACTCAATGAGATAACTTGAGTGCATCTTTATTCTTTGAACCTTGAGCAAACAGTGCATTGGCTTATAATTTTACATAAAATGCTTAAAAGGGGCCACCAGCAATTTTCTATCATTTACGACACCCATCTAAAGACACTGTTCAGGCTGCTATCTTCAAATAATTCTCTGACAAAACTGAGTTTCAAAACCTAAAAATATGAAACTGCATTAACATAGACAAAAAAAGGACTGTAATTGGGTACCTATCAAACTCCACTATCTAAATGAATTTTCTACTCTATTAAAATAACAATGATTTAAACTTCAAAGCAAACTCTGCCTAGCTGTTTACCCTGCCACTCTAAGTACGGCTGTAAGATATCTAGATCTTTTGTCAGACATATGTTACTGAGCTTAATTTGGTTTTGTTGCTTTTAGAAGTCTTGATGCTCAAAGCACAGGAGTGCTTTGAATCAGCTTTCTAGCACAACCATATTTTATACCTGTATGAAGAATTGTCTGTTTCTGATGTGTACAAATAGATGGGACTCTCGGCAAATGCAGGGATGTTAAGAAGTGGTTGGAGGAAATTGGAATACCAAAAAGCTCTGAGGGAATTATGGAATATTTATGAAAATATGTGGTGCATTTTTGAAATGCAGATGTCTCTGGAACTGGAAATGTAATCAGAGGAATGAAAACTGTCTTTAATAAATCTTCTTAATTAAAATCCATTGTTCAGGAAAAATATAAATCCTCCTCCAATATTAGAAACGGTAGCAAGAGGTGGGAGAGTCCAGATTCTGACAGATTGCAGCAAGAATGGTTATTAAGACTTCCTAGTTACAACACTCTTCTTAAAGCTAAAACAGGAGCATTTTGGAAGACTGAACAAAGATTGTTTGCCATTATGGTATCCAGTGAGGTGAAAACAAAGGAGGTTTGTAGCACAAAAAAATATATCCAATCATTGACAGAGAGACAGTAGGACAATGTTACAGTTCCTGTCAAATTGCCTGAACTTTTTTTTTTCAGTTGCAAGGGTTTTAAAAGAGTGGGCTCAAAAGACTAAAACCCCATTATAACTAATAAACCTGGTCTAGCCTTCTTAATATTCAAATCTCTCCAGAGACCCAAACAGAATACTTAAAAATGAAAATGGCTACATGATTGCATTTGTGGAAGAAAAGAAATTTTTCTGTTCTACGTGCTCCTCTGTTGTCATCAGCTTTAAAATCTTCATACTTTTCAGTTAAGCTGGTGGTCTGTGGCATAACTGTCATAACATGTCAATAAGTAGAAGTAAACTAATTTTGGAAGTAGGCTTGCTGAAGCCACCAGAGGCTGAGCCCTGTCTTACACGGTAGATGGAGCATAAATCTCTGAAGTGCCCTTTTTTTTTTTTTTTTTTTTTTTTTTTTTTTTTTTTGTCTTTTTGAGACAGCGTCTCCCTGCAGCCCCAGCTGTCCTGGAACTCACTATGTAGACCAGGCTGGTCTCGAACTCACAAAGATCTGCCTGCCTCTGCCTCCCAAGTGCTGGGATTAAAGGCGTGTGCCACCATGCCCAGCTGAAGTGCCTCTTTTTACCACTGCAAGCACTGCAACATTGAGGTGGCTGGTGGTCTTACACAAGGAAGTTGTAATAAATTGCAAACCTTGAAATCCTCAGCATACACTGCCTTTCCTCAGTTGCACATTGCAGATGTCCCTAGTCAAAGACCAGGCAAGTGACAGCAATCATTAGCTCCTTAGGGGAGAATCGCAAATGTCCTAACTATTCTGCAGTCATCACCCATGAGGTGTTTACTTTTGAAGAGTTTCTAGTTCTGGTTTTTGTTGTTGTTGTTTTCTTTTGTTTTGTTTACTTTTCGCTCCCCCCCCCTTTAGATAAACAGCTTTACTTGTGCTTGTTTTATTATTGTCTGATGATGGGCCTCCATTTTTTATTACAGGTGCTTGAACAGCAGGTGGAGAACATTGGAACAGTATTCATGTATGGACGCATTTTTCTCTTGTTAGGGATACAGGGTCCTGTGTAGTATTCTGGGTATTTTATGAATGTGAGACTGTCCTGGGCCTTTGTGCAAACTGCAAATGGGGCTCTGTGGATACAAGGGAAGAAGCGAGGTCTTCATTACTAATGCTCCTGTGACTCCTAAGCCTCACTCCTGGTGTGTGGACCAGTCTCACTTTAGCTATCTAAATGCATGCTAGAAATGCAGACTCTCAGGCCACAGCCTAAGCCTACTGACTCAAATTTTGCATTTTATTATAATCCCAGGTGCTTAGTATTTATTTTAAGGTGTATCTGACACTGTTTCTAAGTAACATATTTGTTTTCTGCTAAAAATATTTGATATCATATATAAGTATTTATTAAAAAATAAAAATTTGAGCCAGAAGGGATAAAATCACAGCACTCTGGAGGCTGAGGTCGGAAGATTGCCCAATTTTTAGGCTATCCTCTGCTATACAGCAAGACTGCCTTTCATTTTTAATTGAATATCAGCCTAGAAATGACTCCCCCGTCAAGCTGGGCCTGGTGGTGCATGACTTTAGTTCTAGCACTCAGGAGGCAGAGGCAGGGAGATCTCTGTGAGTTCAAGGCCAGCTGGGGCTATTGGGGTAACCCTGTCTCAAAGAGATTAAAAAAGAAAGAAAGAAAAAAGAAATGATCCCCCCCTCCACCCTGAAAACATGACAAGTCAAAATCTTCTGTTTTCTAGAATTTTTTCCTACTCAAGAAATTTGGTCCGATTGTAGTGCATGCAGGGTTTACTGGGAAGTTGGGATCGCTGAGCTATGGCTGGACTGGTGCTTAACCTAAAGGGTACATTGGCTGAACACCCTTCTAAAAGGTGACAAAGTCTGGGGGAGAAACTTAGGAAGGAAGATGGAATTAGAACTAGATGATGGACATGCCCATTCTATGTTGCTGTCTAGTGGAATGATTAATCACCAGCTGACTTTCAGTCCTACTGGAAAAAAAAAAGGAAAAAAGAGTCTGGCATGGTGGCTCATGCCTTTAATCCCAGCACTTGGGAGGCAGAGGCAGGCGGATCTCTGTGAGTTCAAGGCCAGCCTGTAAACGCATTTAAATCATCTAGAGAAATCATCTAGAGTATTATGAATTAATTATTGTAATTATCAACAATATTTTATATATATATATATTATTTTTTGTCTTTTTGAGACAGTGTCTCTCTGTAGCCCCAGCTGACCTGGAACTCACTATGTAGACCAGGCTGGCCTTGAACTCACCCATATCCACCTGCCTCTGCCTCCCAAGTGCTGGGATTAAAGGTGTGTGTCACATGCCTGGCATAATAATCATTTTAAAGATTTATTTTATTATTTTATTTAGGTGTGTATGTGTATGTGGGTGCTTACAGAGATCACAAGAAGGCGTCTCCCTTGGAGCTGGAGTTATAGGCATTTGTTTTGTTGTTGTTGTTGTTCTGAGACAGGGTCTACCAGTAGCACCAGCTGGCCTGAAACTTGTTATATAGACCAGGCTGGCCTCAAACTCACAGAGGTGTGCCTACCGCTGCCTCCCAAGTGTTGGTGTTAAAGGCCGGTGCGCCCTGCCCGGTTAATTACAGGCATTTGTGAGCTGCTCAATATGGGTGCTGGGTCCAAACTCTACCTGGGTCCTCTGATACAGCCTGAAGTGCTCTTAGTCTTGAGCAACACAATGATATAATAATTGAAAGAATAAGAGCACACCATAAATTACACAGCTTGTCGATCTCAGTTGGACATGATGTGTATACTAAAGAGTGCGTGTCTGCCTTACTGTAAGGATGAAAAAGGAAGATTGTTTAATCTTCCTTCCAGACCTACCTTGCTTGAAGTTGCTTCTTGGAAATTTTTTAAAATGTCTAGCTTATTGTAGAACATAATTGGATTTTCAAGGGAGATAATGTGGTTTGTTGAAGTATCTGAAAGAATTTTACTTTTTAAAAATTATTAATTAATTAATTTTGTTTTATGAGACAGGGTCTCACTATGTAGCCCTGGCTAACCTTGAACTCAGAGATCTTCTAACTCTGCCTCTGAGTGCTGGTATTAAAGGCCTGCATCATCACACTTGGTTCCTAAAATAATTGTAGGCTTAGATAAAACATGATTAGAATATATATTTTTCACATCACATCCTCCACATATCAGTACTGACATACATAAATAAACAACATAGAAGGACTTCCACCGTTTCTCATTTAAAATCTTGGTAGTTTTAAAATCTTCGTTTTCTTAATACTTCACTCAAAAAGCAGTGAGTAGTGCTTGTCCTGTAAGACAATTCCCCCAAGTAGAAACATTTGAACCTTTTATTTGTCATTCAAAATGCTTATTGAGTACCTACTCCATACCAAGCACTGTGGGTTTGTTGTCGAATAGTTAGAGCATAGTGCAGGCATGGAATAACCAATTCAAATATACAGCAAAAGATACAGAACTTCACTGGGCACAAAGGAATGTGGAGCATAGAACCTCAGTGGGGATTATATGATTTTATTTTATATGACTTCAAAAATCAGCTTTCCAAAATGATGGTAAGAAATAAACAGTTTAAGTGAGAAACAGGAATGACAACTTATAATCATGAATTACCTATAAAAGGCCACATGGGATAATTACTAGATTATGAATGATTACAAATATAAAACATGTGGCAAGTATGCAGGGGCAAGTTTCATCGTATTTTGTACTTATATGTATTGCTACAGCATGTAATGTGAAGTCATTTCAATGTTTAAGTGGCCAAACTTTTTATTTATTTGTTGGATTTGTTTTTGGTCTTTTTGAGACAGGGTCTCCTTGCAGCACAGGTTAGCTTGGAACGTACTATGTCGACCAGGCTGGCCTGATCTCACAGAGATCTGCCTGTCTCTGCCTCCCAAGTGCTGGCATTAAAAGTGTGCACCACCACACTTGGCAGCTAAATAATATTGATTTATTTTGTTTTTTTGAGTCAGGGTCTCCATGTAGCCCCAGCTAGCCTGGAATTCTCTATGTAGACTGATCTGACCTTGATCTCACAGAGATCTTCCTGCTTCTGCCTCCCAAGTGCTGGGATTAAAGGAGTGTACTACCAAGCCTGGCCAGCAAAATATTTTTAAAGAAACACCAATACGAATTATTCTGTAAGGCTTTTCAAAATTCAGGGCTTTTGCAAATCAAAGAGATAATTTAAATTCTGCAACATTGGCTTTTAATTCAAGCTAGTTTTAAAGCAGTATAGAAAAGTATTCATAATTATGTCAACACATAGGAATCATGATAATCAAACTCATTGTATGCAGGCTTGTAGCTAATCAGACTACAATGGCCATTTTATATGAGGGGACAATGGGAGCCCGTTTTTTTGCTAGTTTGACTTTCACATTTTCTACCTGAAAAATTGTTTAGGTTAAAAATTTCCAAACATCTAATGTATTCTTACTACACAGTGTACATGTACTAAGTATATGTGGCTCAACTCTTTCAGAATAAAACAAGTGATCTTTGAATTTTTTATCCTTCTGGTCTATATCTAAAACAAAACATTAAACAAATAACACAATTATAAAGATTTGGAATAAAACTTGTCCATAGAGAGTTCAAAAAGCAAATTACATAAAATTATATACAGCAAAAGCAGAAGAATTACAAATAGTTGGCAAGTGTAAATTTATGAAAACTTAATTATGGCTTACCATTCTTCATGTTTATCATATTCTATTTTTCACAAATGCAACAATAAATGTTTTTTGTTAGAAGCAACTAATGTGGTAATTATGGATTTTCTTCAACCCAGGCGACAGGAGAACCTTTTCAAGGAACAGAAAATTGCTACTTGAGAGTTATTTAAACTTTAAGATCTATAAGAAGAAATTTAAAAAGTGCTAATTAGGTACTTGTTAACATTTTCTATAGAATTTCCTTTTAGTGAGAGGTGAATCGCATGCCTCTATAGCAGGTAATGAACACCTCTCTGAAATTGGGATTGAAAGCTCTATTTTTTTAAGGTTGGTTTAAGGGAAATCAAAGAACATCCTTAGGCAACTTTTCGGAAAAAATAAACGTATAAATGTAAAGAACTTGGTACCTATGCAACAATGGAACTTTAATGACATGTGGAAAAAAAAATCTGAAGTATGAGAAAAAATTTGTTGGCAAAGATTTTTATACCTCAGCATGTTTTTATGTAGTTTGCTTTGTAATTTAATAGTTTTGTGATGGGAGTAGGTGTCTATATTTCAAGTGATCCCCCCTTTTAAAGGTTCTGCTTTGCTTAACTATTCTTGAAGGTACAGAAACGTGCTTCCTCCAGTTTCTATTCTGATAGGAGGACTTATTCATCTCTGGCTCCTTAGATTGGCTGAAAAGATTGTTTCATTTACTGTGTTTGGCAGTTATGTTTTATATGTACCCCCATGATGAGGCTAAGGTAGCCACATATTTTCAGGTGATTCATGCTCCACACTGTCTCCAGGAGCCCCTCTTCCTATTCATGGACTATGTTTTATTTTCCTAAATGTTGCAATTCAAGAATGACCTCTTGCTTAAATTGACCCCTGTAGTTACTGTTTGCTCCAGATAAAGGAATTAGAAGATAATTCAAGGATTCTCCCCATAGAATAAGATGCTCAACGTTTTGTACAATTTAGGCCTTTCAAGGGGGTGGGCTTGTGGGATTTAGGAACAGTCTGTCGTTCTTCACCCATCAGCTCAGGGAACTATGTCCTTCAGCTGTGGCTACTAGATGGAAAAAAAATGAAACAAGACCCAAACCCTTAGATTTAATGATATATTCTGATATAAACCCAAGCTGAGTAGAGAACTTTTTCTAAAAGAGGCATAAACAGCAATTCATCTTTTTTCCTGACATATGACTGGCAAAGGGGAAGATCCTGTAAGATCTGAGGAGTCTTATAAAATATGCTTTGTGTGTCATGAACACAGCCTGCAAGTTACTTTCCATCGATTTCAAAGTTCAAAGGTTCCATTATAATTTCACATTTACATTGGCACAATTTATAGGAGGAAGAACAACAGGGCATCATTTTTATGTTTACCCCCCCCCCAAACTTATAAATGTTTTAGGTAAAACTATTGTTGACTTACTGTAATTTCAAATTTAAAAATGACTCAGGAAGTCACACTATTTTACAATAATCATTCCTGGTTCCTATGACACTTTATTAATTTTTAATAAGGATGAGCACATAATTCCAGAATTCAAATAATTCATTTTCATCTTGGGAGACAAGAGAATGCAGGTAATAGAGCAATAAACTATCATTATGTTTTTGATTCTCTTATGAATTAAGTTTTGATAGCTTTCATTTCCAACACAAACAAGTTACAGTAGTATGTACATAAAATTTTGTATTTTAAGGTCATTAATGCTGTCAGATTTGTAAGTATAGCAGAAAAAAAACAATGCAGAAATTAGTACAGAATGTACACCTTGATAAAATTGGAGGCTTAAATGAAGACCATCATAGTATCAAATACCAAGTCTTAACATTACAATTCATTAATCCATTATAATTCATTAGACAAATGTCTCGAGGAGAGGGCAGAATGTGCAATGAATGTTTTCTGGAAATGAATTGCTAAAAATTAGTAGAGTCTGAAAGGCTTCCACCCTGGAAGCCCCAGCTGGGTTTCAAAGGGTGGGGGAGGGCTTTCCCTCACTGTTAAAGTATTTGAAACACCACTTCAAAAAATAAAACCACGAACGTCGATCAGTCCTTCCGGCAGGCATCAGGCTGACTCTGATGTATTTTTTCCCCCTTTGCAAAGATGAGATTTAAAAACATGCACACAGGACATTTTACATTGATTTAGACCAGTTGGCGAAAACACGGTTCAGAACAGGATTGCAAATTGTTCCATTAAATACAATAACATTTGCAGTCATGGCACCGTTCCACAATAATTTTAAAAGATTTCATTTTTTACTTATCATTGCAAGCCATTATCTGATCATATTTGACCCACATATTAATGTTTTTATTGCCATTCAGCCCCTCTTCGGTCTGCACAAATTGTCAGCACTCTTCACGGGGATATTATTTATTTATCTGGAAATATCTGGAATTCTTTCACTCTGTCTTTTCCTCAGGGACTCTGTCCCTCCCTGTAAAGTATTGATACTAATATCTGGGGGCGGGGAACACATCCAACACAACCGAGAGATGGAAAGAGATCCCCTTCAATGGTGTACCATAGGAGAAGTAGAAAAACAAAGGGGAAATAACAGAAAATGATAATTGTTTTCTCTAAGGCTATTATCTAATGCGAAAGCAAATAGTCAGTCTGGAAATCAGCTAACAGAAGGGGATTAGAGAGATCTGAGTGTGGTTTGGTTTCTAGCTGGCTGTCTCTGCAGCCAGTGATGAGACACAGGCAGGCGCGCTCCAGATGGCGGGGGAAAGTGGTCTTCTTGGGTTACTGCAGGGCACTGAGGCCGCAGAGCATCGCGGGCCCGGGAAGGCATCCTCAGGGAGCCTGCCCCACGTCCAGCCTGGACCACAGAGGGTGAGGCCAGGAACCAGGCCTCCCGCCCGCCCGCACCCCAGCGAGCCGGGCCTGCCCATTGTTAACATATACTTGACCTCCGTGACCCCCGCACGACACAGATGCCTCCCCCCTCCCCCGCCCCCCCGCAGCCCCGCCGCTGGCCCTCCCCCCTGCACCTGGTCGCGGCCGCGCCGCCGCCTCCCTCCCGAGCGGCCGCGGCGCCCCCGGGTGCGGGCGCTGTGCACAGCGCGCGGCGCTCCTGCTCCCCGGCGGACGCCCGGCCGCCCTGCAGATAAATGCAGTCGCCTTCCTCGAGAGTGAGCGAGGGCGGGCGAGGCAGACGCAGACGCCGCCTGTGACAGTGGCAATCCCCTGCGCCCCACATCGCATTTGTCTGCCACAGCAGCCAGCGCAGAGCAGCGGAGGGAGGGAGCAAGGCGGGAGGAGGGGAGCGGAGCTCCGCCAGCATCGCGCTCCGCGTCGCCGGCTGCGTCCGCTGGCGTCCCCGACCCCCGGCTCCCCGCTCCGCAGCTCGCTGTGCGCAGCGCCCGGAGCATCCCCGGCCGCTCGGAGGCGCGACTCTGCGGCCTCGGGGCCAGCGCGCGTGGGCGGGTGGCCGCGGAAACTCTGGCCTCGCGAGGGAAGCCACGCCGCGCCCCTGTCCTCCGGCCCGGCGGGCCACCCCGGACGACGGGAAGTTTTATTTGCAGCTCGGAGCTGGTGGCGGATGGTGGGACTCTCCGGCCCTGTGCAGTGTAAGTGCCCGCGGGCGAGCTGGGTCGGCGGGCGGGTGGCGGGGACCGGCCGCGGGCTGGTGCGGTTAATTACTATTCCGATGACCGTCATCTGCGTTTGGATTAATTCCACCGAGAGGCTCTGGGCTGAACTTGTCACTCTGCTAGAGTACATTCACACAGCAAGGCAAAGAGGAACATCGCGGCGCCCGGAGTCTGCGATGTCACTGAACTTCGCCGGCCAGGCAAAGACGCATTTTCCCCCTCTTTACATTAGTGTCCCCGCACTCTTTAAAAAAAAAATACTTAAAAAAATTTTTTTTAATCTTCACTGTATGTGAACAGGAAGATGAGTGCCTCTCCTTCGACTAAGCCACGGGTCAAGGTGCCCACGGTGCGTCGGGCAGGTGCCCCCACACTCGCATAGTGGGTTTTTGAACTGGAAGCTAAAGGCTCATTTTGATGGTGGATACTTAGCCCTAGGAGCAAGACAAGGAATCTTGACTTGGGACTGGGCTGCCACCTGGGTGGGGGCCCGCTTAGCCGCACCCCAGCGCTCTGCGCTAGCCACGAACTTTCCCTTTTACTCCTGGAACTCTGGGGTGCTCGAAAGAGAAACCCGCACCAGGACGCGCAGGCGACGGCTCAGAGAGCCAAGTCCCCGGCTCTTCAGGGGGGCCAGGTCGAGGCTCAGCAGCCTGGGACACCGGAGCAGCATTGCCTCTATGGGTCCTCAGTGCGCCCCGAGCCTGGCAGGCCCGGCCCTCCAGGGTGTCCCCATCTCAGCCGCTACTCGGTGATGCCCGCCTCTTCAGAGCCGAGAACAGAACCGCAGCCCTGTAGCTCCAGCCCGGCTGAATCCATGCTCTAGTCGAAGTGGGAGAATTTCTTTCGTTTTCCGGAAATCCGTTTTTTCGGGGAAAGCTCCCGGGGCTAGTGGAGACCAGCCCCGCGCCTCGCTGCCTCTCACCCTCTGGGCGAACCTGGCAGGTCAGGGTTATTTGGCACGCTCAGACCCTCTCCTGGGGCGGAGGATGGGCTGACCAGGATGCTTTAAGCAAATACGGTTATGGCAGCATAAGGCAGTTAAGTCCAGTTTTTGAAACTATTCTCTCTTTCTTTTTTAGTAAGGGCGGTCAAACCTTGGAAAAGTTTGAGTGTTATGATTCCGGGCAGTAGGATGTGAACGACTGTTACTAAAAATAGCTGCCTTCCCTCCTCCTCTCCTCAAAGGCCTTTACAGCTTGGAAGATTTGGCCATAGCGTCTTGCCCTTGCAAAGGGTAGTGGAGTTATCTTTGATTTTAGCTTTCCTACAGGATTGGACACCACAAATCCCAGCGTGCCCCAGCGTGTCCCAGCGTGGCTGCTACTTCCTGGGAAAAAGCGCAGAAGGGAGTTTTAAGGAATTAACTAGTATTCCCAGGGATGAGGCACTGCAGAACAACCAGAGATCAGGGCCTGGGAGGGAACCCAGGAAAGCTGGAGAGGTCACACCATACAAACTTCGTGTGCTTAATGTAACTCTGAACACTTTTGAATTTTTAACTTCGCTTTCCTTAATTAATCTGCCCAGGGCCTGTATATAAATGGCTGTCCACAGCTGCTGCAAATTGATTTATCTCCTGATAAAGGTCGGGTTGCTGACCAATGCATTCTTCATACCTTCTGTGTGAACTGAAATGTGTTTTACAGGATTTTTTCCCCTCCTAGTCTCCTTTTAAACATCTGTAGCATTTTTAAGTGCACTCAGTGGCTTTTATTATCACCCCCCCCCACTTTGCACAGAACAGAAGTAGAACTGGGTCTGTGCCCAGGGAGCCCACACTCCCCAGAATACAAATCGACCAGCTCCTCTGTGATGAACGGTTTGTTAGTGTTGGGGGCCTCCTTCTAGTTCATTGCAATAGTGTGCCTTGACCACACAAGTATTCTGCTACGTCCAGCTTCTTTGGTCACACAGTTCCTTAGAAAGGATCAGCACACACCATTGTTTCTTAAACCATCACAGCCTCAATTTCAGTGTTTATGTCAGTTGTGATGTGTCTAAACAGTAGCAAATAACAAGTTCTATGTACTTCCCCTTATTTATCTCTAATGTGCTGTCTAGTTTTAGCCTTATGGTGACTGGGAGAGAACAGAAGATATGGTTGTATGATTTCATTTTTTTATTACTGCTTTTCAGAAAGGTCTAAGAGGCTCACCCAATGTTAATTAGAATATTAGTTTGATCCAGGTCGTTTTATCTTACAGCCAGAATGGATGTTAAGAAAGTTAAAATCTGTTCTTCATCATGTTATATTCAGTATTTGATATTTCATTAATTTGTTCTTTGGAAAGACAGAATTCCAAAAAAATAATGAAGAAACCAGGTTCATTCTGGGCAGACAGAAACTGAATTTTAGCTAAGCTCATGCTAAGAGAAGAACTTCCCATTAAATATCTTTGTTCAACCATTAATTACCAACCATGTAGACAGCAGCCACTTTGTTCGAAAAACTAGGTACAGTGTGGGAGAATTTCAGTATGTAATTTTGCTGGTGTCCAATTCCTACCTAAAAAAAGCAACAGAAAAAGTATCTTTTTTTCCTCTAATATTTGGATAACCCAAAGCACGCCAGAATGATATTTTTCTTTTGTTGACTAAGCCTCTTTCACCCATGAGTACCTGCTAACGATTTGATTTTAAAATAATCTTTAAAAGGACTTTCCTAATAAGAAGTGTTCTGCCTTCAGTATAGTGTAAGCTGCACTATTAAATTGCAAGTTTCTTGAAATAGTTGGACAGCAGCCTTTCATTGTAGACTGCTACTTTGTAAATACTTTCCTGATTTTGTTCTGGAAGAGGAAAACCTAGCTCTTAGTGATGGTGATGAGCTTTCCCATCGAGGTGTTAGTCTCAGTATTTTCGGATCAAAGAACACTTTATAAATTGCAAAGACATTCACAAATGTTAGGTGCCATTATAGTTTATATAATTGTAAAATAGAAGCTGAGCTAACCGCTTTACTTTAAAAAAAATTGAAAAGGGATCACGAGAAAGAAATGCTTCCAATAGGAATGCTGGTCAGTGCTTGTCAGTTTAGGACATTCTTCACTGTCAAATCCTGTTTCTCACTTCTTTGATATGAACATCAGCTGACAGGCACTGAATGCAAAGCCTTCTTCATTGAGGTTTTATGCAGGCAACTTAGCCCTTCATAGCAAAGCAGTCTGAAAAATTGGCACCTGCAAGATTTGCATGTGAAAAAAACCAAGTCAGTTGCATTTTGCTGGAGTCTATTACTGTAAGTTATGTAAGTTCAGTGAAAAAGGCTATTTGTTGCTCTTTGGGCATTTAAAGTTTCTTTATTTTACAGATACCTCATTCATCATATAGTGATCTGTGGAATTTATTGATACCAAAGGCAGGGAAAAGTGAGCTCTAGCTTCACAGAAGTTACCATGGAATGGAGGTGTTTTAACCATGAGCCTGGAGAAGACATTTAGATTCAGTTAAAATTTTAAAATATGCCTTGAAAGAATGGGCTCATTCACCTGTGAGAATAATCCATCAGAAGTTAAGCAAATGCCTAATATTTGGTTAATAGACGTATCAGTTGGATTAAAGGCAATAGACTTTAATAAGAACTCACAGTCATAAGAAAATAAACATTTCATATTTCTAAACTTCAGGGAAAAAATGTTCTCTGCCATAATTTTACTTACACTGTTCATCACCTGTATGTTCTTTATGAAATTATATTTGACTCTCTTTATGTAAAACTACAAACAAATGTTTTAAATCAACTGTAAAAACCTTTGTAAACCTCAGACCATTATCCACCAAAGGGGACATTTTACCCAGAGTAAGCTACTTCTTAATATCTAAAGAGACACCTTCCAACTTCACTTTTTTACAGCCATTAATATAAGAGTTCCTAAATAATGTTTAAAGAACAGTGAACATTTTATTAAGGCAAACATTAGTTCAGTTTAATGGAGGTAATTGTAAGTGATAAGGCAAAGCAGGTTATCTCTGTGTTGTTTAAACAGAAGGAGCTGCTTTGCACCATTTCCAGTAGCCATCTGTAGAAGAGAAGGCTTCGCACCTGTCTGTCCACACTAATTATAGATTAGGGCCAAAGAAATGAAATTTGAGGACGTTTTCAGCTAATGAAATCCATACTGATTTTATTGTAAATGTGTTTTATGTAAAGAGGGTGATGGTTGAGTTGTGAGTGAATAAATTTCCACATACCTGCTAGGCACTTGGTTTTGAAGCAGAACTCTGCTGCATTAAAAAATGAAAACTCTTATTTATTAAGAAAATAAAGAAGACAACTTGGATATGGATGACAGTGGCTTTTATTTGGCACCCATGGTTATAAGTCAGCAGCAGCGAGGTTCAGCATTTTAGAAATGTGCTGTAGAGCAGCTTAAACCTTAGGAATATTTTCATATTCTGAAGTGCAGATGAAGGTAGTTTCTGTGTTAACTTATGCATAGAAAGGACTAAAACAAATTAGAAAGCCTTTTTCTTTTTTTTTTCCCTGCATTTTTTAGCTTCACATCCAGGAGAAATTAAAACAAAAAAAGGGAGGAATGCATCCTTCAATAAAAGGTCACATGGATGTCTACCACATCTGTTTATAGTAATTATGAACATAATTAACATAAGAATTACAAATGAAATAATGACAAGCTGAGCAGTGAGATATTATACCATAATGGTCATATGTTGGAATTCTCACATTATAACACAGTACACTTCACATACTCAAAAGAAGGAAAGAAAATGCTAGATTTTTATCTGAATTAATGTTTCAAAACTTATCTGCCTGGGGCAGGTGGACTTCCTTCTATAGGATGGTAACCTATTATAAAGAAAAGAACTCATGGATACTAAGAGTTTTATCTTCTAGCCTGGTCTTTAAGACAGCTGCGGTCACAATTACCATTTGCTGATAGATACTTTTTCCTGGTAATCCTTCTTGATTGTTCTATTGCTTTTGAGTTTTGTTATGATCTTATTAATTAATTTTTATTTTTTGAGACAAGATCTCATTTGGTAGCCCAGGCTGGCCTGAATCTTACTTTGTAACAGCCCAGGCTGCCCTGAAACTCATGGTGATCCTTCTGCCTCAGTTTCCCCAATGCTGGGATTCGCAGTGTGAGTCATCACATTGAGCTTGCTTTTTGTTTGTTTGTTTTTTATTTGAAAGCTTTGAAGCAAAGTACTTACTTTTGAAGAGACATGGATGCTTCTCACTTGGGAACTGGTTGATCTTTTCTGTAACAGTGAGGCAAAAGTCAATGCACAAACAAAGTAGTAAAAATACTATACTTTTGCGAAATAACATTGGCAGATTGACTTTTATGATATTTTCTTTCTGCCTAGTCTTTGGGAAACCTTTTAAAGAAAAACATGTCTTTTCTGTTGAAAGCAGCACTGGTACATTTTATATTTTATGTATGTGTTAATTGTATACAACAATGGGTTTCCTTGTGACATTCTCATGCAGGCATATCTAGTGCATTTTTATCAGTATATTTTAACAGAGCATGTAACGGGGAAAAATCATTGAGCATTTGTAAGTTGCATTTTTTTTTCCCTCTCCACAGTTACACTGGGTTTCAGAGTATTTGTGTACAGTCTGTGCCCAAACTGACCTAACTACAGCGGGTGCTGCTGGCTGCTCTAAGGCAGTTTTCTCTCACAGTACGTAAAGAGGTGAAAGGATACCATTTATGAGAGCTAAACTGATATTCTAGAAGTCTGTTATTAAATTTAAAACATGTATAGGAATGATAGATTTTTCACCCATTCAGAGCTACTTGATTCTGTCTACCTGTAGCCTGCCAAGTGCTTTCCTTCCTACCCTGGTACCCTTCTCTAACTGTTGAACTTGGTCACTTTTTGAAGATTTATGGAGAAATATTACCTTGTTCTCGTTGCAGTGATACCGCGAGGCTTTCCACATTATTGGATTACTGCAGGATTGCAGCAGACCCTTTTTTATCTGGCATTCATTGCATGACAAGATTTTCACACATGCCCTTCCCCCACCATGCCTAGCTTTCTTCACTTTGTGTTACCTATCAAATTTCCCTTGATTCTTTTTGTGGGGTGGGAACATGGGTAGAGAAGGGGGGTCCACTGCATCTAAAACTTTTTTTTTTTTTTTTTTTGGCTAGATGATTTGGAGAGTGCTTGATTAAACAAAGCCCCTCTTCATTTTCTCCAGGGCCTCTTAAAACGTGCCTCTTGCTCATCTGTCTTTTGCCACTCATTAGCCCTATGTAGCTCCCTGCCTGGTTTTGTCTCTTTCTGCTGAGATCCCATGTACCAACTCTTTTATGACCCCAAGTTTCACAGCAGCTGGGACTGCAGAGTGCACCATGAAATTCTGGTTTATTAAACTCTCTCTTCATGTGCTGTGAGGGCTTCTTAACCAAGCTTCAGGGCCTGGAAACACTGGCAAATACTCCCCCTCCCCCAATGAGGGGACTTCCCTGCTGCATTATCTGCACTCCATTAAGGATCTGATCAGATGTTCAGATTGTCTGATGGGTACATTTAAAAGTGAAAAGGGGCTCCTGAGGGACTACTCAGGTGTATCTCCCGCCTGACCCCGTTGGGGCAGAGGATGAACTTAGGCCTGCCTGAGGAACATTAGCTCCTGCTTGTTCTCTGATTGATTCTCAGGCTCTGGGTGGGTGAAGAGCTGTGAGGCAGCTCAAGCCAAGATTGATTGCCTCAATTTCAAATTCCCACCGCCCAAATAGACTCTCTGATGTACACAGAACGAAGCCCCTACCCCAACAGGGTTTCTGGAGGTGGAGCAGGTGTCTCAGAGTCACCTGTAGCTACCAATCACAAGTGGTCTTTTTTTTTTTTTTTTTTTTAAACACAATGCCGCTGGCTGCATCCACTCTTCAGCTGGGACACAGCCAAGGCCTTGAACAGGAGCTATTTCAAATCTGTCTCGGTGTGTGAGGGGAGTGGGGGCTGGGATTTAGGAGAGTAAGGGGTCCACAGAGAAAGGGACAACACCCACTGGAGGTCTTTCTGAAGGGCTGCTGGGAAGTTGTATGGATCCACTAGATTTGCTTTGCAAATTGTATTTAGATGGAGGTCTGGTGGTGAGGTCCTGATGCTTCTGACCTTGACAGTACCTCTAATGTTGGCAGTGGAGCCCCAGGGCTGGGAAACCCTGGATGCATAGCTCCCTTTATCTGGGAGGTGGGGGCCGATTCAGAGGCGCAGGCAACCCCCGCAGCCCTACCCCCCCCCCCCCGCCCCATCCAGCCACCGGGAAGCTGTCCCCCACGCACCAACCCCATCCCAGGCCCGTCCCCGCCCCTGCATCTCTCCAGTCTCCCCTCCTGCCTGCGTCTCTTCCCTCTCTCTCCTCTCTTCTCTCTCTCTCTCTCTCTCCTCCTCTCTCCTCTCTCTCCTCTCTCTCTCCTCTCTCTCTCCTCTCCTCTCTCTCTCTCTCTCTCTCTCTCTCTCTCTCTCTCTCTCTCCCACTTTTCCTCCCTCTCCCCTCCGTCTCGCACGCACCCTCTGTTTATTTTCCTGCCTCCATCTGGGCCCTGCTGATATTGTAATCACCCTGATGCACGTTGGCTCCTCTCCTCTCCCTCCCGCGCGCACACACTCACTCACACACAATGTGCCATCCCGACCAGCCTTTTACTTCTGATAAGCTCCGATGTGTGTTTAATGAATACAAAGCGGCGGTGTGGGGGCCGCGCGGCCGGCCGCCTCGCGCGCTCGCCGCCGGAAGGTAATCTCCACGGCCGGGGCCGGGGGCGGTGGGGCGGGGCGCGGCGCGGGGGCGGCCCCCCAACGATCTCAGGCGATAAGAGCCGGGGAAGTGAAGATGTAACCTGTTATCCCGCGCTGCTCTTAGCTGCCGGAGGGAATTTACATTTAAAGATTACAGGGGGAGAGAGAGAGGATCTGCCTTTTGTTGTGCGAGGTGAGCAGGAGGCGGCGGCCCTGGCCTCGGCGCTATCTGCCATCACCTCTGCTATCCAGACGGGGACTCACCGAGGTGAGATTACCGAGGGCCTTATCTTTAATTGGGTTTAGTGTTGCCAGTCTGAATAGGTTTAAAGAGACTCGATAAAGGGGGGAACAATAGATTATTTGTTGACCGGACGCTGGAGCCCTTAGATGAAGAAGGGAGAGAAAGAGCTGCTTAACAACTTGATTAGTTCAATTTTATTTTGATTTTAAGGTGACCCTGTCTTTCTTGGTGGAGGGAGGAAGGGCTAGAGAACTTGGGTGCGCTTTGAATGACTTAATAATGTCTTCTTTCCTTCTCAAGCCTGTCTTTTCCTGAGCCCTGCACCTGTCTTATTTTAAAGCAGTGCAGTGCGTTCACCTCTTCTCCTTCCCTAAAGGGTTGTTAAAATGAGAGAAGGGCAGAGGTTTTCAGGTTTGGTCATGTGTGTTTGGTTTTGGGTGACTTGTTTGGAACCGGTAATGAATTGATGCTCAGAGACCTGGAAGGAGTGTGAAAAGCCAATGAAGCCCACTTTTAATATGGAAGGAGGAAATTATAGAGTATAGTTCAAACCCCGCTAGAAGAGAGCGCATCATTCTAGGTCTCGGGGAGACATTTCAGTCTTGCTATTTCTTGCTTGAAGTCGATGTGGCGGGAAAAAAAAAAAAACCCAGAAAAATAGTCACTTGACTCATAAATGCATTTCAAAAAATTATGATGTAAACTTTAGTGGGTTCTTACAATGAATGAAAGTAGACAAAACGATGGCTTTTGCCTTCTACACATTGTCCAGTTAGGTGTTTTCATAGGTAGATACAATCCAGTAACTAAAAGCCTAATTAAAATTTGTTTAAAGCCAGAGGGGCATGCTTCCTTGTTGACAGCAGCAGATCGATTGGGGAAGACAATAGAGTCCCATTATTTTACTTCCATTGACTGAACATATTGACATTTCAGGTTTGCGTGTGCCTCAGTGAGCATGATGAAACACTGAAATTCACAGACCAACTGGTCACAGTGGCACATAGATAACTATATGTCATTCCTGCCTTGAGGTTACCTTATCACCCAGACAGAATGGGAAAGGCCAGGCTGCAATCCTGCAGAGGGGAGAGGGAGCTTTTTTTGGTTCAGGAACTGTCAAATAGCATGTCTTAGCAGTATCATTCATTTTACCCAGAATCGGACAGGACATTGAAATATATGAGGTGCTTTTATTTAGAAATCTATGGAAGCAACCTAGCTAGCAATCTAGAATATTCCATACAACAGAATACCCATTTTCAGGATTACTGTTTACCTTCCCTGGAGAGGCTTACAGTAGGTGGCCAGTTTGTGTTTGGGTGACATCCATTATTTTCCAGTTTAGGGTATTCAGACAATTAAGTTTGTTTCTGATAAATAAAAATGTGTAGAGTCTCTCTAAACATAGGGCCTGACTCTGACTGCTCAGTTTCTTTTCATACCTGGGTGGACTGTGAAATGAGTGGGACATGGTTCCCTCAAGCTCATGTGTGTCCATAGACATTGAGTGATATGGGTAGATGAACATGTGGATTCCAAGCAGAGACAAACTATTATTTTTTATCTTCTTAGTATAATCTATCAAATCTGTGCATTTTGTATGGCCTTTACGTAATAAAGTTTAGGCAGACATTCAGTCCAAGAAATTTGAACCATATTTGAGTAAACATGGAAAAAAGCCGAAGACCGAACATAATTTTAAAAAAGTTTAATGAAAATATCAAACTATTATGAACACGACTCGTACACAGGGACTCTTGCCATCAAACAGGGAACTGATGCCCTTTGCAGTGTTTTAGAGCAAAACTAGTCTTTTTAGACCATTTTCATGAAAATGTTAGGTTTCTACTTGATCAGCAGGTGCTGTTGAGATGAAAGCCATGTGTAAATTTTCAGAAGGCCAAAAGTGTCAATTCAGAAAAGGAAAGTGATAAGAGAAAATGCAATCAGTTTTCCTGTTTTCAATTTGTGCAGGATTTGAAGAGCTGTTTTGTTAAACTGCTACATCTGCTCCAATATGAATATTGAACTACTTCCACTAAAAATAACAACCTATAATTTGGAAGCTACTGCAGCCTTTTGTTAATGTGAGTGGGTTATTTAAAAACAAAAAAACAAAAAAATAAAAAAATAAAAAACCCAATTTTCTATTCTGACAGTCCCTTGCCTAATGTGCATTTTCATTCCTTGGTACTTTAATCGTCAACGGATAAATGGTATGATGCAATTAGGACCTCTTCTTGTCTGACTATAAAAAGATGTTTCCATAGGTGAAAATCCTAGTATTATAAAAAGGGTTTGCACAAACAAAACTTATTTTAGAGTAACCTTTTAAAATATGTTTATTTAAAATGAGATAGCTACACCTTGCATTTTCTAATACTACAGTTTTTAACTTACTGCCAACTATTGTGAGAAAGTTAACACTATTTCATTGCATACTGAGCATCTGGTAGTGTATTTCACCTTTAATATACCTGCAAATGTAAGTTTAAACTAATCAGGGATATTTTACCTAACAGGGCTTTCAGAATAAATTTTTTTTTCATGCTTAAATAAAATGATTAAATTATGCTTGAGTGCCTGCATACAAAAGCTTTAGCTTCTATAGTACTGCTAATCAAATAACTTTCATGGACCACATTAGGGAAAAATTGGATGCATTTTACTGGTGACATTTATAGGAAAGACATGTTCTTTAAACTCATCTAGAATTAATTAAAAAGAAAACTCCAAAACATATTTAAGATATTCATAATAAATGTTCCTTCATCCCTATAATAAGAAGGTGAATGGCAGCACTACCCACAGGAAATATGGAAACAGAGAATCCAGGTAGAAGCAAGACTTCAGAAATCTGGGTAAGATTCAGTATTGATTCACTCCTTAATTGCACTTGGCTTGACTTGTGGCTAAAGTCATCTGTCCAGGGTGAGCCCTGATCACTGCCCAGGATCAATTAGCTGTGTAGCTTGTGACTTCACACTTGAGTTGCTAGACACATAATTCACAGAACAGCTCAAGAAAGATAAAGGGGAAGACAGGCTCTGTGCCACATGACCCTCTTTGATACTTACAAATGCAGTATTTCTTTTGAAATAGCAATTCAAAACAAGAAATAGTTGAATGTGTTTATGATTACCTGCATACAATCAGACAAAGAATACCATTCTTAAGGAGTGTCATTTCCAATATGATGCCCAAGGAATGTTCCCGTATTTCATGGTATAGTGACATATCATTAAGAAACTTGGGTACCATGTGGGTGTATTCCTTGGCACTGTGTATTTTGCCACTTTTAAGAAGCAGGATTGAGCTACTGTTCCTGGCTCATAGCTGTGATCCTAGCATTTGAGAGGTGGAGGTAAGATCAGGAGTTCAAAGTCATCCTCAGCTACATAATGAGTTTGAGTCCAACCTGAACTGCATGCAACCCATTTTCAGAACTCTGCCCTCCCAAAAGAAAAGGAGCAAGTAGGAAAAATGGAGAGAGGGAGTGAGAGATAGACAAGAGAAAGAGAAAATAAAGGCTAAATCACATATTAATATTAGAAAGTTTATTCATGGACATAATCCCATCACTTGGAATGCTTTGTGCCGAAGTCACAGCCTCTGTAATGGCCCCAAGAGGGAAGAACTTCTTGGGACTTTTCAGAGTTTTTAGATGTTATGAAATGATGTTCGGACTCTAATATCAGAACTACTGGTAAAGTAATGTCACGTGATTGAAGTTTAAGACATGGGCTGTCTTGTGTAGAAAAAGCTTTAAACCTTTAGCACTGCTTATAACTGCTTATAACATTTTTAGTGACAGACAAGCTTAAAATCCTTGCTTTGGGGCTGGAGCTATGCAGTGTTGACAGAGTGCATGGGTGTTATGCACAAAGCCTTTGATTTTATCAAAGGTGTGTGATACTTGCTTTAGTACTACCAATTGTGATGTCTTGTGTATTCTCTCATGAACAAATGACGTGATCATTTGTTTTTGTAGGTGTTGTATAGATCAAAGTCTCTAAGACAAATTAGTGTTTGGGTGATTAAGACCTGCACAATATAGATCTTGTGGAAGAGAAATGCAAAAGGTACAAAGGTAAAGTTTTCCATTGTATCTGGACCTTCTGAGCACTGTAAGTGCCCTGGGGAATGTGATTGACTGGCTTCATTAATCTTTTAACACCTGGGGCATAGACCACTTGAGCCTGTGCTCTGGGCTTTCAAGGACTGCCACATAGTTATTGGTCTTGGGAAAAAGGCAACCGAGTCAACAGATATTAGAGACCAACTGTGAGTTTTCATCACAGACTTTAAGTGAATAATTAACTAGTATTTCACTTTCTTCTCTCAAAGAACCCCAGCACATGGCTCAACCTGGCTACAGCTGTTCTGGCTTTACCTTTGGCCACAATTTAAAAATCTGAGGTTTCCTTATGTTCTCCAGATTGATGACCTACTTTGTGCCCCAGTTCTAATAGGATCTTAAACTCTAAATACCTGGTTTGGCAATCTCCCTAGCAGGGTACCATCTATGCATCCACTGCTTTCTTTTACTTAATCCTTCTTTGTCCCATCAAGGAGTGAGAGTCAACTAGTCACCATTATATCCTTGGACACTCAACTATGTGTCAGTGTGTATCTCTCTATCCTTCTAATCCCAGCATCTTGTCCCTGCCCAGAATAAGTTTTTTCTGCTCTGCACTGAGCCCACGAGGAGCTCATTTGTTCCCTTTGTTGAATCCACCCAGCATTCTGGAGCTGTTTCCACTCACTGTCCCCAGGCTTTCCATTGTAAAGCCTATAGGCCACTGCGTATCTTGATCTCGGCATCTTCAGTCACCTTTAAATGGATTTTCTTTGAAAACTTAAGAAGAAAGGGGAAAAGGATTTTTTTTTTTCCTGGGGGTGGGGGAACCAAAGTCTAGCTCAGGCTGACTTGTAATTAATTGCATAAGTAGCCCAGGCTGGTTTACAGTTCACAATTCTCTGGCCTCAATTCTGAAAGTGCTGGAATTGCTTATAGGCATCTACCACCACACCCAGCTAGAAGGAAAGAAATTTTGTAGTATCTTTTACTCTAGAGGAGATGAGTTTGTAAATGGTTATGTGGTATATAACACTCTGTTATAAAAAGAAGGACCCGGTCGAGTATGCAGTGCCTGAATGCGAAGGGGGGTGTACTTTCAGTCCAGTCTTTGGTGGCCCAAGTAGATCCCAATTTTCAGATGAACTCCTCAGGGCTCAGATAAGGGTGACTCTTACATGAAAGTCTAATTGATATCAGGAGTAGGATTTGGGGCTTTCTTATGGTGAACAGACTGTGGGTTTCAGGGGCACTGTCTGTCTTCATACATCTTGGGGATGGATCAGGAAAGGACCTCACTTCCTCTCTACTGATCTGTCTGTGGGAAGTACTGGGAAGAGGGAGTCAGGCTTCCATAGGTGCCATCCTGGACCTTAGGTGATTGTGTGAAATTTTAGTTGTTACTCTGCTTTGTTCCAAGACTGTAATGGGAAGAATGAGTCTGTTGTTGTAGTGAGGAGGGACTTTTGTTAAAAGCAAATAAGGCTTATGCTTTTCCCTCACAGTTACTGGGCAAGTGGCTGTGTGCCCGACCATAGGGGTGAGGCAAACGGAAATAGGATGTGATTATCAAGAATTCACTGTATCCCATGATCTTGAAGTTTAGAACTGAGTCACTTGGGAAATTTAGAAATGACCTCTTTAAATAATTTTTGGGTCAGAGCTGATAACAGCTTATTTCAATGAAAAAAAATACATTGTTATTTTACTAAAATCAGGTCTTAAAGAGAAACCTAAAAATTGATCATCTGCTTTGTCTGAAATAACATTTAAAAATTTAGTTGTTACCAATAGCACATTGACTTTCTATTTGTTGTCTGCTTGTGAAATCACTATAAAGTTTAGATACTAGAAGTTTGTTAGAACTTTACTAATCTATGGAATCTTTTTCTTAAAATTTATTTTTATTTATTATTTATTTTCATTTTTAATCTATGGAATCTTAATAATGAAGCAGGGTTGGGTTTCTTTGATGGTTAGGTGCTGTTGCACTCTTCTGGTTTGATGAAGACGAGCATTTGCTTGTCATTCAGGAAACTAGCTATTGTCAAGGACTTCAGTGGTTAGCAGGAGGATGGGAGCCACAGGTGTCACTGTTACTTTATAGGCTATAGAATATTTTTAAAATATTTTATTTATTATTTTTATTTTATGTGTATGAATGTATTGCCTGCATGTCTCTGAGTGCACCCGTGTCATGCAGTGCCGCGGAGGTCAGAAGAGGGCTTCAGATTCCCCTGGAACTAGAGTTAAGGACGGTTCATAGCTGCCATGTGGCTGCTGGGAATCGAACCCGGATCCTCTGCAGGAACAGTCAGTGCTTTTAACCACTGAGCCATCTCTCCAGCTCCAAGCTGTAGAATATTTTTGCATGGATGTTCAGAGTTCATTGTGAAGCTGAATTGAAATTTCTTACAAAGGAAAGTGCCTTGAAAGTATAGATTCAGTGTATTCTTCATTGGAACTTGACTCCAGTGGATTGTATATTGCATGAAAGAATATTAAAGTATTCCCAGGAGACATTCTGGAAGTTTGTTTAAAGAAACTCAAGAACTAGGTACCTACGCAAATAAACAGGGAATAACAGGAAGAAGAGCTAGCTACATATGGCCAGTTGATAAGGTAATCAGAATGAGTTGTGAGGTGTTATAAGAGTATTTGGGAGTATCTTCCATCAGATTTGCTGGGGGTAATTCACCTCATAACACTCAGAAGCTCAGAGCCTAATGATATTAGACAAATAGACAGATAATGGTACCTAAATGGGTCTGAGTAGATAATGATGCCAGGGAAATCACATGGCAGTGCTGCGGAGAACGTTTCAAATGCATTTCCATTTGGTTTGGCAAGTGGAATATCAGCATTTGAGACATCATTTCCCAATGAGTGTAAGCCTGGTGGTTGGTACAAGTTGTACTTTCAATGCAAAAGCCTTAGGAAGTTGGTTAGTCTGTCTGCTTGGGTAAGTCTGTTGAGTTTTCTACCCCTTTCCCTAACGTTAAGTTAGAGGACGATGTGAGCTATCAGACAGGTCATGACTGTTAGTTTCTTTTCTGAGTCCATGTGTATGTTATATACACAGTGATGAACAAATACAGCTGGGAAGAATAGCAGATGATATTGAGGCTGGAACTGTGGTGTTTATCAGACTGATGTGGTAATCCTTTCCTGTGAAAAATGGCTCTTTTTAAGTGGCTATTAGGATTCTGTAACCTTTATTGTGTGTGAGACAAGTACAAGTCCTTTCTACCCAGCTCCTTTGCTCACATTTACATTCTCATCTTTAGCCGGAATTATTTAGAAAGGAGATCCACATTCAGCCACTGATGGGAAGCAGTCTGTGGACAATGACTTCTCATCTCCTTTATTTTAACAAGGGTAAGTGGGTCAGTGCAGGTGGAAAGGGAAAGGAAATGTGTTGTCCTCGACTTACATGTTCTAGTTAAGCTTTGTTCTAGTTAAGCTTTCCATCACCTAAAGGGATTTGGCACAAAGTATCAGGAGAATAGAAGCTAAGAGCCATAAAAGAGGCAACCACTGAATCCAAGGTGACTTTTTCAAAATCACACACTATATATGTAGCCAGGTAAAGACATCTTTTAGAGTGTTTGAGAGAAAGTGAAATGTGTACTCTTGCTAGGGAATCTGAACTAGTAATTCAATAAGTAAATACCTACTATGTGTAAGGCATGCACAAGGAGGAGACCCGAGGCAGGGAGCAGGCTCAGTTCTCACTATTACACCCATTTGGGGTAAGTTAAACAGCTACGATGATGGTGTGCCTTTACTACCAACTGAATGATACAAGGAGATTTTAATGTAGTATTCTTCTTCTTCTTCTTCTTCTTCTTCTTCTTCTTCTTCTTCTTCTTCTTCTTCTTCTTCATTTTTGGTCTTTTTGAGACAGGGTCTCCCTGTAGCCCCAGCTGTCCTGGAACTCACTATGTAGACCAGGCTGGCCTTGAACTCATGGAGATCCGCCTGCCTCTGCCTCCCAAGTGCTAGGATTAAAGGCGTGTGCCACCGTGCCCAGCTGCATTATTTTTAAAGATTTATTTTTATTTAAGTTTGTGTATGTGTATGTATGCCATGTGTTTACCAGTGCACACAGAGGGCAGAAGTGAGTGTTATATCCCCTTAAGCTGTAGTTACAGGTAGTTGTGAACTCCTCCCTGCAAACACACACATACACTTGGGTCTTCTGGAGGACCTGCAAGCAAGTGTTTTAACCACTGAGCCATCTCTCCACCCCTGTGAGATCTTTAAAAAATATTTATTTTATTAAATAAAAAATATAAACATATAACAAAATATAAAAATATTTATTTTAATACCTTAATATTTAATATTTATTTTTAATTGGTTTATTTTTATTTTATGTGTGTGAGTGTATTACTTGCATGTATTTGAGTGCACCTGTGCTGTGCAATACCTGTAGAGGTCAGAAGAGGGCATGGGATTCCCTGAAACTGGAGTTACAGACAGTTGTTAGCCACCATTTGGGTGCTGGGAACGGAACTCAGGTCCTCTGCAAGAGCATCCAGTGCTCTTAGCCATCTCTCCAGCCCTATAAGTGGCATCTAAGCTTGTTTTCAGATGGGTAGGATTTATCAAGGCAGAGTTGTTATAGGGCAGTAGTGCATTGTAAGGTAGGATTTGGGAGGGGAGAATCCCAGGCGTAGAAATGATTTTAGAGAAGTACCGGGAAGGCAGAGAGTGGAGGTGGGAAATGTATTAACAAATAACAAACACAGTTGAGAAAAAAGACCCTGCAGTGATGAGTGCAGAATAACTGCAGAGACCGTGCATGCTTGCATGTGCAACGTTTGACGTGGGCGCCATCTTCTTGGGAAGGGGCTGAGAGGGGCCTGGTTGGTCTTAGGCCTTGCTTCTATCCCTTTCCTACTAGAAAGTCAGAATAGTTTTGCTTTTATAATAAGTTCCTTTTAAAATCAGAATTTTTAGTTGGATTTCATTTGAAGAAATATTACTTGTGGTGGGTCTGATGCACTGGAGGCCAGGGCCAGGCAGGAAGCCTGCTATGTCAGTTTATTTGTTAAGAGTTTTTTGCTTTGTTTGCCATGTTAGGAGTTGAACCAGTGTTTTGTACATGCTAAGCTCATGCTCAGCTACCCATCCCCAACCCCTTGTCACAGTAGTTTAGGTTTTAGGTATTATAGAAGGATGGCCGGATTCAATTAGGAAGATGAGATATAAGTACCAGATCCACAAGTCATTGCAAAGAAAAAATAATTAGAACTTGGAGAGAGGGGACAACTCCGAGAGGAGAAAAGGTAACAACCAGATTAGCTGTCAAGTGCACTTAGCTTTCCAGAACTTGGGAATTGCTTTGGATGTTTGCTTAAAGGGCAGCTTCACTGCCCTAATGCAGGCTTCAGAAAGGAGCCACCAAATCATGTATATACTCCAGCCCCAGGAATTCTCTGAATCCTGGCTGCCTTTGAAAGGTGGTGACAGGGCTGTCCAATGGTGGGGTGGTTAGTGGTTATAGAGAAGGTATATTATTGACCTCTTTGGAGCTTAACTGTCTCATGGGATTTGCTTCCTTGTGCCTCTTTCAAACTGTTCTGATGGGACTGGGGATACAGCTTAGTTGGTAGAGTACTTGCCTGGCATGCACAAGGCCCTGGGTTTGAATCTCAGCACTGCATAGATGTTATATGGTGATGCAGGACAGTAACCATTAACCATAGCACTTGGAGGTAAAGATTGGAGGATCCGAAGTTCAAGGTCGTCTTCAGTTCCAGAGTGAGTTTGAGGACAGCCTGGGCTATGTGAACCATTACACCCCGCAAATACAAAAGGGAACAAAAGAGAAGAGAAAAGAACAACACAACATCAAACTTTTCTGATTTGTTTTTAGCAGATGCCTTCGGGCTGTGTGGGAAAATGAAAAGGGATTAAGAAGGCTGGGTTCTAGACCCTAAGCTTCCTGTTCAACAGAAGCAGCCTCTGGTTTATGTATTTTTATGTGTTATAAATTGGAATTTGGTTTACAGGACAATTTATAAAACTTCTTTCAATTTTAACATGATGTAGAGCAAAGAAAGTAGGGAGGACAGGATGAAGAGTTAAGGAACAGTTGATGAAAACAGGCAATTCTTGGAAACCAGTAGTCCTCAGATCCTGTGCGCAATGCTTCTGGGAACAGGGGGAGGATAGTTTTTTCCAAGGAGTTTTTGAACCTAGATTCATTCATTGAACATGCTGTGCATAGTCTGATAGACCAGGCACTTTGTCATGCAATAGTGCTTTTCAAATCCACTTTTAGTTAGGGGAACAAATGTGCTTTAAAATATTGTTAATAGAGATAGAAATTTGGAGGACCAGAGAGGTGGCTCAGCAGTTAAAAAGCACTGGCTGCTCTTGCTGAGGACCGAGGTTTGGTTCCAAGAACCCACATGGCTGCTAACAACTGTCTGTAACTCCAGTTGTTAAAAAGGCAAGAAACAGAAGAATGCAGCGGTCTACATTTGCACAAAAAAATTGCCTAAAATTCTAGTTGTGGGAGTAGGCTCAAGAATCTGACGGCGCTGTTTGTCGGAGAAGGAAGCGAGGCCCAGCCATTGGTGGTTAGAAGAAGCAGGTCCTTGGGTGCAAAACTTTTGAGAATCTTTGTAAATCTTGGACTTAGGTACTGCAGGCCAGCATGGGATTACTGGAACAGGACTCTGCTCGTCTGGCAGTGACTCTTCTCTTCCCTACCAGACATGGTAGTTAAGGGTCCGAGTGAAGAAACGTGATTCCCAGGTGCTTCACCTTTTGTGTGATATCCTGCTACTTGTGTCCCTTTAGAAACAGTTCTCATCCAGACCATAATAGTGTGTCCTCAAAGGCTGTGGGGAGGCTGATGTGGATGGGAGAATGGTGTGTTAAGCACACCGCCTTCATAAAGACTTGCTTATTCCTGGAATCTGATTGGACCATCATGCAATGGTCCACACCTTCCTCCTAGAGGTCCCTTGTGTTCCTTTATTTGCAGAATACTGAACCTAGAGACTGAGGCTCCTTGACCCTGGGAATGTTGGGCTGTTCAAGAGAAGACAGCAAGCACCTGGCTTTGCCTGGCCAATTCTTGGTCTTCTCTTTCAGCCTTCTTCAAGCCCCTGGGCTACTTTGCACCTTGGTGCCTGGACTCCTATTACTTTCTGAGGGAAGCCAGACCTAGTCTGCTTCACCTTCTCAGCCTCTGGTGAAACTGTCCCTTCTGAAGCTTCCAGGGCTTCTTATCTCCAAGAGAACTTATTGCACCCTCCTTTGCTACTGCCCTGGAGATTTAGATTTTCTGCTGGGTTCGCAAGCTCCTTCAGAATGTAGATGGAACAGCTAGGGGCCCTTTTCAGACTTTGTAATGTAGTGAAACTCATCCCTTATGCTCAAGTTGTTTACCGAAAATTCTCCTGATTGCTGAAACCAAAACCCATTCTTTGGTTACAACAGCAAGTTTTGTTTTGTTTTGTGTTGTGCTGTTTTGTTTTATGTTGTTTTGTGTTGTGTTCCTTTTGTCTCTCTCAACCTATTTTCCCCTTGGTCCCTTTCATTGCGTTCTTTGATAGAAGACACAATTTTATTCCCATCACGTTTTGGCTTGTATGTCATAGTAATGAAAAAATAATACAGTACCCTCTGTAATGTTTTACTTTGTCAGTCTGATTGGATTAAGAAATGCCTAAAGCATTAATGAGGTATACCTTTGGGAGTGTCTGTGAGGGATTTTTCAGCGAAGATTCATTGAGGAAGGAAGACCTGCCTTTGACTGTTGACAGCATCATCTCATGGGCCTGGACTGAATAAAATGGAAGAGAAAGTGAGTTGAGTGTCACAGTTCCCTTTTTCTCTGCTACCTGGATGCCTAGATATGAAGAATCTCACTTGCCTAAGATGACCCTGCATGGTGATGGGCAAAGTCTGACTTCCATGCTCAAGGCTTCACCACTGTTGCAGGGCTTAGTACTACTCTCCTGGAAGTCTTTGAATCTCGCCAGCAAGGAACAGACTCAAAAACCAGGCCAGCCACACAGACTGCAGGTGAATTGTAGTAAAGATGGAAAACTTTTCACTACATTTGAAACATGACTACTTAGGGTATAAAAACACCACAAGTTTGCAAGTTTCTGAGACAGAAACAGAGAGATGGAATGGAGGAGACACACACACACACACACACACACACACACACAGAGAGAGAGAGAGAGAGAGAGAGAGAGAGAGCGAGCGAGAGCGAGCTTTGGCAGAGAAAATAATAGTAGTAGCTGTAGCTTGCAGCTCAGTATTTACAGTAACCCCTGGAACATAGGTGACTATGAACCACAAACGTAGAAGCTTCCAAAGCCTCCTTTTTCTTTTATGTGAACATGTCCAGCATGGAACATATGCCTTTATTTGAAGAAACCAGTCTTTAGAAATAATTGGCTCTCTTCTTTTATCCTCTAGAGATGGTCTTTCACAGATGAAATTCAATGAGAGAAAAATAAATCACAATACATTCATTAACAGTATTTTTTTTTCTTTGTCATTCCAAAGCATCTTAATACCTGCATCCTAATAGCCGCTGTAGTTAAATTTGTTGACCAATAATGATAACGAATGAGCTATTTCTCTCATTGTTGACACAGTAGTAACTTTCAGAAAGAAAAACTGTACTTTTCATAAGTCAGGCTTGAGCAACATCCTTTGCTTTTGTTTTCACACTTTGAACCACTACGTTACGACCTATGACTGTACAGTACCTGTGGGAACAGGTTCCGATGCATCTAGCAGGAGGAAGTTTGACAAGCCTGATATAGAGACCACAGTGCTTTGGAAATTTAAGAACCATAGAAAGGTCACATGCGCAAGGAAAGACTTGTGAAAATCAGAAGCATTGAATTGGGCCACTATGATTCTTCATTAGGTGGGTTCATTTATTTTGTTCTTTTTAGAAAGAATTGAAATTTTAGAAAGAATTTGATTGCTACTGTGTGCCATGTATGACTCCAAGTATGGGATAATGAGCAGGCCGGGTAAGGTTCCTCACAGTTTGGAGGTGAGGGAGGGAGGCAGACAATAAAGAAGTCCATGAGATGTGGCCATAGAGGGTCAGATACAATGAAGACAGTCAGGAGGCAATGTTCCAATAATGAGTAGTGGGGGCGAGTCTAATTCCCATGGCTGGGAACTCAGTTTTAAGGTCAGTATCAGGATCTGGCCATACCTCAGTGTGTGCAGAATCTTGAGGGCAGGGACAATGCTGTAAGGAGAAGCAGCATTCTGTCAGTGCTGTCCCCTTTCTTGTGACAAATGAAGCAACTGACCACACTGGATAAAGAAATACTTAATACTTGGAATGACTGTGCTGTACCAATATGAGATCCGAAGGCATGAAGTGAGTCTGGTAGGTCTCTTTCCTAACCAACTCACCTGAGAGGAGACTGCCTAAAACTTGGTAGAGTGCATTTATACTTTAAAAATTGAGTTGAGTTAATGTTTGGTTGCTGTGACAAATTGCTAAGAGAAACAATTTGAGGCAAGAAAGGTTTCAGAGTTGTTAGTTCAAAGTTGGCTAGGTGCATCGCTGAAGGTCTGTGGTGAGACAAGGCAGTCATAGTGATGGGAGCATGTTGTAGAGGAGGCTGCTCACGTCATGGTGGTCAGGAAGCAGATAGGATGAGAGAAAGTGAGGCCATGCTGGCCCGCTGCTCCCTTCTTCCAATTTTGTTCCTTTCAGGCACCCATCCTATTAGATGATGCAACATACAGGGCAGGTCTTCCCTCTCCACCTTCGGTTGCTGGCCCAGATGTCAAACATCTATGGCAATGTCTTCATAGACATACCTAGAGGTGGATTTTCTTTACTAATCTCCTAGATACCTCTAGTCTAGTCGAGACTAGCCATCATAAGCTATATGGGCATAAGCTGTAATTCTCAGTCATAGTGTCCTGCTCTAGGTGGGTGACAGTATTGGCCTCATAGGTCCAAGTGATTTCTGTCCTGGTGGATGACTGGTGGTACAGGTGGGCTCATATGCACAGCATCTCCAGGAAAAGGCTGACAAGCCTGATAGAGACCTCAGTTCAGAGTATGGCAATTTAAAGATGGTAGAAAGGTCACATTCCCCATATTGCTCAGGGAAGGGCTCGTGAAAGTCCTAAGAGTAGAACTGACCACTATGATTCTTCACTAAGTGGGTTCATTTGATTTTTTAATTTTATTTTGGATTGCTACTGTGTGTCAAGTGAAATTCCAAGTTTGAGGGGTAGGATAGTAAGTAAAAGAGGTAAAAATCCTCTCATAGAGATTGGGGAGGGAGGAGGGAGACAGACCACGAAGCCAGTAAGATGTGTCCATGTAGTGTCTGATACAATGAAGACAATTAGGAGGCAATGTTCTAATGATGGGAGTGGTGGGGGTGAGACTAATTCCCATGGCTGGGAAACGCTTTCAGAAGAGATGAGTTCTAGAGTGAGAGCTGAGTGTTGAGAAGATCTGGCCATGCCCCAGTCTTTGCACAGAACCTTGAGCAGGGGACTGATCTGTAAGGAAGGGATACAGTATTCTGTCAGGAAGTTTATGCAGCCAAGACCTGTTCTCTGACACCACGGATGGAGTGAAGGCTGAAAACTAGAGGTTGGTGTAGGGTCTCGAATGGTGGGGAGAGACTAAGACTGTGTGTGTCTGTGCTTGTATCAAGAGGTAGGTAGGTAGGTGGGGGGAAGGATAGAACTTGAATGAGGGAATGTCTTATAAGTAGGTAGGTGTGGGGAAGGGTAGAACCTGGATGATGGCATGTCTTGTAAGCTTAAAGAAGCTTGTGAGATGAGGAGACTGAAACATAGTTCCTGTAACCTATGATGTGGGTCACTCCAAAACACAACGTCCAGTTGCCTCCTGTTGGACATCGAGTAGAGTTGTGAGGTGAGGCAGGTGTGCATCTACTACTTCAGAGTGAGGAGTCCAGGAAAATTGCCTCTAAAAGAGAACACAAAAATTTGACAAAAGAAAGATTTAACCCACTGCAATGGACATACTCACAAGGTCATGAGAGATACAACAGGTTCCTTTTGTGAACCAAAGCTAATTGTATTTTTGTTAATGTAAATTAATGGTCTATCCTAGACAATGTTTCTATGAAAGAAAAGTTAAAAAGTTAAAAAGACCAGGTTGTTGGATAAAAACAGGTGTATTTAAATGCTCATTTTTGGAATGACTTATTTATTAAAAGAAAAACTACCTCAAATGTTGACAGAATTCTCTAGAGAAATGCATCTAGGCAGTGAAAGGATTCCTGGCAGTGATTGAGCAGCACTGCACTGGGCAGCTGTACTTGATCTCTTCTGAGGTTGATTTTGATGTGTGTAGTCTTTACATCCTATTAAATTTTTGAAAGATAAACTGATACAAGAATTATTTGCCAAGGCCAGCAGCTCTTCCTTTTAAAGCCTTGGCTCAGTGTACACATTGAAGGGTGGGGGAGGAAGATAAAAGCATTATAAATATGAGGTTAACCGAATTCAAATAGAAGGTTCTCTCAAGTTATTGCATTCCTTAGAAAATAAATACATTGAGCATATGGTTAAGATTGATCAAAAACGTATTCTGTATGCCAGTGATTATATTCCCATCTGTGATTAAGGTTTTCTGTCTGCATCTGGTTTTCACATTATATTTCTGTAACAAGAATCCTTTATATAGCAGAGTTCACTTTCTGTATTCTCTATTAGCTGCAGCTTGAACTACTGCACGGATCACAGATTTACACATGTGCTTTTCATTACTTCATACCATTGAGAAAAAGTAATATTTGTTTGGGAATGTATGTTTTCCACAATTTCCATGGTAATACAACATGTTGAGCCTTTTTAATAACACTCTTGCAGAGTTACAAATTGTTTGAGGCATTCGACTCTTAGAGGAGCTTAGCCTTCAAACTGTTCTCAGTCTACAGTCTCCTCATAAAGAGGTTTTACAAATTTGAGGGCTGAGGGTCTGAACAAAGCAATTAATAAAGATGTGGGGAAATTTTGCTGTCATTTGTGTCTGATACAAGCGTTATTGTGGAATAGGTACACAAATATCAGAACATCTATTTCAGAGTGTTTATTACTGTTGCTCATTGTACCAATTACCATTTCATATTGGAAGAATGTTTAGTATGTAAGATATAGGAGACACAAAAAAACACACTCAAAGTCCAAAGATGACTCCCCTCCCGTCCCCCCTTCTCTTTCTCCTTTTTCCCCCTCCCTCCTTCCCTTTCTCCCTTTCCTCCTTTTTTTTTCTCTAGTCTTTTGGTTGTGGTATAATGTTTCATATATAAGACAGATAAGGGGAGGGGTCCTCATGGGTAACTATACGTTTGTGCATTTGTTTGCATCCATCTCGTGTTAAGTATGTATTTGTGTGTTCTTTTAACATTTAAGAATTTATAAACGTATACACAACATTGTCTTTTTGCTAACTTCTCTTACTTCAGAATACTTGTGGCTGAAGAGATACTTTAAGTGAAATTCAGAAGTGAAACACAATGTTCTAGAATATGGTATTGCTTCTAATTGAGGTTTGTCTTACAGAGGTATTTCTTTCCGTACTAATTTTACATGCCTTAAAATTCATGTCTGACTTAAGTCTGCCTGAGTAGGAAGAAGCAGACTAAGTAAGGGCTTTGCTTCCTCAGTTTCTTTTGTTAGTGGAGATGACCAACTATGGGCCCTAGCTCATCCACTTTTATCAACTCTCAACTCTCTGATATCTTTCAGGGGCAATTGCTGGGGCAAAAATACTATCATATATCATGACTGAATCTAAATAATGTGTCCACTTTCTTTTTTGCCCCAATGTTTGTTTAGCTTCTTTTTTTTCTTTTCTTTTTTTTTTAATTTGGCACAAAAGCATGGGAAATAACAGGATTTTTTAAAAGAAACATTTCTATCTTCCAGACATAGTCCGATTTAATATCTATAAATGTACTTCCTTCTGATTTCTCCCTTTGCGTGCATCCATCTCCCATTCTCAGTATTTGAGTATTTATATAATCTGTATGTGTTATCTATGTTGGTTACTTTCATTTGAGATATTTCCTTTGTTATTTGTTAACAATATTAGATTTCAGAGTAAATTGCATGTTTCTGGTTTCCAGCTGATTGTCTTTAGTGTTGTTTGTTGAGCTTTAAGACAATTCCCAGCTAAGGAATATCTAGTACCATAGTTTTCCTAATTTATGCGTGTTTACTTTTTATCATAAAGAATAAGAAACATCAACATGGGTGGAATTGGAAGAGGGAGAAGAAAGGGTGGAAATGATATAAATACAGTACTCATGTGTGAAATTTTCCAAAAACGTAAATGTAAATAAGAATAAGAAACAGCTGATTGACTCTCAGCAGCGCTTCACGGGGGCAATGGAGGTCCAGCCACTTCAGTGGGACGCGTGTTTTAAATAGAGCAGAGCAGAGCTGCTTACACTCTTTTCCGCTTGGGACCCCTTTCACCTGAGAATTTTTTACATGATCCTGAGTATATAGGTATATTACATAGATCCACAAATCAAACACTGATATAAAATCATAAATTTACTTTAAAATAATTCTTTGATATTTAACTTTACCTTTTATTAAAGATGAAAGCATATTTGATTAGTAATGCAAGTTTTACATTACATTACATTTACAAATTAAATCGTAGCTTTATATTTAATATGCAGGATGTAGAACATCTTATGTTTTTATTTTATAATCATCAATACTGAGAATGCTGCTTTGCATAGATACACAGTACAGATTGGCAAAATTATGTTTAGGGATATTTCCGAAATTATTGGGAATTCTGTCCTTATCCCAAGCCAAAATGTAGTTAATGATCTTTTTTATGAAACTCAAGTCAGCAACTCAAACAGCAGGTTTTAAAATCAAATACTCTAATACAATACAATCCGAACATTCACTAGTTTGATACGTGCTTAAGAGTGATGGTCAGAAACAATTAAGTCTCCATTTTCTGTAATTAAACCTCTGTGTTTCTATAAGAAGAAAATGCATGTAGTTCATAACATTAACACTCTTGAATCTGAGCTGAGATGTTTCAGACAGCAGCCACTGGCATTGAGTGACAGCATGCATGGTGTGTAGGGTGCATATGTGTTCAGATCCAAGGCTACAGTGAAGTCATGTGCTATGGCATGGGCAAGTGCTACAGAAACACCTCAATTCAAGAAGTATTTTACTTTCGGTCCTAGCTCATTTATTAACTTTTTAACCTTTTCCAAATTTTTCATGACTCCCATACTCAATTAAGTGACCCTCCCATGAGGTTGTAGCCCACAATTTAAGAGACTGTGTTACCAGAGTATGTTTACCAGCTGAAATTTCTAATAATTAATGGGTCTCAAAAAATAATAGCATTACCTAGAGTAATGCATTTTGAAATTACCTTGCTGAATCTTTATTCTGCTTTTATTGAGTTCCTACTTTATGTGCACATAATTGTCTTAAGCCCTTGTATCTCATAGATCATAAAAATCAAATAGCTAAGCATTGAATTTGTATATTGATGAATTTATTCATGTATTTATTTTTGGCTTCACACTAGTGACTGTAGGTGAGTCGTAGATATAGGATGAATGTTTCTGAATGGATCAAAAATCAATTTTAAACTTACCACATCTAGCAAGAAAAATGAGAAAATTTGCATTGCCCTCCTAGAAGGGAAGAGTAGAAATTTATTGATTTGTTTGAATAGTTCATAAATAATTTTCTTAGCTAAGATTTTGCCTTATGTTTTGAGGCAGAGTCTTATCTAGCTGAGGTTGTCCTAGAACCATTATGTAGCCCAGGCTGCACTCAATTTTCTAGCAATTCAAGTGTTAGGACTGCAGGTTTGCACTATCATGCCTAACTTTAGGATTTTTTTTTTTTTGTAAAGTAGTCACATAAATATTCATCATGGTTATCAGTTACTTTAAACAATTGCAGCTAATCACGGGAGTGTTGAAATTTCAGAACAACGAAATAGTGTGGGTAACTGCTGTTTTAAAACAGTATTTAACTTAAAAACAAAACAAAAACAAAACAAATCTCCATGGAATAAAATAAATCATGTAATGTCCAAAGAGTTTTCTAAAGAAATATCTGATGGATTATTTAATCTTTTATTGAAAAGGGCAAATAAACTCTAGCATGTTCTTTTAAGGTACTGATGGGTGAATACTTTAAAACCAACTTAAAAAGTTGTTTTGGAGTTCAGAATGTTTCCAGCTTTGCATCAGATGGTTAGAAAATTCAGTTTTTTAGAGTACCTCTTTCCAGGAACTGAGGAAATGGGGATTGTTTGGAATTTTTGTATAATATGGAAGGGCTAGTATGTTTCTTAAACAAACAAAAACGCTGGCATAGTTTATCGTGTAAATAGATGGGCATGATGCTTTAGACTGGTTGTGATGTATGCATTTTTTTTCCCCTTTGTTGTTGTCAATAGAAAAGATTGATCTGTGGGCTGGTGAACATAATCTCTGTCCCAGTCAGAAAAGGAGAGGAAATTAGCAGAGCGATTGGTGGACAATGATATCTATCAAAAGAAACACTTGGAGAGCACTGAGTTTAGTAATAGGTGACTGCCGGAAAAAGGGGAGCTTTGAATATTGTCAAGGTAAGGAACAGACACATATTTTGATTTTGCAATTGACTTTGTGCATCAGAAAATCAATCTATCCTTTTTTCCCAGTAAATTATAATTGTGAAGAATTTTCTGTTCCTTATTCTAGCACCTGTTGATAGAGTTGTATTATATATTTTAACCATTGTGTTTGAAATCTCTGGGAATGGGGATTGGGTGGGGATCAGTCTGCCCATGGGAATTCTGCTTAATAGCTTTGGGGCTAAAGGTATCAAATGATCAACTACCATTTTTTTTTTTTTCCTGCTTCTTGCCTCATGTCTCATATTACATGTTATAAAGTGAGCAGTATTTGGAGTTCGAGTGAAAGCTATGTCATGATTTTCTGTGTTTGTTGTAATTAAGAAATTTTTTTTTTCTCAGTTTGTTGAGAACAGGCAAACAAGTGTTTTAGGATTTATTATTTCTTCTGATGGATTTGGATTAATAAAAAAACTTTGAGCTGTCATTTCCTGAGCAGAATTCATATCTGTAGACACATTAAAATGAGTGATATCTAACCTTAAGAAAACATAAGTATAAATTAAGAATATTGCTATTTGACCAGAGACTTATTTCTGAAGGTCTACCACACTTAAAAACTTAGGGATGCTCTGAGCCCTGGGTGTGGAGTTACAAACCCCGTAGCTAGCTCTGCTCCAGGTTTAGCAGCGAATGGACTTGTGCTGAAAATCCAGGCCCTACTGTTCGGTGCTAAATCAAGGTTGATAGGTCACTGCAAATGTTGTGTGGTACTGGTTGGCACTCTAGTGATTCTGGAAGGATTTGAAGTTCTGTGACTGGCTTCACTTCATGTAAAGAGGAGTAGCAAAATATTTAGTTTCTGTAACCATTGTTTTGGAAACACCCCTGCTGGTCTCTGTCCCATAATCTCTGCAAGTCCTAATTCCTAAAGACACTTACTGGTTTATTCTTGCCTTCCCCCCCCCCGCCCACCCCCTCCTCCTCTATTTTTTTGTTGTAGTTTGTTTGAGATGGGGTATAAGAGTTTGAACACTTGATCCCCCTGCTTCCTCTTCCCAAATACTAGGATTACAGTTACTGATTGACTTCACCTTCTCAGGAAGGTGTCTACAAATGAGTTATTTATTTTTCTTTAGGACCACAGAAAGTGAGATAATTCCCTATAGAAATACACGTTCCTTTGGGGACGATTTAACTGTGCTTTGGTTTCTGTGCCTGTGGTTCTTTTCCTTTGGTCTCCCTTCATTCACTGTTATCTTTCTATATGAATGACAGACATCAATTCAAAAAAGAAGGCAAGGAGTACAGTTTTGTCACCCAGTTGAGGTACCTCCCACCATTGTGTCTGTCTTCCAGCCTAACTTAATGAACCATTGTTACTGAAAATTAGTTTTTGAGAATTCAAATCTTGGTTGATTAGACTTCCACAGTCTTGTGTAGAGAAAAAGAAAGGTGTCAATATCGCAACTTAAGGGAAAGAAAGTAATAGTAACAAGTACGACCATCCCTGATTTACAATTGTTAACCTTTAGTGTTTGAAGAAAGTAGCTATTTCAAAACAATATAATTCAGCATTTTTATTCTTTTATTTATTTATTATTTATTTAATTTATTGGCCTTTTTAAGACAGGGTTTCCTTGTAGTCCCAGCTAGCCTGGAACTTGCTTCGTAGACCAGGCTGGCCTCGAACTCATAAAGATCCATCTGCCTCTGCTTCCAGAGTGCTGGGATTAAAGGCATTGCCTGGCACTTTCTTATTTTTATAGGGGTTAATATTATATAGTACAATTGTCTAAGGTGGAAATTAAACATTGGAAAGACATTGGATTTAAAAGCTTGAGTTCATACTGTAGATGCATGAGGTTACATCGTTACCCTATCCCACTACAGTCACATGGGATGCATCTGTGAGCAATATTGAAAGAAAAATAATGCACGGCAGGGACGTGGTTCGACTAGAACCTAATATGTGGTATTTGTTGTAATATGCGAATACTGAGTCTGCAGTATCATGTCACAGGTACCATGGTGAGTTTCTTCCCGTTCCTCCTCTCTTTCCTTTGTATGTGTGTGTACTTTAAAACTGACGAACATTAGCCAGGCGTGGTGGTGCACGCCTGAAGTCCCAGCACTTGGGAGGCAGAGGCAGGCAGATCTCTGTGAGTTCAAGGCCAGCCTGGTCTACATAGTGAGTTCCAGGACAGCTGGGGCTACAGGGAGACCCTGCTTCAAAAAGACAAAAAAACCCAAACAAAAACAAAAAAACCCTGACGAACATTGACAGACATGTTCATGTTGGTCTATTACTATAAATTTTGGTTTATTTTTCCTATTGCATTAATATGTATTCCTGGTTGTTTCTTCCTCTTTGTGATAGTACTTGGTGTATAGAAATATGGGTTTCAGAATCCAGTTGATCCAAAAAGTAAAGAATAACAAAAATCACATACTCGACATTCACAGGCACCTGGAATTCATTGGGTTCTTGGAGTTGTCATTTGGAAGCAGATGAAGCAAAGAATTACCAGCTGAAAAGCTGGCTCTTTGAGTGAGAACAGCCTGAGGAGGCGCCAGAGTCCCGTCTGTGTGGGGAGTTTGAGGCAGGGGAAACAGAAGTCAGGGGCACCTTGCCAGCTTGAGTGGAAGCTGGTAAAGCTAGAGTGCCTGTATGTTTCACCCCAGGTGTTTGTGTTTTATGTTTCACTTTGGTGCTTGAGATGAACCATAGGGCCTTGGTCATGCTAAGCTCTCAGTGGACCATTGAACCACATCCTCAGCTCCTTCACTGGAGGCCTGAAGCATCCCCAACATGCACCCAGTACTTGGTCCTCTAGAATGCATTTAGAGACCTGCTCTCTTAAAGGGTGCCACTGTGAGGCCTGGATGGGTTTGGGCTGGCTGGGAGTGGTGTCTGGCCTGAGAACTTACACACAAGCCATTAAGAACACTTCTAAGATGGGTATCTTGTAATATTTGGCATATTAAAAATTAAAAAAATCCCATGACTTTCAAGACCATGGGATGGAAGAATGACAGGAAACTTTTGCTGCAGGGTGCCGTGTGTGTAATGTTCCTGCATTACTAATTTCTATATGTTTTATAGGTCCCAGAAGCCATACTTTGTAAAAAAAAAAAAAAAAGAAAAGACTTTTCAAATGCTCATATTGATGATGATACTATACACACCTTTAAATGTTAGTAGCAAAACAGGAAAGTTAATGTTCTTAAGTGAGGGCTGTTTTTAGAGAGAAGTCTGCATTTATTTTAGGTTTTCTTGGTCATGTTTGAAGGGTGTGATAGCATTAATGGGCTTTACCCCACATGGAGCTTTGAGCTTATTGTAGCATTGCGCACTGATCGCACTGATCCCAGGTCGGTGTGATGCGTGAAATCAATTTATTTGACTCTCTTTGCCTCTATAGGAATTTGGCAGCATGCCAGTTGTTTTCATTTAATGTCCTTTGTGTTGAACACAGACAAGCAGGCATGCTTTTGTGTTTTCTCTTTTGGTCTCTCTCTTTCAGTCACTATTTTGCTCTATGGATTTTGAAATGGAGAGAGAATATATTGTGTGGATAATGCTAATCATTGGTTAATATGCACACACATGTGTGGAGTTTTTATCTTTAGGAGAAATTTTTCATATTCTGACCCTTAGTGATGATATCATACACAAAAAATACTTCAGACTTTCATTTAAGCAAGATTCTCAGGGAAATCAAAATCAAACAGATTGTAGGTGATGTTTCCTGATGTTACTGACTGTTATTAAAGCTTGAAATAATTATATTAACTACACAACACAAAAAACATTTAATTTGTGAACTAGACTATCAAAATCATTTTTAGGAACATTACTGAATTTGAAGATAACATGGATTTGTTAAATGTGAGTTTTTACAAAGTTCTTGTGACTTGGGGCTTTTTTTTTTTTTCCTTTTTAAATGTGTAGGGTAATACCTGGGAGAAGCACAGAGGTCTTTATCACCAATAAATTCAGATTCTTTCGTGGATGTTTTTGTAGGCAGCAGGATTTGTATCTGGGTCAGCTTTAGGAAGAGGTGGAGAAAGAAATGCTGGGGAATGAAAGGCGGAGGTTCTGATGATGCTCGGGGCAGTGCTTGCGGAAGTTGATATGCAGAACCTTGGAGCCGAGGCTTCGGGTCGGGTCAGGCTCATACGCAGCAGCCCAGCTTCCTCGTTTAATTACCTGAAGAGCCAAACAGTCAGGCTGAGAGTGTGTGAAACCCCAGTATCTCTTGCCGCCGCCTGGCGCTCTGACATCCTGCAAAGCCAGCCCTGTCTGTTGGCCAGCGACAGGCTGGCTCACGCCTGGGTTCCTTTCTTTCAGGAGGCATTGTGTGTGAGAGGGTTTGGACGGGAAGCTGAGATTCCTGCCAGTGCTCAGTCCCCTGCTTGGTCCTTCTGGTCTCCACTGACAGATAGGCTTGAGTTTCCTTTTTCTGTGAAGGATTTAAACATTTGGCTCTTTCGCTTTATGCTTCTGGCCTTGCTGTGAACAATCCCTTTCATCCCAACTCACACTAACCAGTGGAAGACTGGATACAGTTTACTGAGTTTTTATTTTTCAACTTCCTGTCATACAGTGTCCTGTGTATGTTGCTATTTTGGGGTCAGACTCGCTAGTAATAGTTCAGTGTGGAACTAGCAGTTCCGAGATTATGGATTCTTTATTCATCCATGAAAATAGAACAGTCTTCTTAAAAGAAAAGTAGTAGAACTTTTAAGATTGGGTCGTTTCTTTTTTCTCTTACCTTGGAAATTGAATATGGTCTTGACATTTGGTATGGGAAGGGACACCCATGCTTTGATGAAGCTGGGGGTGGGAAAAAAATATTCGGACAGCAGTGTATCTACATTTTGAAGGTAACGTAGAATTAAATATTTTATAAAATGCTTGGATGTAAAGCCATTTGGGAGATGCCTTGACTATAACAAGATGTTACCATCCAGAGAGGGAGTCCAGCAGGTTCTTTATAGTGTGGACTGATGAAGTGGCCACACTGTAGGTGGGGAGCAGAGGTGGTGGTGGTGTTTCCTCTAAAGGGAGAGGAAAGTGTGAGTCTATGTGCAGTGACTTGGTTTTTCCACCTACTTTATTTGGATTCTGTCATGTAACCTGAAGGGCATTTTTACCCTTTAGAGGCACATATGTGGCTATAAAATGTGAATAGGAGTTACAGGCATGTAAAGAAGGCAGTGTGTTCTTTTGATTAGTACAGAGACATAGCTCCCAGGAATGAGCTCTGTGCACCCTAAAAGGCTGGACTTTGTAGGAGTTTGTTAGGAATTAGTCTTAAAGTTTCCTTATTCATATTATATATTATGGAAGCAATGCCAATATTTATGTGTTTATATACCGCTCCAGTGGAAAGTATATAATCATTTAAATCGTTGGATTAGCCTGGTGTACCTAATGAGGGAGCTGGCCTGGTGGTCCCTTATGTGCAGGCCTAAGTGGCTCTGCCTTGAGTGTTCCCCGTCCTGAGGCATTCGGGTGTTTATTTATGTAGCAGCCTGCTGTGCTTCTTTCAGAGCATTTCTCTTTTCGACATCAGTATACACATGAAAAAAAAAAAAAAACATAAATGTATTTTTAGCCACAGTTATGTTCTCTACCAACATGCTCTTCATTACCCCCCATCCCCCTGCCTTGCTCTTAGTTTTGTCCAACTGGAGCTCGCTTCAACTGCAAGTAATATTAGTGCCATTGGCAACAGAGAATGTATAATGTGAGAAAAATGCAGAGGGCTTTGAAAGGCAAGGGGGGAAGCTGTGGTTTGCAAGTGGTATGTGGAATGGAGGAGCAAAATGTGAGCAAGAACACGAGGGTGCTGTCTTGGGCTGAGTTTGCTCAGTAAGCTTGGAATAAAATGGTAAGAAAAAATGATCCGGAGGAAGATTAAGAATGAATGAAAATCACTCTGGCCAAGAGAAAGGAAAAATTGTATAGTAGCTGTGTATTTGGGTCCATTTACCAACAGAAACGGAAAAAGGAAATTTGACAGGCGATTTTAGCAATTTTTCTCCCAAATGTTATTTGGGTACATGCAATTAAAAATAATTTTAATATGCTTAAGAATTGAAATTTCTGTGTAGAGTAAAAATTGAGGAGGTTTGAAGGTTTTAAGCACTGCATTGTGTCCCAGAATATATAGCATTAAATTGTGTTCTGTCTAGTCTTGTGTGAGGGAAGGAGGGGCACAGGGATGAAACCCTAGGGGTTGTTATAAAACATTAATTTAGAAATTCACAGTGGTACTATAGAAGATATGCTGAGCTGGGAATTACTCAGGCAAATCAAGCAACTTTGGAATGAAAATTTGTAATAGAACGCATTATAGCTAAAAGTTAGGTATTTTTTTTTCCCCCAGTAAATTTGAATTTGTGTACAAATGTGGAAAATCAGCATGTGTATATAGATTTTGAGGATTTACAATGTGGAGAAATAGAAATCCTGAGGAAAAATAATATAGTGGAAAAAAAAATTCTTGGATCTTTTTATTGCTGTGTATTTGCTCCACCTGGTGGATTTTGTTGAAAGTGTTTAAGTCTGTGTTAATGAAAAGAATATTCATTAGACAATATCTCTATAGAAAGATGAATTTTTTTCTTGTGTAAAAATATTACTATGTAAGTCAAAGCATTTAGGGGTTTTGTTCAGTACTTGCATTACAATCAAAGCAATATATATTATATATGTATATATTTTATTCAAAGTATAATCTATGTTCATTTCAGAAAATTTGAAAATACAGAAAAGGAAAATAATTATCATATAAAATTTCACCACCCAGAACCATTATGACATTATTATTGCTTTTCAATTAATATTTTTTGTTTAGTTTTGTTTGAAATAGATTCTCAGTCTGTAGCCCTAGCTGGCCTGGAACTTGCTATGTAGACCAGGCTAGTCTAGAACTTATGGCACTCCTGTAGCCTCTGTCTTCTGAATGCTGGGATTATAGGTTTGTACCACCTTTGAGCTGACTGTATTATTTTTTATTTATTTTATTTTATTTTATTTTATTTTTTGCTTAAGTCATCAGCAAAGGGTATTCTCTTCATTTCAGGTCAGTCTTAGAAGAGATTATTAATTTTAAGGACAGATGGTATCAGAAGAGAACCAGTTTGCATTTAATTTATTTAAAGCTATGTGGAATGTTTAATATCATGCAGAAGTATGATCATAGGGCTCAGGCTGATTATAATTACTTTTGGACAAATGCTTTTCTTAGAATTCCCAGGTTCAGGAAAAAAAAAATCAAATCAGTGTTTAGCAAGACGTGCTCCCATTTTGCCACATGCTTCCAGAAGACAAAGGTAGCAGAGATTCAAGGTGCCTCCTGCATGCACAGGGCTGTTCCTGGGGTAGTGAGATCTGTTGTTGACTAGCTTCTACAGACTGCTTTCTCTGGAATTTGGAATTCTCTTGTGCTTTGATCATCTTACTGTTTTTCCTTAGGTTATTCTTTTTCTCTCTTTAGATTCATACAGCTCTGTAACAGAAGGTGAAGTTTTGAAAACAGTGTCTCCATATGCAAGGGATTTGGAGACCTTTTTATTGTCTTCAAAATTGTCATTCATTGTCCTCATTAGCATTTATTGTTGCAAGCCTACAAGCAGAAAATGTGAAATTGGTATGTCATGAATAGCCCCACAGAGCTCTGGAGTCCTCTGATTTAGCCTGCAGTGTGGTGTGGGCTGGGCTTTGAGGGAAAGCTGTCCAGATGGCTGCCTGCACACAGCAGAGCTGCAGGGTTTTGTCTCTGGTGCTAAGAGGAGGGAAAGTTCATTGGAGCATACGCCATCACCCTTGCGTTTTAACAAAACTAACTTGCCATTAGTCAAGATGGGAAGGTGGTGACACTGAGACAAAGGCTTTCCATACAGTGGTACAGACCTTGTCAAGGAATAGGGTTGAGTAGTTAGATGCCTTCTATTTTAACTGAGTGGATTTTGTGGTTAGAAAATATGATGAAACTATAAATGGTATCTTATTTGCAGATTTTATATGCAAGTGATGCTTGTAGAGATTGTTTTATCAGAAAATGCTTTCATTTGACAAGTTAGTATAGCTGATATTCAACTTTGTGGATTGATACGGAAATCTTTCATTTAACATTATAAAACAATAATTTAACCCCTTGATACTATGGATCTACTGTTGAGTATATTAGTAGGTTTAAGTTCGCATTTAAATGAAATAAGAATTCAACCACTGTGTTAAAGCAGTTTTAGCATTTCAGATTTTCTTAAATATTTGGTTAGACAATCAAAAGTTGTCTATGGCAAAAAAAAAAAAAAAAATGCACACCATACTGTGAAACTGTAAAGACTTTGTCACCACCAGTAACAATGAGTAATAATTACAGGTGCAGGTTTTATTTACTACTAGCAAGTGGTGTTTTTAAAATTTCATTTTGCACAAATATACATATACACATTTACATACTTATAGCTATTATACAGATCTTTGCTTTCATATGTGGATAACATTGTAACCAGAGTACAAAAAGCAAATACATTGTCTAAAAAGCTGTCAAAATGCATATGATTATTATTTTGTTTTATAAACGTGGAAGATGGAAAATAAATGTTACAGAGATTAGCTTATTGGGAAGACGTTATTCTTTGAAGTATTTTAAGACTGGAAGTTTCGAATTAGTTTTAGAGCCCATTATTAACTCAAGTTAGCTAATGGAGATAGAAAAATCAGAGTTTAGCACAAGACATAGGTGGTGCATTGGGGTTATAACAGCTAGCTCTCTCCCTCCCACTTGTGGTAGGGTTTCTCAAGGGACCACATAGCTTGCTCTCCACGGGATGGAGGGGGCCTTGTCTAGCTAGTTGCAAGTGATCCAAGCAAAACAGCTTTTCTGCCTCTGTGATGTCTGTGTAATCACTATCAAGACAAGCTTCCTTTCTGCAGCGTCTTGTTTCCTTTTATTCCATTGCGCCTTACTGCTAGCACTTAGGCCCTCTAGGACAGCTCTGAGGAACCCTTTGACCCCGTGATGTTTGTACACCCTTCAACTTCTTAAGGTGGCAATTACAGCTCTGTTCTTGTCATTTACACCAAGTTCTGGGGTCCCTTTTCGGAGGCCAGCTGAAAGTTGAGGAGTCTCAAACGCTTGCCAATCATTTCCCTCAAAGGAAATATTTGAGGGAAACTATGTGAATGAGTCTAAGCTGTTTACAGCAGACATTTATAGAAAGGAGCTGAAAATAACAGATAACCTCTTACTGTGATGGAACATATCAGTGAACTTTATAACTTATTTTCTGTCATACTCATTTCTTTGTGATTGGCCGTATCCTACCTTGTAGCCTAAAACAGAAACCATTTGTTTTTCTTGCAGACAAAGTATAATTGGATTTATCTTTGTCAGGAGACAATCTATTATGGCCTTTATTTAATACAGTTTCACATGTCTTTCAGTGGCAGAAACAAATTAATGTACATTTTTATTGGGTGTTGTATCTATTTAATCGACTGTCAAGGTGATGAGAAGTTAGGAAATCATCCAAAAGAGGGGTCCATCTCCCTCAGCCCAACAGCTCACACATTAGGTAGGTTTGCCCTGTCAGTGGGATGCCTTTAGAAAACACTAATAGCTTCCAGCTGGGTGGAAAATCAAAACCTTTGGGGTCTGACAAAACTAGCAGATTTGAATTTGAAAGCAGAGCTAATGCCTCCATTTTATTTTTTACCACTCGCCCATAAAACATTATTTTCCAATATGTCATCCTCATTTGGTGGCCAGTGGTCTGAAACTGAATGTGGAACAAGCAAGCAGAGAAATCTGGACCTTGGTGAATCCGCCCTTTCAAGCTGGTGTGCCACTTTGTGGAAAGGGCTCCCTTAGAGCACGGGGGTCTTAATGACCATTCATCAATGCTCGTTGGCTGATCATTGAGTGCCTTCTCATTCAGTTTATCAAGTCTTGCACATAAAAACTCCGAATAAACCTTATTCAGCTTTGTTAAAGTCAACTAGAAGTAAAATGCTCCATTTGAACCTATTTTGCCCTTTTTTCTTCACTTTGTTAATGTAGCTCTGCTTAAATGAGTGCCTTTATTGGGTCGGTTAGAATATCTGAAACTATTAATTCTCTTGTATTGAATAGCTGGTGGCAGACCAGAGCAGATGGGGTAGGAAAGTATGTGGTTGGGTGTATTGCTTTCAATTAGGATCAATGAGGTTCCAGCTCCTTTGAATTAACTCACTTAATACCCACTGTGTGCAGTCACAGTGTTTCGCCACAGCCTGCGAGAATCAGGCAAGGAAGTTGAGAAGACCTGTGGAAAAGCTTTAGCTCAAATTCTCCCTTCACCAGTGTGCAGATCACTTATTTGCTGCAGATGATGCCAGTAGACTGCTAGTCTCCATGGCTGAGTCAGAGTTGAACAAAGGAGAATGTACACTGTAGGACTGTTCTGTTTAGATGTAAGTGAAAAGTACCTTGGAGTCACACAGCACTGTGATGCTTTGACAATGAACGATGTGACATTATTGTCACAAGCCAACTCATCTATTTTTAAACGAGTCCAGCATTTTGTAACTGACTGAAGTTACTGATTCAGAATGTTATGATTTGGACAACTCTTGTTTTAAAATAGCCTTAAATATAGTCTTCTTAATTAAAGTCATGCATTAACTAATGGCTACAGTACTTCTGAGAAAAGTACTTAATTGATCATTAATGTGTTTTTATTGTTTGGGGTGTATTTTAATTTTGTAAAATATGTCTTGATGGTGTACAAGGTAGTGTTTCACACAGTTACAAGCAGTGTTGTCACAGTACACACTGTTTTTTGTTCACCATTCACCTCCAGAGATGGATTCATCATGTTATTGATTGTCTGTTTTTATTATACAGTTTGGATGCTAGAAATCTTGGCTCCTTGTGCTCTTTTTATTAAAGGGAAAGTTATTTTTGTCTAAGTAACTGTATCTATACATATCCAGGTTTCCCACTTCAGGGAGCAATGCCAAATGGGGCTACAGCTCTGCTTGCCTCTGGGTTACAGAATAAGGGAGGGGATGGGCTCTGTGCAAAATGCTGAACTAGTCTCAGATGCACACGTTCAGTCGTTCAGTCAGGTCCTCTCTGCAATCAGACTTCTAGGTGAGAATCTCCAGGGATTCAGGTTTTGTTGACGTGGATCAATTTAAAGTGGCAATTACTGTAGTCAGATAACAGCTTAAAAAGCCTTTTTACACATAGAAAAGATACATAATCACACAGCATATGGAAGTTCAATTTTCTGAGCTGTGGTTTAGGGACTTGCAGTGTACCGATATTAAGACCAGGTTTTAAAACCAGATATCATCCAGTTTTCTTGAAGTGTATTGCATTTTGTCATATGATTTTCTATTTTAGAAGTGATTCACCATGCATATTGATGAAAGGTTGGGTTTCCCACTGTGAAAATTTTTCTTTCTAACACAGGTATAGTATAAAAACACACACACACACACACACACACACACACACACACACACAAAACCCAACAGTGGTGTGTGTAGCATTGAGTGGTTTTAAAAAATGCTCCTTTAAAAAATGAAAATCTGTAGATTTAGGATTCTGATTCCATAAAGGCCCTTATAGCAGTGCTTAATTGATGATCATGTTCATGCCCACCATAAAGCTTTCTGTCATAAGAATGTTTGAGCTTGGTGCTTAACTGAACTGAAATCCATTACACACAACCTCATTACAAGTGACATCTAACTAAGATGAACAAAAAGATTGGTCTCATAAATAGGGTGCAGTATACTATTAGTGACAGAACAGAGTAATCATTATGAATTGTAGTCTTTTTACAAGTTGGCTCTGACAGTGATGGATTTTTGAGGGGTTCACTGGCTGAAGCAGTCCTCGGGTACACTGCTCATGGGTTGTAGAAGTTCTTATTGATTGGAGCTGTTTATCAAAGATGATGTATTTTTTGTTTGTGTGGAGTGTGTGTGTATGCTTTGAAGTACTCTTGGGGAGAGGGGGTACGAACACAGTGGGTAGATGTCAGAATTCCTGCCTCTGTTTTCAGATGAGCTTGTTTAGAATTTCTTGAAGGCAGCAAGTAGAGGAAAGAAGTTAATTTGACAAGAGCTAAAACTTATGCACGGCGAAGAATAAGCAAGGGGCATGATGATGGCTGGCAGCCTAGCAAGAGTTAAAGGGGCTGTTCCTGCCTTCATGGCCCCTGAGCTGGCTTGCTGGTCAGCCTTGGCTAGGATTGTTCAGTAGAATTCTGTGTTTATAGTGGGTTGGGTGTACATTGGAAAGGTAAAGCCTGAGGGATCTATCTTCACACGTGCCCTGTTGTTAAAACAAACAAACAATCAAACAGAACAGACCTACGAAAGAGTTGCAAGTGTTAAATTGTGAAAAAGAGTTTTAGAGGAGAACGGTATTTTCCTTCTGCTTGTCATTTTTGTGTGTTTAGAAACAGGCATGCAAGGCAGACAGTCAGGCTTATGTTTCTCCTGTGAGGCAAGGATGTTTTACAAAGGACTAAAGAGGGACTGTGGAGAAGAAAATAGGCGGCTTTAGATAAAGCACCATAACAAAGGCCCCTAGTTTTATATATCATGGTGTCCATTAAAGCTTAATAGGGAAGAGTCCATTGAACCAGGCTGGGTGTGTGTTATTCATGGGCAGGATAAACATTTAAGGGTACACACACAAAAAAAGTCAGAAATCAGAAGGCCATGATTGTTCAGCGTTTGAAAAGGCTTTACAATGAAGATTTTGTTTTTATCTCCTGTGGATCTCTACGCAAGGTGGAGGAGAGAGAGCTGAAAGTGTTTGGAGCATATCAATGTGGGATCCCAGGGGGTTAGAAGCACTCTAGTAAAATAGAAGTGACTGAATTCTGCTTCTTAAAAAGTGCTCTATTTTACATACACTACTGAGAAGCTGACAGAAAGAATGCTCCTGATACTTTGTTCTGCACGATAAACTGGCACAGCACACAGCGTCTTATAAGACGTTTTTAGGCTGTTTGGGAATTTCAGTTCAATAAACCAGCTTTGTGGTTTGTGCCCATGTTTGTTCGTTCTTTAAAACGGACTTCTCAGTAATGCCTCTTAAGATGAGAAGATGAAGGAAAGCTTTCCGTTGTGAGTTGTGGTGGGGGGCCAGGGCGACATTGCCAGCTTTTGGCAAGATAAGGGTTAACTTTGAGCTGGGCTGGGGGTGGTGAATGAATTATTCAGCATTTAGCTTATCTTTCTGCTTTTCACTCTGCTTTTTGGTGCTCTGGAACTGGGGAGGGAAGCGGAGTGGAGAAGGGGAGGCTGGAGTTGTGATACTTTGCATACACATCCCTGTCATTGTTCTGCCTGAAGAGACAGGGCTGGGTTCAAGGCCACATGTGCGCCTGTCATCCTCCACATTTCTGCTCCAAGTGCAATCCGGAGTGTCAGCTCTCCATCTGTCTCTGCCTGGCAGGCGCACGCGCCCAGCACCCAGCCTCGGGCCATGCCTCCCCAGCCCCTCTGAGGGCCCTCTTCTCCTCCGCCCCGCACATTCCACAACAGGACGCATGAGCCCGCATCGCACTTGCTCTTAGGAAGGAGCTGCTTTCCCTGTGTGGCAAGCCGGATTCCAGGATGCCGGGTGAGTGCCTTCTTCTTGTTTTGCAAGGAAGAAAGCTTACTTTTTATCTTACATGGAAAATACCGCTTGCCCCGTAGCTGCTGTATTGGATAAGGGAAGGAGGAGGCTGGGGGTGACAGAGGAGTGATTAGAAAGGGACATAAAGAAAGCTACCAATCTAGATGTAAGGGTACAGGGTGTGGAGAGGTGTGTATTTGAACTGGAGGGCTGGGGGTACAGCCACGGATGTTTGCTTGAGTAGTTGACATAGGGGGTCTTAGCCCCTCTGAGAAGTATCTTTTCTGTTCTGGATTTCAGGGCTGCCATCTATACCTTCTAACCTGGGTATTTCATCGGGGCAGAGAGTTGTTAGATAATGGCAGAATCCTGGTGTAAGGTTTTTAAAAAGCTGTTTATGTCAGAGAAAGTAAAGAAAATGTTGGAATAAGGAATTTCTTGCCCTAAATCATAGTCTTTAATGTTATCAGGCAAATAATTGAAATCTGGTCATTTAAAAGAAGTGTGCTGACTTGACGACATTCTTGTGTCCCTGGAAATTTAGTGTATGAACATTTCCTCTGAAAAATATTATCTTTGGAACCTAGAGTGTTTCTGTGATTGCTGCCAGGCAAGGCTCTGCTTATGGAGGAGCCTGACTGGGAGAAGGGCTGTCTCTGTTGCTCTCCAGAACTGTCTAAATTGTCCTGTGCTGAATGCGGAGCAGATAAAGGCAGGGCACGTAGAGATCTTCCAGCTGGCTGATTTGTGCAGATTATTTGGGTAGGACAGGAAAGGAGGCTGTGCTTGGTCAGAGTTTGCACACCTCCCAGATGGTGTTTTGAAACATTATCTGCCAGTTTTCTGCAACCACAGTTGTGTGTAGGTATTGCCAGTTGTTTGAAGAATGTTTTTCCCTTCAGGATGAGTCTCAGAGTCCGTCCTCATCATTGTTGACATGAGTGCAGAAAGGATGTATTTGTGGCAGGATGGTACTTTTTCTTTAGTTCAGGGGACTAGACATGAACGGAAGCTGAAATATGGGGGAAAATCAATTTGCCAAAAAGATAATGACTGAGGTCTTTGAAAGGTCATTTTAACTGTTTCACCTCTCATCTTGATTTATATCCACCATGTCACTAAAGAGAAAATGGACCCTGGGTGTAGATAATATGGAATCGGTGTGAAAGTGTTTGTGTTTTATTTATTTTTTATTTCACAAGACTGTTGGAGCACAGTTTCATATAAAATTTTCGGCAACTCCAATGTTCTTTTTTTTTTATGCTCTTAGTAGATATGTGTTAAGTGATCTAATAGAGTCTTGAGTCTGTATGTTATTTTGGTGAAATAAAACATGCATATAAACCAGAGCCACTTGTGAGTGATAATAGGAACTAGTTGGGACCCTTGTTCCTCCTTACTCATGGCACAGTTTTTACAGTAAGCTTCAAACCCTGTTTCAATGTCTTTAGAGCCATTGCAAGTTTGTTAAGTCGTTAATATCTGATTGGTTCTGTATTCGTGGTCTTGAAGTATGGGCATAGTCTCAGTCTCTCTCTCTCTCTCTCTCTCTCTCTCTCTCCGTGGTCTTGAAGTATGGGGAGAGTCTCTGTCTCTCTCTCTCTCTCTCTCTCTCTCTCTCTCTCTCTCTCTCTCTCTCTCTCTTTTAGGCAGCCTTGTACTTGGATGCAGAGACTATCCACAGCTGTGACTGAGCATGTGTCAGGATGGCCTTCTTGGCTATTTTTGACATCCATCTGTACTTTTTAAACTCTATCAGATGAACTTTTGGTTAATATGTTTTTAGCATATTTTAGTCCATACATATACATTTTTATTAGTGGACATTTTTAAATGTCTTGGGGTAGCTTTCCATTTTTAACGAGACATATATAGAAGATTAAAAGGAAATATGTGTGTGTATGATTGGATATCGTTACTATGTTTAAAGAAAGTTGCCTCTATATTTATATATCAACTTTCTAATTTATTTATTTGTTAGTAGTTCAAGTGTCAGAATGGTTCCATCTTGTCTCAGGCTTGATGTACCAGTTCTCAGATCTAGGGCCTTTTTCATAACATTGTTGGTCACTAGAAACAGATGTGCAGAAACGGATGTGCAGAAATGTCGATACACCACATCTCTGAAACGGATAGGTAAAGAAAAGTCTTAGTTTAAGAACTATTATGGTTAAAACAACACCCCCTCTTTTTTAGCTATGGATATCATACAGTTACAAAATGAGTTATGAAAAGTCAGAGGAGGTTATGCATGCTTTAAAGAAATAGATCAAACTATTTTAAATTATTTGGCTCACTATAAGGAAATATGACTTCACTGCCTGTCACATTTGTGACAAGCAGATCCTTGTGTTTAGGAGAAGGAAATGTTTTCTTATGAGAAGACTGGCAGACCATGGACATTATGTTGGTTCAAGAGAAGGTGACCCCAAGTTTTCTGAAACATTTGTATTTTTATCAGTCTTTATGTACTATTATCAAGCAACATGTTGACCTATGGGATGCTTTCAGGACTGTTTCCTTAAAAGGACAATAAGTGAGCACAGTCCCTGGAGCCCAGAAATAATGCTGTTCTTCCAGAAGATGGCTAGTGTTAGGTCAGACCACCCTTTCTCAATGGCCCTGCTTTCCAGATGTGCGTGGAACTTTTTTTTTTTTAAGTTCAAGTTTCCAAAAGGGGGAAAAAAAAGGTTTGTTTTCAAAATCTGGTTTTACTTAAGACATCTCCATCCTGGAGTGCATTTCATAAATTGCCCACATATTTTTCCTAGCAGAGAACTTAACTGGCTGTAATTTTTAACACATGGCCACATCATGTGATATTTTCAAAACACTTACACATAGCTTTGAGAAGGTCCCTGCAGAAAAGATCCATCCTCTCACAGTCGGCCTATTTTTTAACAGCATATCTGCATTTTCCATTTAGTAGAGCTATATATTATTAGCTTACATTTTGGAGTAGTAAAACAGTGCATTGCTGACTGTAAAACATGGACTTTATTATCTGCTGAAAATTGATTTGGCATTTATAACCACTGTGTACTAGACTGTTTTTCTGGTTTTAACATCAGTGCCTGCAAGCGATGATTTGTGTTAAAAAACAACAACAACAACAAAAATCCCCCAACAAACCAAAACTCAGAAATGAAATGTCCACGGACAGACAGTTGTTAGTGTCCTTTGTAACTGAACATTTGAGTAATGCACCTGGTTCTATCTGTATGTTTCAATAGATGTACACAAATGCTATTATGCAAGAATAAAAATGTTGCACTCATTCACTGATTCCGTTTTACTTTGCAAGTTGATTTGCCATCCTGTTAAGCTGACTCTGTATGTTTTAAATAAGCATCACACCAAGTATTAAAAGAAAAGTATACAAACTGTACATATCCAATTATAAAGATAGACTATGCAGACATTGCTTCCTTAGAGCAGACATTTAGAACTTTCAACTTCTCTTCAAACCTACACATCTTCTCTTGTTCTTAAATTCTTTTCCATTAATAATTCTTAGTATTTGGCCTTTTAGTTCTCTATATATTTTTAAAAATATTTTATTTATTTTTATTTTATGTGTATGAGTACATTGCCTGCATGTGTGTAAGTGCACCCATATTGTACAATGCCCTAGGAGGTCAGAAGGCATTGGATTCCCCCAAAACTGGAGTTAGGGACAGTTGTTAGCTGCCATGTGGGTGCTGGGAATTGAATCCGGGTCCTCTGGAAGAGCACCCAGTGCTCTTAACTGCTGAGCCATCTCTCCAGCCCCCATAGTTCTATGTATTTTAAATAACTGAAAACATTTATAGTTCATTTTCCTGTATAGTTAATGATATGTGGTCTACTGAAGAAATATTTTTAATCTTTTCTTTTTTGAGTGAAAGAGAGGTGTTAGTTTCTGAAGGGTTCATGGATACCTATTTAAGCAGGAGAATTCAGAAGTTGGAAGTTATCTTCTATTGTCTAGTGACTGTCAGGGCAGCCTGGCTTACATAAGACCCTGTCTCAAAAAAAAAAAAACAGCCCATAAAAAACCTTAAGTGTTCATTTTTCCTTCCAGAATAAACATTTGCTTACTGGGCATTATGTGGTCTAGAAATGTCTATTAACCATCTTATCAAAACACTGATAACTGATATTTGCAAAGACGATGCTGAAATTGCAATATTCTGAGCAGATTTCTGAGTCAACTTTAGAGCTAGAAGGTTTATCTTGCAAGCACTTTGGTCTCCAGATGCTAAGAGTGAGTCTCATGTAGATGAAGGCACCTACTAAGGTGATTCATTAAAAACGAAGCTTTTCCCAGCCTACCTCTCTTCACCATGCTTCTTCTAGATGTTAAGTATACTGGACTCATGTCAGCATGTTTGACGTTTATCGTCAGCTCTACGTCACATTCACCATGTTTTTATGTCAGGGTTGTAGAGCTATGTGGGAGAAAGTTAACAGTGAGCACTTAGTCTGTGGCAAAGATGTGCCTATAGATTTTATCTTACAATAGTTTGGACATTAGGGAGCTAGATAGGGTTAATTACCAGAATATGAAGCAGAGCACAGACACGTATGCTTTGACAATCAAAAAGCTTCTGTGCTATAGAAATTCAGGGAGGAAACATTTGTACATGGCACAGAATGTCAGGTACCAAAGATAATGTAGATCAGCCCTTCCTTCCCTCAGGTTGTTTATAGTCCTAGGTTCCAGTTGGAGAAATAAGCAGGTCTTGAGTATGGGAGATCTGTAAAGTAATCAGAGGTGAGAGATACCTACTTGGGATAGTCCCAAAACACCGGGAAGGATGGGTAATGGGCCAGTCGAATGCTTATTAGAGAGTCTGCCTCTCTTCTTACTTGCTCTACATTGGATAGGATAACGTCACAGTTTTTGAATGTGCTGTCATACTAAGAACGGGACATTCCTTGTTCTATTAAATTGTACTTTCTGTGTGACAGTGGATGTAGTATTCTTAGAAAGTGATTTCTTTGTGTATGGTTGCAGTTCTTTGGTAGTTAACTGTAACTAGAGGAGTAAGTCATTAACTTAAATGACTCATAACTGGGGAGAACAATGGGATGTCACACCTGACCAAGAAGCAGTTTGATCTGGCTGGCTTTCTCAAACAGCTGTTTGCATTAATTAATATTAATGTAAATGTGCTTTCTGAGAATGTCTAGCTTAATTATGTTTTTCAACCTATGGAGTTCCAATCAAAGGAATCAAGAAGCCCTCTTAATCTCAGAGGGTGCATGTAAACTGCCGACCTAAATAGAATCCATCTCTGATAGAACACAAAGAGCAGCCAGTGATGGGATGCCTTTGCATGCCAGGCCTCCAGCTGCAGGCCTCTGGCTGGGCTCTGTACAAACGTTCTCATTTGCATTACATCTCGGCAAATGGCTCCTATTGCCCAGTGATCTGTCTGAATCCGAAGAGCAGATCAGTGAAGCAACTTGCCAAAGGACAGGTAAATGGAGTTATGGCAGAGGTGGGATTCCTTGGCCTGACTGCTAAGTTTGAATTACTTGTTTTCTTTCCTTTTGAGAGAATAGACGGTGGGAGGGAGGAACTTTACAATGGAAGCCCCAGGAACATTTAAAGGGGAATGTTTGAATTTGAAGGAATAACTACCGTTTTGTTTCTTTTCTTCTTTTCTTTTTTGAGATAAGGTCTCATATAGCCCAAGTTGACTTGGAACTCCCTATGTGCTGAGGTTAGCCTTGGGCTGTCTCTGATTTCCCTCACATGCCTCCACCCCTAAGTGGTGAGATGACTGGTGTGGTCACCACGCCTGACTTAAGGAAGTCAGGGTTTCCTCTTTGCTGAACAATAAAGGCAGAAAAGCAACATTCATTTTAATTACCAGGAATGGTCTTGACTACAACAGGTTACAGTGCAGTTGTTGTCTGTGTGTTCCTATTCCTCTTGAAAGTACAGTGGGAGTAATTGGTGTCAGGTAAAGTTTCTTTGCTGGGTGTGGTGGCGCATATTGGTAGTGACTGGGAGACTAGCAGAAAGATAATGGGGTAAGTCAGGCAATGGTAGACTGCACAGTGAGACACCGCCTCAGAAATAAAACAAAGCAAGACAAACAAAAAAAATCACAAACGAGCAACAAATAGAAAAAAACCACAAAAGAAATTTTATGTTTGCACGTTGATTAAAAACTGTCCCAGTTAACTAAGGGACCACCTTTCTTAACTGTTAAACCAGGTTACCTCTTGTTGTTAGTCTGCTCATGTGGATGGCTTTCTGTATTTTAAACCAGTAGAAAATTGGGAAGTAAACGACATATTCAACACATTCACAGACAAAATTGTTGAAATGCGTTGTTAAGGTTGCTTGGTGGTGAGATTGCTAATGTCCATGGCTTTGCCCTCAGAGTCCCTTCCTGGGCATGTTGGCAGTGGAGGCAGTAGAGGGTGAGGGCACTATCACTAGAGGCATCTCTTGCTATCCCTGACTCTGGCAAAACAAGACAAAACAAAACAAAACAAAAATTAAAACGCAGTTAATTTTTTGAATTGTGGGAAGCTTTCTTGAGAAGGCTAATAAGTTAGTAACTGTAGTCTGACTTGTTTTGTTAGAGGGATTCTTTAATTCCATGTGGTCTGTTAGCCTCATATGGAGTACTTGGTGCTCATGCAAGAAAATAATTTCGGAGGTATTTGTGACATTGGTGAATAGTTTTGCTTTTGGCAACTACATAATTAGGCAAAATAGCCTTTAAGAAGAGGTGATGAAGAGGTGTCTTTACTATGTGTTTATAGCTTTAAAGAGAGTCTTAAGAGTTTAAGGAAATAAACAGCATTCCTAACCATCTGGAGTGGGCCTAATGGGGGCACCAAGTTATCTGGAATTTTGAGAAAAACATTTTACTTTTCTCAGCTTTTGAGCAAATCATTATTTTACATATCCATGTTGTGTGATTTCATGTCCCTGCCTTCCTTAGGACTTGTTTGCTGTGATGATTCTCAGGTTATTGGGAAGAAAATGCATAGGTGAATCTGAGGTTCCTAAGGTAACAATTTGTATATTCTCTCACTCAGGGTGCTTAACATATGTCTTGAAGAGAAGACTGGGACCAAGGCCTTGATTCTGACAGCTTCCCTGTCCTTTGAGATGGGTGGTTTTATTGTTTCGTGTCTGAAGTTATGTACTGATGTTCCAGGGCACTCACTTAATATCCTGGTAAAATTAGTTGTTTTGTTTTTTCGCTCTCTCCTCTAGCATTAGTTGTAGCTGTACAGCTTAGAGACAAAATAAATTTAAAGAACCCTCCCCCCAAATGTCCTTCAAAACCATTTACTAAATAAACTTTATATTCAACATTTATTTTCTTCTCAGCTTCCTAGAATATTACTAATAGTGAAGTTTATAAAATATTGAAAGTGACAGACATGAGAGGTGAAACCTGACTTCTTAGCTGCCCAGGGTTTATTTTCCAAACATTCGATAGATGTATGTGTGATCAGTCTCTCAAACCTCTTTGTGCTTTTTCTAAGGAATCTTACTGAGAGGAGTAGTTGGCTCTGGCTGATCCTGTGTCCCGTTTGCTATGTTGAGGAATTCTTGTTTTCTCTACATCATTCTTCGTACTTTGGTCATGTGTTCTGGATATAAAAGATTTTCTATCATGGCAGTGTCCATAAATATTTATTAAAACATCTTGGAGAATTGAAACATTCTGTGGTGTTTGTAAAAGATGATATTTAGAAATTTTTAAAATTTATTTTTATTTTGTGTGTATGAGTGTTTCCCTGCATGTATGTAAGTGTACCTTTGCGTTCAGTGTCCACAAAGGCCAGAAGAGGGCGTCAGATCCTCCAGAACTGGAGCTAGGATGGATGGTTGTGAGCCATTTTGTGAGTGCTGGAAACTTTACTTAAACTTTTGTATTTATTAATCTGTTATTTTGAATAGCCATGATTTTTGTCTTTAGCTTTTTTTGGTGTGTGAGTGTGGGGGGATCAGTTTACGTAGAATTTGTTTTATCATTAGTTTTGAGATGAATTTATGTTATGAATAGTTAATGGGCTATACTTATGAGTCCATCTATCAAAACGACAGAACACTGAGACTGTCAGTTCTTTATTTGGGTGACCATGAGCAAGTCATTTTACTGTCTGTTTGCACTTCATTCTTTTTGTCTTTTTAAAAAAAAATTATTTATTATTTTTATTTTATGCATACTAGTGTATTGCCTGCATGTATGTGAGTGCACCCGTGTCATGCAGTGCCGCGGAGGTCAGAAGAGGGCTTCGGATTCCCCTGGAACTGGAGTTAAGGATGGTTCGTAGCTGCCATGTGGCTGCTGGGACTCGAACCCAGGTCCTCTGCAAGAGCAGTCAATGCTTTTAACTGCTGGGCCATCTCTTCAGCCCCTATTCTTTTTGTCTAAAAAGTAGAGATAAACTGGGCGTGGTGTTTAACACCTATAATCCCAGCACTTGGAAATGGAATCAGGGTAATCAGGAGTTAAAGGTCATCATCCTCTACTACATAATGAGTTTGAGGCAAGCATGGGCTACATGAGACTCTATTTTTTGATCATGCCTTGCTTACCTCATAAGATGCTGGTAATGAGGCTGATAAGTGAGTGCTGCACCCTACATTGCCAAGGAGTTATGATAGATTATCTAGACTTAAAAAAGACAACATGATCGGACTCTCCCCGCACCAGTTCTAGACTGTTGTGTTTGTTGAGTGTTGCCTATGTTACATATAGGCATATCTGTCAGCCGCCTACACACTTAGAGCCTGAAAACTCAGGTAGGCTTTCAGGTTTGAATAAACAGTAGACTTGACTTGTGGCCCCTGTGTAGGTCACTCAGAGGTTGGTTCTCCCTTATTGATTTCCTGTCTAGGTATGTGATATTACTAGAGGTCACTGTAGTCTATAACCTTTTATTTTAATTCTGTGCTATTCTAAGGTACAGACTCTACTGCTTAAAACAGATTTTAAGCATCATCTATTCTCCTTGATGAATTAAAATCTTGATTTCCAGTTTCAGCAGTTCCAACCCAAGCTGTCTATGAGCTAACACATAGCAGCAAATGGTTGCTTAACCAATGAGTGAGTAGATGATGTTGACTGGGATCCATAGAGATTTAAAAGGAAAGCATAGCAATTAATGCGGGAAAATTAAGAAATGAATTTTGATAAATATTTGCAAATCAAGAGTATCTTTCAGAGATGGGGTAAACAGCACATGTATGTTTTGGCTGCATAGCATTATTGGTGGCTAACAGCATGCATGTATATTAAATCAAATAATTTATCATATCATATTTACTCTAAGTGTAATGCAACATATAACACTTAACTAGCATATGAAGGTGGATGGGGAAATATTGGTCAATGAGTAACAAGATGCATTCAGGTAGAAGCAGGAAGTTCTGTTGCACCATTGCACAGTAGGGTGACTAAACTAACAATAACTCACTGTATTAAGAACTGTACCAAAGGATTTTGAATGCTTTTACATAAAGAAATGATAAAAGATTTGAAGAAATAGTTATGCTTACTCTGATGCAAACATTACATTGCACATATCAAAATATCACATGACACTTCATGAATATGTACAATTTATATATTCTTTGTATAGCAATCAAAAATTAATTTATGAGTCCAGCAAGATGGTTCATCACCTAGCTATCTGAGTTCAATCTTTGGGACTCACATGGTGGAAAGAGAGCATTGACTTCTGCAAGCTGTCCCCTGACCTCTCAGGTGCACAGTGGTGCCCACATCCTTCCCACACAAAATCAAAAACTTAATTTATGCAAAAAAATCCTTGATGGCATAGTTATTGAAATTAGGAACAATGAATGGGACTTTTGACAGATAACGTGTAATAATCTTTTATTATTTTCTGAGTATATGCGTATGTGTTTGAGTGTGGGTGTGCATACTGCAGTGTATGTGTGGAGATCAGAGGAGGTTCTCGCCTTCTACTGTAGGTTCCAGGGATTGAACTCAGGTTGTCAAATTTGCTCAGCAGTCACTTTTACACACTGAGCCATGTTGTTGACCCAATGTGTAATATTTTTGGAAATGAGTACTTCCTTTACCTGAGCACTTTTATCTAGTTTGGCCATTATTTATTTATTTATTTACTTATTTATTTGTGTATGTATGTATGTATGTATGTATTTACTTATTTGTTTACTCTGTGTGTGTATGTGTGTGTGTGTGTGTGTATGTGTGTGTGTGTGTGCGCACGCATGCCTGTTTGATATGTGTGTGTATGTCAGAGGGCAACTTGTCAGTTCTCTCTACCTTGTGTGTGCTGGAGATCAAATTCAGGTTGTTAGGATTGGTGGCAAGTGCTTTTACCCACCAAGCCATCTAAATGGCCCTAGTTTGGCCACTTCCGTTCTTTTTACTTACTTATTTATTTATTTATTTATTTATTATTTATTTATTTATTTTTTTTATGTGTAGTGTTTTGCCTGCATATATGTAAGTGCATGTGCAATACCTGCTTAGGCCAGAATAGGAACATCGGATCCCTTGGAACTAGAATCAAAGATGATTGTTAGCCACCATATGGGCACTGGGAACGAAACCCAGGTCCTGTGGAAGAACAGCTAGTGTTTTTAACTGCAGAGTCATCTCTCTAACCCCTGTATTGAAACAAGGTTTCCCTATAGACACAGCTGGTCTGGAACTCATTATTGTAGGCCAGGGTGGCCTTGTTCTCCCAGAGATCTACCTGCCTCTGCCTCCAGAGTGCTGGGGTTAAAGGTGTGCGCCACTATGCCTGGATCTCTTCCATTCTTGCCACCAGCTGGAGGGTGGGTATACTTTCTCAGCCTTCCACTAGGCATACTGAGTAAGACTTTTGCAAAAGATAAATATTAACAAAATATTTTTATCTTTTCAGTTACACAGGAAATTCAGCCAACAGTTTCTCAAATCAGTGATCATAGATGAGTTGTAATTTGATAAGCTGGTAAAATTTATCTTAAGTCTAGAGAGACTGC
>NW_008332654.1:3032538-3033114 GCF_000622305.1 Nannospalax galili | reverse complement strand
AGTTCCTTATTTTAGTGCTCTCATTAAATATTTTTGCCCTTTTGTATTTGTAACATTTACTCTGGCTCATTGACAGGCAGAGGGTTTCAGAGTCTGTCATAACATAGCACACCTTGACAAAAACAGTCTTGCTCATTTGGCAGGGATTCCATGTTTCTCATAATCTGTGCTTTTGCTAAAAATAATTTTAAATGTTTTATTGATTATTTTTATTTTACTTTATGTGTATGAGAGTATTACCCACACTGATGTCATGTTGTGCAGTGCCCATCGACATCAGAAGAGGGTGTCGGATTGCTTGGAACTAGAGTAATGGACAGCTGATAGCTGCCATGTGGGTGCTGGGAATTGAACTTGGGTCCTCTGCAAGAGGAGCCAGTGCTCATAACCACTGAGCCATTTCTCTAGCCCTTTAATTTGTGCTTCTTAAAAATTCTTATGGGAGCCAGGTGAGGTGGCACTTGGGAGGCAGAGGCACTTGGGAGGCAGAGACAGGCATATCTCTTTGAGATGGAGGCCAATCTGGTCTCCATAGCAAGTTCTAGGCCAGCTGGGGCTACAGGGAGATTCTGTCTC
>NW_008332654.1:3019728-3032174 GCF_000622305.1 Nannospalax galili | reverse complement strand
CCCTTACTTAAAATGAAAGATATATATTGCATCAGATCTGCTTCTTCAAAAAAAAAAAAAAAAAAAAAAAAAAAAAAAAAAAAAATCCTATTGGACTGGAGAGATGGCTCAGTGGTTAAGAGTACATACTATTCTTGCAGAGCACCCAAGTTTGATTCCCAGCACCCAAGTTAGGTAGTTAACAACTGCCTGTAACTCCAACTCCAGGGAATCCATGCCTCTGGTGTCTGTGGTCACCTGCACTATGTGCACCTACCCACCCACAGACACATAAATACACACACACACACACACACACTCACACACAGATACACATGCACACACACATAATTATAAACAAAAGCACATCTTTAGAAAGATTCTAGATAGGTTAATTAATATTTAAATTGAGTATCTTGTTACAAAGAGGTTGCTGATATTTTGTGCAGATGACACTTGCAGTGTTAGCCAAGCAGCTCAAACGTGGTAGATTACAACATTATCAGATAAGGAGTTCTCAAAGTGGATTCCAGGGCCAACAGCACCAGTTCTGCCTGGGAACTTGTTAGAAGCACAAAGTCTCTGTTGAATTGCATCAGAAATTCTGAGTGATCTCTAGGAGTAGGGTTTGCAAACAAGCAAAGGGACTCTGGAGTAACTCCAGCGATCTTTGTTTGAAACACCTCTCAGAGAGTCTCAGGCATTCTTACACAGGAGACCCAGTGTGACAAATTAAAATTATGTCTTCTTATGTTTTATTTTACTTTTTTAAAGATTTGTTTATTTTTATTTGTGTGTTTTGCCTACATTTACGTGTATCATGTATGCAGTGTCTGTGGTGGCAGGAAGAGGGAGTTGGATCCCCTGGAACTGGAGTTGCAGGCAGTTGTTAGCTACCATGATGTGGGTGTTGGGAGAAACCTGGGTCCTCTGAAAGAGCAGCTAGTGCTCTTAAGAGCTGAGCCATCTCTCTAGCCCCTTCTTATGTTTTCTTGAGAGCTATCCCTTTATTTGGTCATAATTTAAATCTTAAATACATGAACATCAAGGCAACTTAGTTATTTTAAACGGCATATTGGAAAATTAGAAAAATAATACATAAACTATAAATAATGCACTTACGCAGAGCCTTGGTCTCCGGTGGCGTTTTGAGGAACCATGGAGCCACCCTGACAGGACAGGGGAGAGGGGAGTTTTTCACCCCAGTCACTGGATGCTGGTATGTTCCTATGACTTCTCAGTAGTAATTGAGGGCTTCAGTGCGCTCAGGCACAGGTTACTATATTCTGGTCTTGAGGCCATTTTCAGATGTTCTATAAGTTTGTGACAATAGCCATTCTAATTCAGAGAATATCGAGGTAGACCTCAGTTTTATAATAAAAATCAAGTAGTCTTGAGAGTTTAGGTCTATTAAATAGGTGAAACTTGCTTTATTTATCTCTGTTCGACATAAATAAGTGTTGCGCATAATTAAAAATGTTTCCTCAGTTGTGCCTGGAGAAGATTTATTTCCTGTGTCTCCTGGATCTTCTGTTTTCTCTTTTGTGCTGGCTAGGCCTTCAGTAAGTGCAGTCTGACACGCTCTGTGGCCTTTGCCTCCCGTGATAAAATAGATTGAAATGATTCCTGGCACCATCTGCTGAAGACGAGCAGCCCTGGAGGACTGTGCGCTGAGAGAAAGTGACTGAATGCTAAGAAATGTGGAAGTCTAGGGAGGCAGGCAAAGGATTATTTTTTTTAAAGAGCATGAACATTAATACATCTTCTTGAGGTTTGATGGGACATGTACTGCCTACTGCCCCATCTGGTGCTTATGATAGCATGGCATATTAGCATGCTTCAAGTTCATAATGTATTCGGGGGAGGAAACATCTCTTGCATACCAATTGAGGCATCCTCTTTTTCAGAACTGCTTTTGAATTTCAATGATGTTTATATCTTCCAAGCTGTGTCTGAACAGAGCATTTCTGCTCTGAGGAATAGAGAGAGAGAGAGAGAGAGAGAGAGAGAGAGAGAGAGAGAGAGAGAGAGCCCATTCCTCCAATAATTTATCTTCCTCTCTTTCTCGATGAAATTTTAAGTAGCTTTTTAATATTATGTTGGTCTACAAATTAATTTTTTTTTATCTTTGGGAAACCACATGGTAGTTTATCACATATGGCATTTAATCCGTTTTGCCCTTGGAATCATTTGTATAGAGGGCAGCTATTGGAGACAACTGTCCTACACAGGTTAGCCACTTTTTGAAGGTGAGTCCTTTATCTAATTGTGTCTGTGTCTCCATGGCCCCCAGAGTTCATTCATCGATTTAACAACTATTTCTTCATTGAGTTCCTGCTCTGAGACACTGGTAGAGAGAGTTAATGGCTAGCAAGACCCATGAAGACCTCCTCTCAGGGCATTTGGATGAGGACTGGGAGAACACAAACCATAAATAAAGAGGCAAATGTACAAGGTAATTTCAGAAAGGGGTAAGGACAGCTAGTCAAACAGGCTGGAAAGGCTCAGGTAGACCCCTGGGCACCTCATTTTGGTTGAATTGTCAAGGAAGGTACCTTTAAGGAAGTACCATTTTTGTCATCATCTGAGTACCTGAAAGGTTTAGTGACTAAGAAATACCCTGGAGATTTAAGCATGATTGGCATTTAGGAAGAGCAGGGTAGCTTGAACCAAGTTCAGGGCCAGCCCAGCATTTGGACTTGAGTTTTTTTTCCCCAGTGTGTTTGAAAGGCATTAGAGAGTTAAGCTAGTAAACAACAGGATAGAAATTGGCTTTTCAAAGGATAAATTGAGCTGCCTGTGTGTCTTATACTTAGTAGGTAGGTACCCATTGTGTTGAAGGAATGAGGTGAGTCTTAAATCCATGGAGGTGCCCTGTTGAACTGGCATTAGCATGGAGTATTATTTATTTTTAATTATTTGATTTAATTTATTTTGGGGGGGGCAGAGTGTCTTGTAACCCAGGCTGGCCTTGAACTCATGATGTCATGGAGATGGTCACTGAACTCTTGAACCTTCTGCCTCCCAAGTATGAGGATTACATGGAATCCTCATGGCCTTGAACTCATGATGTCGTAGAGATGATTGTTGAACTCTTGAACCTTCTGCCTTCCAAGTATGATGAATCCGTGCCCAAGGATTTACAGGCATGCACCATCACACCTGGCCCAGCATATATTTTAAAGTTGGAGAACAATCTCTTGCATTGTGGCCTTGGCCATTTGCTTGATGTTTGACTTGGACTAAGTATTTTACTTCTTTTATCTTATTCCTTCTTGCTTCTTGAAAGGGGAAATTGATGCCTAAAACCATGGCATTAGGTAATTTACTAAAGGACCAGGCACAGTGCCCAGTTCCTAGCAGGTATCTGCTCTGTCATTGAGACACTGACCATGATAAAATATGGTTTTGAGGAATACTTAAACAGTTAACAGTGTCTTGTTGGTACAGACTGGCATCAGCCTCTTACTAAAATGTGTCTCAGTGAACTTGAAACGTGAGTGATTTCTTTTTTTTTATAAATAGCATTCTATCATTTATTATATATGTGTATATATACATACACATGCACACACACATATATATACATATATATACATATATGACAGATAAAATTAAATAGAGGACTTACCTTTAAAAAGTACCTAATCTGTATAGGAGGACAGTTGTCTGTATGATATACATATATTTACCTCCAGAAGATGTTTTTATCATTGAAAAACTCAAAGTGCCTTTTGGATTGGTATAAAAATTGTGGTTATATGAAGGATACTATAAAAATTTTAAATTAATATAGTAACTGATGATTAATTACTGGTTATCAGTTACGACTCTTTGAAAGGACATTCTTTAGTACATCCTAATGGAGCAAATAAAGAATTCCTTAGCTTTTTACATGAATAGTATACTTAATTGCAAGAACTAACCCTCATTGTTTTTATGTTCTGTGAAGTTATGTTCAGCTTGTTAATGTTTCTGTCAATGGGATGTGGAATTGGAGGTGGAGGCAGATGTTGCTGGGGTTGAATGTCTAAATAGAGTTCAAATTACGGTTGCCATAGGCAAAACTACTGCATATGTAAGGTTGATTGAATTGCCGTGTATTTGTTTTTGGTAAGAGTTTCTCCTCACTTCTGTTGGTAGATTACTTTTCATATTTTTCCCCAAAATATTCAGAGCAACAAGTCATGCTCGAGGAATGCAGAGGGGGAGGCAGTGTGGGTGAGTCATGCAGGTTTAGTCAGCACTTAGGAGATTCTTGAAATGTTTTTCGATGTCCAGTAGCACCATACAGAGCTGTTAACATCTGCATGTTGTATGAGAGAAGTCCCATTTATTGCTATGTGTTCTTGCTGGAATGTAATAAAAAGAGAGGGCAGGTAGGCTACGGAAGGTTGAGGTGGGAACCACAGTTGAGAGTAAAGCAACTGGTTGTTGAATTCACAGATTTTCTGCGTTCTTTAGTTAAGTGCCATTTAGAGTCTTAACCACAGCATCTTCAAGGAGGAGGAGGGGTTTGGGACTTGTTAAGATAATCCAGGATAGTGACCTATCAGCCTGATTGAGACTTTGTAGGCCTTCCTAGGTATTATCTGTCGTGCTCTGTGTGGTTTGTTATTCTTCCCTCCAAGGTGCCACTGATACAAAGACACAGTAGTAGTTGCTTTCTGGAGGGAAAAGAACTGGGGATGGGGGGGTTAGGGGTCAAGGGAGACAGCTACATTGAGTAGTCTGAGCTAGGTCCACCAAACAGAGACCTCCAGGAGAACCTTTGTGGTAAAGCAGCATAGCACCTGGCTCAAGGGAGAGCTCATTTTAGTTTGTTTGGCTAAGGTGATATTATACTGCAAACCACACTGCTAGATTTCGCCTCTTAGTCATTAAGGGCCGTGATCTTATCTTGTTGAATATCCAGTTTGTAATTATCTGCAGTTTCAGTTACTTGGCAACTGTGACCAACTGCTGACCAATTTCTCCTACCTGCTTTTCCGTTTCCAGTAGAAACAGCTCTACCATCCTGTGGCGCTTGTCTTTCTAAGATGCATTTAAAGACATAGTAGACACAGTCTGAGAAGAAATGTCACATTCAAAGGACTAGGCCAAGTGTCAATTTGTGGCCTTGCCTGTCTTTCTTATTTTTTTTTTTCTTCTTTTGTCTTTTTTACTTTTTTTTCTTTGAGACAGATTCTCACTCTATAGCCCAGGCTGGCCTAGAACTCACTGTCTTCCCTGTTTTACCCTCCCAAGTGCTGGGATTACCAACAAACATGAGCCTCAGTGGGGAGGGGAAAGGGTCTCCCTCCCTGTTTGTCTTTGCTGGCAAACTTCTCCCTTCCTTTCACAACAGACTTTCCAATAGAATAAATGTTGCAGTGTCGTTTAGGGATTAAAATGCATAGCAAGCTTTAGTCATTCCAAAACGATATATTGTAAATGCCTGGGTCTTAATGGTGATGTTAGACTCTCTCCCAATTTAAAACTGAAAGGCAGTAAGGAACTACACACCATTTTGTGATGTCTCATAGAGTTTGAGGAAAGCAGAAGTCCTTGAAGGTCTGAAAGAACTGTACAGAATGCCCATATTTAAGCAGTCAAGATTTATTGTAGACGTTTATATTTGCTGGTAACTGTTTCTTGAAAATAGATTGTCTGAGTTTTTTCATTTAGTGAGCTCAACATTTGACTGTGTTATTATTGCAGCACATACCGAACATACAGTGTACGTTGTTTCTTTGGACCTTCTTGATCTGTTCAGTAAAGCTTTTTTTTTGTTTTTTGTTAAGGTGCTGGGTGGGTCTTGAGCCCAGTGTCTCTGGCATGCTACCTACATATTTTGTGACTGAGATGTTACCCCCAGCCTAGGGTCTTGGGAGTTGTGTGGCATCTTTTCCTGAAGGACTATGCCACTGCTCAGGCTCAGCTCCTGTACTTGTTCCTTCTTTGGAAACCTCTGCAGTGTAGGCAGGTGTGTAGCAGATGTTGTGGGGCCCGATGGATAGATTAAATGGGAGTGACTTTGTGACATCCTTTGTCCTAAGATGACCGAGGATGCAGTTTGAGGTGAAGGACTCATTTATTTTTTAGGATTTATATGATTTTTTTGCTTTTTCTTTTTTGGTTTGGATGTAACATATCATATGCCGATGAATATTTCAGAAAAATACTTGTAGCTCAATTGGGTCAGCTTTGCAATTCATTCTTTCATTTGTACTTATTGAGCTCTTAATGCTAGATACATCTTTACCTAACCACCGAGGGTGAGGCAAGGCAGGTAGAGTTACTTATTTATATTTCCTTATTGTTATTGTTGTGTGTGTGATCTTGACAGTCCTCCAATGCAAGTAGAAATCCTTGCTCTCACAGAACTTCCTTGCTAGTGAACGCAAGGCACTTGGGAGAAGACATAAATAGTAACTTGGAGACATAAGAGAGCAGAGAATTTGTGCTATGTTCATAATTATGATGAAAAACAAGCAGACAGGGTAAGGAGAATCCTAGGGGCTCTTGGGCAGGAGGTTATGTTGCAGATTTTATTGGGATGGTTGAGAACGTGTGTTTGAGCAGAGCTTTGAGTTAGGTAAGGGAAGGGTTTCATGTGGCTTCATGAAGAGGAATCATTCAGGCTGAAACTATAACACAGGCCTGGATAGTTTGAGGAAGAGGAAGGTGGGCAGGGTGGCTAGGTTAGACAGTGTAAGAATGGAAGAGGCAGCAGGGAGCGTGATGATAAGATTTCTCTAAGCCATTGCAAGGACTTTCCCACCTAACAGGAAAACCTAATCCAGACTATTCTGCAGTTCCTAAGTATTTGTATTTGTCCCTGTATGATGTCATAGCATCAGCTGATACCATGGCATCTCAGGCCAAGACCTTATGGTGCTACGTGTTTATACTCTTAGTTCTTGCAGACATTTATTTTATTATCACTGACACTTGTTTTCTGGTACTTTGTGTGGCAGGATGAGTCCTTTAACTTAAACATTGCTTAATGTGAGCTCAGGCTACATGGTAAGTCTTTTTGGGTCCTGACCACTATACTATAGTATTTTTATATTTTTATATAATACCTTGTAAGGAATTACTACATAGTACCTTATTCTTAACGAACAGGCATTTAAAAAAAGTAAACTAATAATCAAGCTGCAATGATTTCAAATATCTTTTTATAAGTTATATATTAAGGGGCATTATTTGTAACTCCTAGTGAGCTGTGATATGGAATCTGTTTCCATATTCTTCATAACAAGCAGCCTGCATACTAAAGTCTGCCAAGTGAGCTCCACTAGTAACTGTGAAGGAAATTAAACTGATATAAGTTACTTTAGCATCCATTAGAAGTCATAAATGAGATACAAGTCACAAGCTGGGTTTATTTATTTATTTTTTCTGAAAGATGGTAACAATCCAAAATGATACCTGAGTGGACGTATGGGCTGGTGTGGATTAAATCTTTATGTTTCTGGGAGAACAAAAGCTATGGTGTCAAGTTCCTATTTAATTAACACAGGTACACTCAGCTTAATTATCTGCATCATTTCCCTGGTCCCACTCAAATTTTTTGCCCTCTTTGAGGCCTTATTTCATGGTAACTCAATTGCTGTGCTACATAAATACTATTCAAAATATTATAGATGAGTTCTAGAGGCTGCATACTAAGATTGAATTTTTATTGTATATTATTTCATTTTGTTTTTATTTTTCAGGGTTGTGAGATGGGTTGTATGTAGCTCAGACTGGGCTACCACTTGGCATCTTCCTGCCTTGTCTCCTGATGCTGGGATCACAGATGTACACCAAAGATTGAATTTAACATAAAACCATTTGACTACTGAGTCTGGGAAAAGACCGTGCTAAGTACTCTAAGAATTTAAAGTCAGGAAGATAGAGTCTATTAGAATCAGTAAAGCTGAGACAGCGATTGTCATGTAGACAGGAAAGAAATTCTAAGAGCTTAGATCTGCACAGGGGCTGGGGGGCTGCTGGAGAGATGACTTGATGGTTGAGAGCACTGGCCACTCTTGCAGAGGACCTGGGTTCAATTCCCAGCCCTCACATTGTGGCTAACTACTGCCTGTAACTCCAGCTCCTGGGGATCTGATGCCCTCTTCTGTCCTCCGCAGGCATTGCACAACACGGGTGCACTTACATGCATGCAGGCAATAAACTTGTACACCTTTCACATCTGCCCACTTTTACCTTGTTTCTGTGCCTCAGTTTTCTTCAGCTGGTTCTCTTGGGGATTGAATGAGAGCATAGAATGCTCATACACGATGGTCCTCCAGGAATGGTTGGGGAAGCAGTAGTGATGATGAGATGACAGTGATATTTCTCCTATCTAATCTCAGGGTCATTCTCTATGGACAAAGAGGGAGAATGGAGTCCTTCTGGGGTTTAATGATTTTACTTCATACTCCTCCTCACACAACTTATTTTGTATTTGTTGAAAGGTTGAGGGAGACAGCCAGTTCGTCTCCTTCTTGGTTCTGTGAGCCATTTTTTTCTGATAGATTCTGCCTCCTTGTCTGGCACTGGTGTCTTCATCACTGCCTTTCTCTGAGAACTTGCAGGAGCCACGCTGGTTTTCATATTCATAAAATGTGGAGACAACCAACTGTCAGATACAAACTTATTATACAGAAAATGACTTGATTTTGGCTCTGCTCTGCTATTGCCTGTCTTGCCCATATCTCTACCAATTTCTATGCAAAAGAATAAGCCAAGGCACTGATAAAATATAAGATTAACATGAGTCTGTGTAGATTCATTTAGCTTCTCACCCCAAACTTTTGAAAACAGGCAGAGGAGGTACATTGTTTACTAGGAAATTTGTTTAAGCTCTATCTGGTCTCCATCATCCATCTCTCCTTCCATCCCTTCGTCATCCTCTGCCATCCCGCCACCCATCTATGCAGTCTATTCCTGATTTCTCTTTTTGTGGCTAATAATACTTGACAATGATATCAATCAAATAAACACTATGTTACAATTTTTTAAAGAATGAAAGTATTGAAAAGAGAGAATAAGTAACAAATTCAACCTTCTTAATAAATTCAAATTTCTTACCGTTTTTTTTTTTGTTTTTGTTTTTGTTTTTGTGGGGGAAGGAGCTTTCTTTTTTTTTAAAGTAGGCTCTCACGTAGTCCAGGCTGACCTCTAAACTCATTGTGGAACAGGGGCTGACCTTGAATTCCTGATCTTCCTGCCCATAACACTCAAGCTGGACAACCACACCCAGTTCAATCATTTTGAGAAGAGATTTCACAAAGTTAGTGTGGGGACACTTGAGGATATCTCATCTAATCTAATCTTAGAAAATGGATGTCAGTTTTCTTAAAATAGTCTTTAAATTGAATAAAATTAACTTTTTGAAGGAACAATTTTTTTTGGAAGGGGTGGGCTGCTCTATAATCAGACTGGCAAAGAGGTCTGAGAATATGTGTGAATTAAAATTCTTCCTTAGAGCTCCCTGTTTTCCATACTTACCCTTCAATTTTATAACAGAAATTATGTGTCCTTGTGAAAGAAATGGGAAATGGGCATGACTGAGGTCTGGATAATGAATTATCTGCATACAAAGAATAAAGACACATGGGAAAAGTAATAAGAGAAAATCCATATGTTTTGCCTGAAAATACAGCGGTTTCCTAAGTTTTGTTGTTGTGACGCACATGCCTGAATCCAAACACATCTCAGAACTCTCAATGAAATGGAGATGGTTTGTTTATTAAATCAGTGATGTTTACCTTTTCCTTTGTGTGTGAATGAGTGGTGCATCAGTTGTGTCAAATCCCTAGTGCAGTGCTGGCTGTTGTGTACTGGGGCTTGAGTGTGTTCCTATGAGGGAAGAAGTGCTTCCCATTCATATTTTGTTGTTTAACGACAGACACATACCTATAGATACAATAATTGTTATGCACAAAACTAAATTTGTTAACAAATATACAGAAGGTATAGTGTGAAGAAGGGAAAGGCCAACTCAGATTGGAGTGTGGGATGAGGTGATCAGGGAAGACTGAGTAGAAGAGGGGTTTGCTCTGTTTCTTGTAGGATCACAGTTTTAGTTTTAGGATATTTGAAAGGCAGGAAATATTAAGACATCAGCTGATGTGTCTGAACTCACAGGATAAGCAAGCAACAGAAGTAGAAGCACACCTCAAGGTTGTAGAGAAGAGTGTTAGAAACAGTGGAACTGTTTTTTTTTTTTTTTTTTTTTCACGTACAAATTGCTTTCTTTTAGTTAATATCATGTTATTTTTTTAACTTAATAAAACTTTATTGAGAATTTCATCAATGCGTATAAGGTGTTTTGATCAAATCCACGCCCACTCCCTCCCCTCCAACATTCCCCCATATCTCCCATCACTTTTTTCTGACAACTTCTTGTACTCTTTCTTTCTTTTGTTCTTTGTTTTTTTTAATGGGGCTTTTTGCTACTCTAATATTCCCCCCTCTGAAGAGGTAATCCTAAAATATTTTAAGGATTAGGTAAGAGCTCCCAAATACGTTCAATATTTTTCACCCTTGGAACAGATTATGTTGCTATGAGGCCCAAGCTCATTTTGACTTTTAGCTAAGAAACTGGCTACTTTTCTTTGGGGCCTTTTTACTCTTAACTGCTTAGCCAATTCCCACTTCCCAATTCTTATCACACCATCCACTGAAGAGGTTGCTTTTAAGTAGAAGAGTCATACTTATTATTTATTTGGAAGTACTGGTGATATTTTTCTCTTTTTGAGACAAAGTCTCGTTATTTTACTAGCCTCAGACTTGTAGCTGAGGGTGACCTTTACTTCTGATCCTCTTGCCTATACCTCCCAGGTATAGGTATTAGGATTAAAGGCATGTGCCACCATACCCAGCCAATGCCCAAAGATTGAATTTCAGGTCTTGCGCATGGTAGGTAAGCTCTACCACTCAGATAGCTCATGACTTTTTACTATTTTTTTTTGTTTGATTTTTGAGATAGAGTCTTGCTATGTAGCCATGGCTGTCTTAGAACTATCTATGTAGAACTTGTGAATTCCTTGCTTCCACCTCCTTAAGTAACTGGGATTACAGACATGTACCTCCCTTCCATGTTGCTGGGTTGACTCTCAGCGTAATGTGGACCTCATGTGAAGGAGGTGGGGTAGGGAGGTGTGGGCTCTACAGGTAGCAAATATCCACAATACATCTAGGGGTGTATTGCGTGTATAATCCAGGGCGTGAGGAGCAGTGGCATCTAGGTTGACTTTGAGCTATGATTTAGGCACCTCGTTGCCATCTCCCAGATTGGAGAATGAGATGAATTGTGAACTTCTAGGTCTACTCAGTATGGGACTACTAAGATAGTCAAGTCAACAGGGTGTTGGGTCACAGGCTTTGTAACTAGAGGCATATCTACTGGCAGTCTCCATTACAAGTCAAGGGATTGCTAAACCCTCGCAGTGACTTTGCAGGAGGAAAATGTAGTAAACAAAGAGAGGCTAACCTTTGAGAACCCTGAAGAATGCCAGAATACAAGAAGTGATGGAGAGAAGGGTCTCTTTCTTCATAGAAGTTTAGAGAATCAGGCATCACTAAAACAAGGGAGCAGTTGCCTAGAGGTAGTGAGTAGTACTGTGTGAACTGCTTGCAGAAAGACCAGTAATTCTGAAGGATCAAAATTGCTTCTTGCAGAGGAAAGATTGTCATAGGTCACCAGATTGTCATAGGTCACCTCGGCTCGCATTAGAATTTGCCTGTAGTGGACAGCCTCTGAGGTCTGTTCTTAGACTTGGCAACATTTATGCAAAGAGAAGGTCTACTTTTCTGTTGTTTGCTTTTTTCTCTTTTTTGTTTTGTTTCTGTTTTGGGGATAGAATCTCACTGTGTAGCTCAAGTTATCCTTGAACATGGGACAATTCACCTGAGTTCTGGGGTGACCAGTATTCACTACCATGCCCAGCTCCAGTTTTTTTTTTTTTTTTTCTTTTTTGATTGATTTAAAATTTTTTATTTATTTCTTTATTTTGATATATGTGGTCATCCATGTATGTAAATGAAGATATGATGTGTACATGCCATGGTACCAGAGGTGACACCTTCTGGTGTCATCAGTCTTGCCTTCTACCTTGGTTGAGACAAGATCTGTGTTGTTTGCTGCTGTGCAGACCACGCTGGATTCCAGGGATGCTCCTGCCTCTGACTCCCATATCATCACAGGGGCACTGGGAATCAAGACACATCCTAGTGTGCCCAGCATTGCTTGGTTTCTGGGGATTTGATCTCAGGTTTTCGAGCTTGTGTGGCAAGTACTTCACTCACTGAGCCACTTCCCCAGACCCTGGTTTTTTGTTTCGTTTTGTTTTCTTGATGGTAGTTTCTGGAAGTGGAGTTGAACCAGGTGAAGACACACTGTGGCAGAAAGGTGCCTCTTAACGAGGCATGGTCAGGGTTAGTTTTTAAAAAAAATTTTATTATTGTTATTAATTAATATTAATATTAAT
>NW_008332654.1:2985298-3014613 GCF_000622305.1 Nannospalax galili | reverse complement strand
TTAAATGATATATATATATAATTTAGAGACAATTTATACCTATTTCCTCATTGTCCTTCAAGAAAGTTTTCACTTTACAGAAGTATATTAAAGTAGCAGTTTGTGCTAAAACTAATAATCATAATATCTTTACAAACCTGTCATTTTATTACATGAAAAAGATGATTGTGTTTAAATAAATAAGTGCCTTCAAATAAAGTATCTGTTTCTTCCCCCTGTGAGGTGAAACTTTTTTTTCTCCTGTAGGAGTGAACACTGTTTATATTTCTTTTTGTTGTTATTTGGTTGTTTTTAACAGTTTCACTGTATGTAGCCCAGGCTGCCCTTGAACTTGTGATCCTGCTACTATATCCTATCATATGCTGTGGTTATAAACCTGTACCACCATGACTTTGTTGGTCACATATTTATTTTATGTATTTCGTGTTTCTTGAAGATCAAGGGTATCAATGCATTACTGTCATATATCAAATAATGATTTCTTGGTTTCCTATTTGCATTTATTTTCTATGTGGTACAGTTATTAGTAAGTTACATTATTGGTTTTGCCTTTAAAAAAATTATTAGATATCCTCAAGACCGAATACATATGTATACATAATTAAAACTCATACATATATACATACACACATTTAAAACATTTACATTCTATTTCATGTGTGTATATACATGTGTGTTGGCACGTGTGTGCTATGGCACATGTATGGAGGTTAGAGGATAACTTTCAGGAATTGGTTCTCTCCTTCCACCATGTGTGTCCTGAGGATCAAACCTAGGTTGTTAGGGTTAGTGGCAGGCATCTTTATCTGCTGAGCCATTTTGCTGTCCACATATAGGTTTTTTTTTTTAAACAATCTCACTCTGTAGCCAGGCTGGTCTAGAGCTCATGGCTGTCCTCTTGTCTCCACTACCTGAGTGCTGTGATTACAGGCAGATCTAGCTGATACATTTTTATTCATATTACAATTTTTATTCATACGAAAGTACATGAGTTTGGATATAGCATTCCTGTCTTACCCATGGGGATACGTTCAAGACCCCTAGTGGATGCTGGCATTGTGGATATTGCCAGGCCATATTTATTTATGCCATATTTTCCCCTTGTATATATACCTGTGGTAAAGCTAACTTAGAAATTAAGTACAGTTAAATAGCAGAAACAAGTAGTGATAAAATGTACTGATACAATAAAATCCTGTGACTGTGGTCTCTGGAAATAGCTTACACTGCACTCACCCTTCTTCTTGGGCTGGTGTGAGATAACACAAAATCTATGTGATAGGATGGAGAAAGGTGAATTGTGACCCAGCCTGAGGTTAGCCAGTAAGTGTTAGAACTTTCAGTCTGACAGCAAAGATGGCTACTATGTCGCAAGAACATCAGATCCCCTTGCAACTGGAGTTACCAGTGTTTCCAAGCCAGGTGCCAGAAACAGAACTCAGATCCTCTGCAAGAGCAGCAAGGGCTCTTAATTGCTGAGCCATCTCTTCAGTCCAAGAAGTCATATTGAAAAAAAACTTATTACTTTTTCTTTTGAGACAGTGTAGCCCAGGCTGGCCTTGAACTCATGGTCTTCTTGTCCTAACCTCCCAAGTGCTGGTATTACAGGTCTGTGCCAGTGTACCTGGCAAGAAGTCATCTTTGTACATACTAAGTTTTTACATAAATACCCATTTTTCAGCTTACTCTTTTCTGCTTAGTTAAAATTTTATTTATTATTGGCTTTCTAATTTTGTACTAGCAATAGATTACTCAAATTGTAATTTTATCATGTATTTTAATAATCACAAAGCTAAACTTACTGATATTCATTCACAAGGTTTTCCTTGCTATTTTAATTTTCATTTCAAACTAACATTTTTCTTTGGAGATAGAGTGTCATGTAGCCCAGGCTGGCCTTGAACTCCTTAAGTAGCTGAAAATGACCTTGAATTTACCCAAGGGCTGGGATTATTGGTGTGTACCACCATGCACAGCTCAAATTGACGTGTTTTTTTTTTTTTTGTCTTTTTGAGACAGAGTCTCCTTGTAGCCCCAGCTGTCCCGGAACTCATTATGTAGACCAGGCTGGCCTCAAACTCACAAAGATCTGCCTGCTTCTGCCTCCCAAGTGCTGGGATTAAAGGCGTTTAAAACATCTGTAAAGTTCCAAAACAAATTCTGTTGTCATTTTAAAAAAGTGTGTATTAACTAAAAGGATTATAGTATACATAGGACAGGGGTTGGAAGACACAGCTGGTCTAGTGTAACAAAGTATTTAACCTACTATGGGTAAGATCCTTATGTTTAGGAACTGGAAGTTCTAGGTTGAGAAAGAGAGCACCCTCCTCTTTACTTCTGGCAAGCTGTTTTAAATGTACAGGCTTTGTAAGTTGTCTTTGTCACAGACACATTTTGGAACTGTGGTTCCAGAAACGAGGAGGGATTTGGGATTTGGGCAGAGTGGAGGTAGCATACACAACATCGTGTCTGAGTAGTTTGCAGGCCACATCTAAGACGAACTGGGGAGGGTCTTCGTCATAGTAGAGGTGGAATTGGTGGGATATTGGGATACCTTGGACCGAGAAGGAGGCTAGTAGAAGAAAAGCAGTCATAGGATGATTGTGACACTTGGAGCTTGGTAGCTAGTTAAAAAAATAATGTGGTGGCACATGCCTTTAATCCCAGCACTCTGGAGCCAGAGGCAGGTGGATCTCTATGAGTTTGAGGCCAGCCTAGTCTACCTAGTGAGTTCCAGGCCAGCTGGGGTTACAGGGAGTACCCCATCTCAAAAAGACAAAAATAAATAAATAAATAAATAAATAAAATAACACTATCTCAAAAAGACCTAAATAAATAATAAATAAATAAAACCCTACCTCAAAAAGACCTAAATAAATAATAAATAAATAAAACCCTACCTCAAAAAGACCAAAATAAATAATAAATAAATAAATAAATAGGTAAATAGATAAAATTATGCTAAGTCCAGAACTGAAAAAAATGGAGGAGGCAACAGGTTCCCAAAGGAGTTGGGCTTGGTTCTCAATAAGCCTGTGGGTGGAGTATGGAGACAGACGTGTTACAGCAACTAATGAGTTCACACTGGGTCTGGCCTTTGGGATAGTCTTTTCCTGGCAGAACTTGCTGCATGAGATGTGAACCTCTGTGTCAGGGAACAGCCAGATCTGAAGTTGAGGAGGTGAGGATGGGCCAGTTCACTGAAGCCCCACTGGAGGAAAGCCATAAAGAAGTGGACCAACAGATCAAAGGCGGCTGGGAGATTAAGTCAAGATAGCTGGGAATTAACTGGGAGGGGGGCTTTATTTTTTTTAAAAACTTCATTACAGCATCACAAATCTATGGGTTAAGCATAAATATTTAGAAGGCAGTTTGACAACATGACTCTTGACAAAAAAGCAGGGCCTATGTGATGTCATCAGCCATGGTTTTTGATCAGGTTAACAGTACCCACCTGTGGAACAGGCCTCCAGTCCAATAAAAAATCAGCTGATTACCCACACAACAGTCATGCCACTGTTGCACCAGTGGGTACATTTTGCTTGGCAAATAGGTATTATAGCATCTAAGAGTCCAGTTGGGTAAGACCATTTATGCCTTTTCTCCCCCAGCGGTATGCATAGTGCCTTCTACCTCTATGTAATCTAGTTAGCAGGAAGACAGTTCCCTGATCAGTTCCAGGTTGGTTTCTCTTTCTTACAACAACCTGTGTGGAGTCTTAGGAGTAAGGTCTCATAATCCAGTTATGAGGGTCAACCAAGAGAAATGGCAACAGACAGTTGATCCCAACAAAAACTAAACAGAGAATAGGGGCTGGAGAGATGGCTCAGGAGTTAAAAGCACTGGCTGCTCTTGCAGAAAACTCAGGTTTGATTCCCAGCACCCACATGGCAGCTAACAACCATCTGTAACTCCAGTTCTAGGGGATCTGACACCCTCTTCTGACCTCTGTGGGCACTGCAGGACCTGGGTGAATTCATATACATACATACAATACACTCATACACATAAAAAAAAAATAAATGAAACAATGAATCGTTGGGGTTAAATGGACCTAGCAGACATCTATAGAACATTACACCCAAACATGCATTCTTTTTAACACCCCATGGAACTTTTTCCAAAAACTGATCACATATGAAGACACAAAGCAAGTCTCCACAGATACAGTAAAACTGAAATGACACTGTGTATTCTGTCTGATCACAATGGAATAAAGCTAAATTTCAATAGCAGTAACAAACTGCAGAAAGTACATAAAATGTGGAGACCAATCAACACACCAATGAATGATAAATAGGTCACTAAAGAATTTAAGAAGGAAAAAAAATTCTTAGAATTGAATGAAAATGAAAACACAGCATACCAAAATCCATGGCCTTTTTTGTTTTTGTTGTTTTGATGTGTGTGTGTGTGTGTGTGTGTGTGTGTGTGTGTGTGTGTGATGCTTGGTAACATGTGTTTGACAAGTGTTCTACTGGTGGAGCTACTGCCCAGCTCTTGGTATTTTGAGACAGGGTCTCCCCAGGAAACTCAGGCTGGTCTCCAGCTTGAGATCCTCCTGCTTGTGCCTCCAGAGTTCTGGAATTACAGGTTTGCACCATCACCATCAGGCCCAGCCGAGTTTGTCCTGTTCTTGTCATAGTGAGCAAGAATGCTGTTGGCTGAAGCCCCATCGTAGCGGAAATGAAGTATAAATAGGACCAGTGAGGGCAGGCTTGTTATCAACAGCTATTCTTTTGTTTTTTCTGTCACTGAAAAAACTGAAGGGGAATAGAGGGTTTGACCACTTTGGTCTCCCTTTCAGTCTGTATTTTTAAATAGAAAATTCCTTATTCACTCTGGCTGAATACTTTGTGATGGATTTGAGGATTGAACTGATGTGCTATGTGATTCATGATGCGACATGCAGCCTGTCTCCTGGAGCACTTTACAGTTGACGGTGGCATTAGGAAAACAAGTAATTATATAGTTATTACATAATTATGATAAGCCCCATAAAGACAACTTAGATGATAACCATGGAGTTTATAACGCGGATGTAGGGAAGATCAAGGACACCTTCCTTGAGCAGTGGATTGGAGCTAAATGTGCTCTCCAAGCCGAAGGAAAGGGGCCTGAAGTCAGATGAAGTTTGCAGCTTATTAAACCAATGAGGTGTGAGCTGAGATAACAGAAGTCAGCAGAGATAAAATCTAGTTTGGCTGCAGGTCATTTAAAGGGCTTTGGATTATGTTCTAAGAGTGAAGGGAAACCACTGGAACATTTTAAACAGGGAAGTAACTTGATTCCATCATTAGGATGGTTGTGTGTGTGTGTGTGTGTGTGTGTGTGTGTGTGTGTGTGTGTGTGTCTGTAGACCTCTCTCTCTCTCTCTCTCTCTCTCTCTCTCTCTCTCTCTCTCAATTCAGATTTATCCTGAACTCTCAATCCTCCTGTCTTAGCTGGGATGACATACGTGCCACACTAGGAAGAATTCACGTTCTTGAAGGTAGTGATTGTCTTTCATTTTTGTTCACTTTTCTTGTTCTCACTGGCAGAAACAATAACTTTGTAGATAGGCTTCATGAATTTTTGTTTTGTTTATGATACAAATTCTCAGTATGTACCCCTCACTAGTCAAGAACTGACTGTGTAGACCAGGCTGGCCTCAAATTTGCTGCAACCCTCCCGCCTTTGCTGCTTGATTGCTGGGCTACAGGACTGTGTCTCTGTTTGAGTCAGTGTTTCTCTGTGTGGCTCAGAGTCATTTTGGACTTGCTGTATAACCTAACTTGGACTGGAATGCACAGTGTCCTAAGTAGCTGAAACTACATGATCGGCTGCATATTTATTTATTTATTTATTTATTTATTTATTTATTTATTTATTTATTTATTTATTTTTGTGTGCATGACAGGGTCTCCCTGTAGCCCCAGCTGGCCTGGAACTCACTTTGTAGGCCAGGCTGGCCTCGATCTCACAGAGATCCACCTGCCTCTGCCTCCTCAGTGCTGGGATTTAAGTTGTGTTCCACCATGTCCAGCCTTAGCCACATTATTTTTTAAATGAATGCTAAACAGCAACAACAGGTAAAACTGGAGGCAGGCCTATAATTCCAGCTGCTTGGGAGACTGAGGAGAATCAGTGGGGATACAAAAGCATAGCTCTCACCTCAAAAGGAATGGTGTAGTTTACTCTGGAACTAAATATGGGTGACTATGCTCAGGAATCCAAATTCAGGTTGCCCCAAATAACATGTTCTAGTGGTATAACAGTTTCATGAATTTCTAAAAATTATTATTATTATTATTATTATTATTGTGTATGAGTGTATTGCTGCATGTGTGTAAGTGCACCCATGTCATAAGTGCCCAAGGAGGTCAGAAGAGGGTGTCGGATCCTCTGGAACTGGAGCTACGGACAGTTATTAGCTGCCATATAGGTGCTGGGTATCAAACCCGGGTCCTCTGTAATGGCACTGACTCTCAGCAGCCGAGCCATCTCTTTCCAGCCCAATGAAGTTTTTATACTTATAGAACAAAGAGAAGTCATAAATCAAAGCATTTTTCAAGCACATTCGTGGAAACATCAGGGAGGTGAGGCATAGCAAAGAGGGGGATTCTCTGCAGTTTCAGCTGCTAGTTGACAACATTATTACCTTGACTTGGTGGCAGCTAGTGGTTTGTTAAGTTTATACATCCCCTAAGGTTTCACAGTGTCAGAAGGATCTTGGGTCAGAAGCTAGAAGCTAAAGATAGGCCAAGATAATTTTTCTCCAGCTCTGCAGCATTCCAACTCTCCAAAATCTAATCAGTTTTCACCTGTCACCTTTCATAATCTCGAACATAGGTATGGTTTTTCCCTTCCTTCCTCCCTCCCTCCCTCCCTCCTTCCCTCTCTCTCTTTCTTTCTTTCTTTCTTTCTTTCTTTCTCTCTCTCTCTCTCCTCTCTCTCTTCTTTCTTTCTTTCTTTCTTTCTTTCTTTTTTTCTCTCTTTCTTTCTTTCTTTCTTTCTTTCTTTCTTTCTTTCTTTCTTTCTTTCTTTCTTTCTCTCTCTCTCTCTCTCTCTCTCTCTCTCTTTCTTTCTTTCTTTCTTTCTTTCTTTCTTTCTTTCTTTCTTTCTTTCTTTCTTCTTCATTTCACATACGTTCAAAGCTAACCTAGTCAGGTTACTGAGACCCTGGGTTAAATAAGAAAAAGACTGAGTAGACAGCTCAGCAGTAGAGGGCTTGCCTAGCATGTACAAGGCCCTAGGTTCATTCCCTAGCACTGCCCCCCCCCAAAAGGGTGAATATGTTTCCATTTGACAGAACTATTAAGATGACCCCATTTGCTGTGTGGTAAGTAGATTACAGCTTGGTGATGGGGTTGTGAGCACAGTAGCTGTTGATGTGTCCTGTGGAAGATGGCAGTGGCTTTCGGAGTATAGGAGAATAGAGTTCAGAAGCGCACTTAGGGGTACGATAATTCTGTGGTGGCAGGTGTGGCAGAGTAGAGTAGTTGGTATGTTTCCTCTATGAACAGCAGAGCGGTGTTAACTAAAATGATCTTACCCTGTACTTTTTGCAAGCGACTCTTCATCCTGGTCTTGGCTTTTGCTCTTTGACGTTACCATGAACTTCTCGAAGTCTGCTTGCTATAGACTTATTTTATTTGCTACTAAGCTCTGTGAATTTGAAGATTTGAAAAATATCCCCCGAGTTCTTTTCTCTCTTCTTATGCCCATTTCTACCCTGAGTGTCTGTGTCCCTCTTCCGGGGCTGTAGTTATATAGTATTCTTGCCTGTGCTTCCCTCCTGTCCTCCTTTCCTGCCTTCTTTTCTTTGTTTTTGTGCATTTCTTTTCAATTTATTTATTTTTGTTTTATGTGCATGAGTAACTGGTTTGCCTGCATGTGTGTATGTGTACCACACGTGTGCAATGTCTGCAGAGGCAGAAGAAAGCATTGACTTCCTTGGAACTGGAGTTAGGGACTTTTGTTAGCCACCGTGTGGGTGCCGAGAAATGAGCCCGGGTCCTCTGCAAGAACAGCCAGTGCTCTTAACCACTGAGCCATCTCTCCAGCCTTGCTTTTGTGCATTTCTTTGTTTTCTTTTTCTTTTTTTTTTTTTGATGTGTATGTGTGTGATGGTGTATATGTGTACATGTTTTGCGTGTGTGGGGATGCATGTGGAGAAAGGAGAAAGAAAAAGAGAAAGGAAGAAGAGCAAGAGGAAGAGTAAGAAAAGTGCAACCATGTGTGTGTGTCAAAGTCAGAAGACAACTCTCCAGAGTTAGTTCTCTCTTTCCACCATGAGATCTGGGGTTTGAACTCAAATTTTTAGGCTTGTTCATTTGTCCCCTGAGTTTCTTTTCATTGCTTGTTAGCCAGATGTACGTCTTAATTAGTCAGGTTTTCTTTGTTTTCTTTTTCTTTTTTTTTTTTTGCATGTGTATGTGTGTGATGGTGTATATGTGTACATGTTTTGCGTGTGTGAGGATGCATGTGTATGCAGGTGTGTGTGGAGACCAGCCATTTATGCTCTCATCCTCAATCACTTTCCACCCTGGAAAGTGAAGCAGAGTCCCTCACTTGAACCCAGAGATATCTAATTCAGCTAGTCGAGCTATTTTACACCAGGGATTCCCTGTCTCCTCCTTCCAAGTGCTGGCCTTACAGGTGGACTGCCATACCCACTGGTGTTTATGTGATTACTGGGAATCTGAACTCTCATCCTCAAGCTTTCATATCAAGTACTTTGTTCAGTGAGCATCTCCCCAGGTCTGTTTTTATTTTTTAAGACAGGTTCTTGTTATGTAGCCTAGGCTGATCTGAAACTCACTGCATATTGCAAGCTGGTTTCGAACTTCTGATTCTCCTGCCTTGGCCTCCAGAGTGCTGGGATTACAGTTATGAGCCACCATGCCAGGCTTCTCTGACCTTCCTAAGCCTGTTTGTTCTCTTCTCCATGTGCATCTATAATATAGAAACTAGCATGCCATTTGACTTCCAGAAAGCTGAATGCTATCCTTGTTGCTTGTAAGGTGAAGTTTAATAATCCCTCCCCCATACATTTAATTGAATTCAAAAAATAGCAATTTAAGATCCATTTCTTCACTTGCCTGTGGTTAAGATGCATACATACCCTGCATACCTCCTAACATTTTGCTGGATTTGCATTGATTTATTAACCATTCTCTGGATAACTGGAACTGACTATTAGGAAGGTCTGTGCTGCAATGTTTGCAGACTCTCAGCTTTTCTCCTTTACAAATACGATACTGCAGCAAAAATTATATGTGCTTAAAGATTGTGAGAGGATTGGATCCCTATTTAAAGATCCCCCCCTCCCCACATACTGGAAAGATCTGGAGATTGGTAGCAAAGTGTTACATACTTCATATTCAGGTCATGGGCAGTCATAAGGTCCCTGTCTTTGCTCAAGCAGGGGATACTTTTATGTTATTTGAAGCATTTGGGTTTTCTTGCTAAATATTCCTAGTTCTGTTTGGTTTCATGTTTGCAACAGAGTCTTGTTTTGTGGACTGGCTGGCCTTTGAACTTGTTATGCTGCAATCTCTGCCTTTGCCCCCTGAGTATTGGAATTACAGATGTGTGCACTCTGTCTGGCTAAGGATTTTTATCAAAGCCCTTTAGTTAATATTTGCTGATTGTCTGTGCCAAGGGTTTTGCATTTCTCCTTCTTAAACAGGATGGTAGACCATGAAGCAGATGAACACAGAGCTGCATCAGTGGGCTTGGTGGGGCACAGAGCTTTTGACATGCACTTAGTAGCTTCCAGGAACCATTTTTAAGAGGTATAGGGCTAAGAGATGGCTCAGTGGTTAAGGGCTGGTTGCTCTTGTCCAGGACCCAGGTTCAATTCCCAGCACCTGCATGGAGGTTATCAGCCACCCATAACTCCAGTTCCAGGGGAATCTGATGCACTCTTCTGACCTCCATGGCCATTGCATGGCACACATGCAGACGATACACTCACGTGCACAAAACCAAACCAAACCAAAAGTGAATATAGGAAGGAGCCAAGGTTGCTGGATGAAGGTGACAGCCGCTGAAGGAAGGGAGACATTGCCATGAACCTTGAATGTAGCAGTGCTGCCTGCCATGTACAAGAACTGCTGCGACCTGTGCTGGCTTCCTTCATGAGATCACTAACTACTAATCTAACTGGAACTGCCACTGACACATATGCTTCTCTTTTCTTGGTGGTTTAGGGCAATCTCTGCTCAAAATGAGCTAATTTCTGTAGCTGTTTGCTACTTTCACTCTTCAGCAATGCCATCTTAAAAAAAATTTTTTAAAAATATTTATTATTTTTACTTTGTATATGTATTGCCTGCATGTATGTAAGTGTACCCATGTCATGCAGTGCCCATGGAAGACAGTAGAGACTCTCAGATTCCCTGGAACTGGAGTTACGGACAGTTGTTAGTTGCCATGTGGGTGCTGGGATTTGAACATGGGTCTTCTGAAAGAACTGTCAGTGTTCTTAACCACTGAGCTGTCTCTCCAGCCCCCCAGCACATCCATCTTCATTTAATATATGTGTTCTCTTGTCCCTGTCTGTGGTGTCACATTCATCTTTTGTCCCGGTCTGCGTAACATTGAATTACCCATAAGCCTGTTGCTGTTTTGGCACAGTCTAGCTTTGTTTTCTTCATCCATTCACCATTCTGCATCAGATGCCTGCTATTCCACGCACTCCTTACAAATGCCAAGGATGTTGGAGTTCAAGTCAGACAAAAATCTGTGTTCATGAAGTGGGCATTCAGAAGCAAGAGGAACGTGTCCAATATAACGGATAACTACTTTAGAATAAGGGAAGAAGGGGGGCTGGGGATGTAGCTCAGTTGGTAGAGTGCCTGCATAGCATTCAGGAAGCTCTTGGGTTCAGTCCCCAAACTTGAATAAAACCTGGCATGTTGGCACACACTTGTAATTCCAGGACTTGGGAAGTAGAAACATGAGGATCATAAATTCAGAGTCATCTTTAACTGCATAGTGATTTCTAGGCCAGCATGGGTTATGTGAAACCCTGTCTCAATGATGAATTGGAGTGCCTACTGTCCCGAAAGGTGACCCAAACAACTTTTGAAGCTAGTTTTCATAAATTGTAGTAGTTGGTACAGATTTACCTTGGTCTCTGTCTGGCTTTCTTCTTCACCAGAGTTCATGCCTGTTAGAGGCACAGATGCACCCTGGCTATTATATTTTCTGACTCTAGACCAGCTGTTGACTGTTCCTTTCCAGGACTGCAGTGTTGGCCTCGGTCTTCTGAGCAGTTAGCCTCATGTTCGCTAGTAACCTGTGCTCCAAATGCTTATTCTCACACTGTTGCTCAGAATTTTCTTGGATTTCAGGTTTCAAACCACTATTCTATCCTATTACAACTATCAAAGAAAACAACATGCATGAGAATAGAGTGAAAGGTCTGATTGGAGATGGGGGTTTGTTTAGGCCCAGGCCTAAGCTCTCTCCCAAACTCCCTCCCAGCCCCTCAGCCCCCCAGCCCCCCCCCCATACTGGCTGTCAACTGCTTTGTCCCCTCCTTGAGCTCCACCCACAGGGTCTTTATTTTCAGAGCCACTCTGCTAGGCTGGCTTGTCATTTGTGATGAAACACCCTGCAAGTTTTCTATGATAATATTCACAAGCCACACACAGCCACAGGGGTTGAGCATGTGATATGGTTGCTGTGGTTGGAAGAAGATGTTAAGTTTTAATTTATTTTAAGTAATATTTAAACTGTCATATGTGGCTGTGGGTACTGCACTGGAAAGTGTAATTTCTAGATGTAACGTTAATGAATGTGGTCCATATTCCTTGTTTCCAAGTTGTAAATAAAGTAGCGTTCAGCTTTAGGTGACACAGAACTATGGGAAGGACTGAAGTTAGTTCTACCTTAGAACCTTAGGCAAATTTTCTTGCAGGCCTCAGTTTCTTCTGTAAACAATGGAAAGACTTACAGTCTCATCAGTGTAACCTTAGAAGTGAGATAATGAATAACGTCACAGCATGCTTTCAGTGGATTCATTCTAATAGAATTTTGCTTGTGTATTGTTACTTTTCTTATTGCTGTGGCAAAATACAAGACAGAAGCAATTTAAGGAAGGAAATGCTTATTTTGGCTTCTAGTTTGAGCATACTGTCCATCTTGGCAAGGATGCATGGTGGAGCATGAGATAGCTGGTCCCAGAGCATGCAGAGTCAGGAAGCAGGTGAGGTGAATGCTGGTCTGCAGCTCACTTTCTCCTTTTCATTCATTCCAGGGCCCCAGCCCATGGAATGGTGCTGCCCATAATTAGGGTGGGTCTTGTTTCTTCTACCCAATCTAGAAAGTCCATCAGATATGTCCAGAGGTTTGTCTCTTAGTGATTCTATATCCTGTCAGATTGACAGACACTATTAACTACCTACTATAGTTTGTTTTTAGTTGCAAAAATGAAATATTCCACATTCATTGTAGAGCAGAGCAATGTAGGAAATACCTGTCTCTTCTTCCTGAGGGTTGGGATTAAAGGTGTGTCTCACCATGCCTGGCCCATAAATGCTTTGTTCCTCTTTGTTTATCATGTGTATATGTATGACTACACTTCCATTTTATTACTGTAAAAATGGTTGGTTTGGAGATTCTTTAAGTCATCTGTGCATAGAGTGAATTATGAAGACCCCCCCCCCCAATATACTAAGAGGCCTTAGGATCCACATTGTGAATCCTAAGATATGTTTAAAAATTGGTGAATTGAATAGTTAACTGTTGTTTTTCTAGATCTGTCTTTGGTGTTTTTACATTTTAGGACATAAAACGTTTTAGAATTATTTTGGGACAATGGAGAAAAGGATGTATAGAAAACTTTATCTTGGATTAAACTGTCCTGTTTCTTGAAAGTCTTCAAGTGTCAAAGTTGTGACTGTAGGCAGGCCTCCTGCTATTCTAGTTTTATGCATTTATTTAAAATGCCACATTTATTGCGCACCTTTTGTGTCCTAAGAATTGGGAATGCAAAAGTGAATATAATGTCATTACTGTCCTTAAGTAAATTATGATCTATACAACATATGATTAGTGCTGATGAAGGATGTGGACAGGCAATATGAAAACACAGTTCAGTATGGCCAGCAGGGGATGAGCAGTATGTGTCAAGGGTTTCTGGCCAAAAAGACAATGGCTAGTTTTGAAGGAAAACTGAGTGGACAGAACCAGGCAGTAGAGGAATGAAAGTTCACTAGGAAAAGGATGCTCTGTGTGTGAAAGTTAGAATGCAGTAGTTAAGTCTGGATTTCCATGATGGTTGGAAAAAAATGAGGTTGAGATTAGAGCAGTTTCAAGAACCAGGCATCTCATAAAGGTCTTTTATGCTATGTGAAGGAACACAGATTTTATTTTTATTTTATTTTGTCTATATTTTTATTATTTAATCTTTTTGAGACATGATCTCTTGTATTCTTAGCTGGTCTTGAACTCTTATATAGTTTAGAAGGAACTTGAACTTCTGATCTTTCTCCTCCTAAGTACTGGGATTATGGATATAGGGATTATACCCATTTTATGCAGCACCAAGTACCAAAAGAACCTACTTCATACAACTGAGTCATATCTCCAGCCCCTGTATCTTCTTCTTCCTCCCCCTCTTGTGCTAGGTTCTTTTTTTTGTTTGTTTAAAAAAATTTTTAAGACAGGGTTTCATGAATTTTGATCCAAGTGTTGGGATTCTGAGTATGCTACTCCATGCCTGATATTATGCAGTGCTGGGCATGAAACCCAGGACTTCATGCATGCTAGGCAAGCACTCTATCAACTGATCTGCATCCCCAGCAGCCATGACTGGATAATGTCCCATCTTTTCTTTGCTCTTTTCTGCTGAGTAAGCTTTTGGTTTTTGCACTTCACACCTACTTTTTAGATATGGTGGGTGGGGTGGGGGTTAGTGGAGAATGTAATTTTCTCTTCTTCAGTTTTGAATTTAGAAGTCTTGGACAAGGGTAGATATTACCTATCTTGGACTAAGTACTGTCCTTGGGTCTGCCCTCAGTATGTAATGCACAAGGTTTTGAGAAAACATAGGCTCCCAGGGTTATGATGAGTATAGAATATGGCAGTTCCCAGTGCAGTGAGGGAATCTTTGTATGGACTCCACTGTAAACAATAGGTACTACCTAAGTAGAAAAAGTGAATCTGGTTCCTGTAGCTGGGCACAGTGGTTCACTCTTGCACGTAGGATGCTGAGGCAGGAGGAATGCCAGTGTGTTTAAAGTCAGTCTGGACTACACACAGGTTCCAGGCCTCTGTGAGTTACAGAGTGAGATTCAAAACAGTAAAAGCAAAAACAAAACAAAACTCACAACCCCACACCCCAAAAAAACCCACCAACTCACAACAACAAAAAAAACCTCACCAAAATAAAGAAAAAAGCAAAACCCATCCAAAGAAACAAAAATCCACAACAAAAAAACCCCAGGTTGGTCTGTGAGCCAAGCCCTTGGTACACAAGACCTTTTGGAGTAAGAGCAAAAGAGTCAGGTATGGTGGCTTGCACTTGAAATCCCAGGACTTGAGAGCTCGAGGCAGAATGATCACCGTGAGTCTGAGGCAAACCTAAGCTACCCAAAACGATCTTATTTCAAAAACAAAACAAAAAGAGAGAGAGGTGGGACTCAGGCAGGCTTAAGCTGTGAAAGAAAATTCTAGTGAATGTTTTGATGGAGAATTGGACATTAAATCACTAGTGAGGATTTAGTCATAAGGATTGAAAATGTTATTTGAAAGGAGGTAGATATTAATTTTAATGTTCATGGGTGAAAAATTAATATTCTTGTGGACCGAAAGATACGTAAGAAGGGAGGAAGGCTGGTGATCATCACTTTCACAATATTTGTGGTTATCTGTCAGGTGTGTGTCCTCTCTCTGCTTGTGACAGAAAGCACAGACTATTACTATTTGGAAAAGACCTGACAATTATGCCACCTGACATGTTTAAAACTCTAGATAAGACAAGTAGAATCCAAAGAAGTGACGCTAGAGAGACCACAGCTCTTGTCAAAGAAAGAGACTGTTTTATCCTTGGGTTTTTGTCTAGAGCGTGAAGAAGTTTCTCTCAGAACTTCTTTCATAGCCCTGCTTTTACTGTTCATTATCCAGAACTAGATCCAAGCCTGCCACTGATAAAATGATTGATGTAAAACAAGGAGCCTCTAAGCCGGCTGTGGTGGCCCACTAATCTTAGCACTCAGGCATCAGAGGCAGGCAGATCTCTGTGAGATTGAGGCCAGCCTGGTCTACATAGTGAGCCCTGCCTGGCTAGCCATGGCTACAGGGATTCTTTCTCACAAAAAGAAAACAAAACAAAACAAAACAAACCAAGGAGCTTCTGCCCCAAAGAATTGAGAGGAAAGGATGGGTACCTGAACAAAACTAAGTGACTCTATAAGGAGCAGAGGAAGTAAGTAATGTTCAGTATGAAGTCCACAGTGTTTAAAATTTGGGCAACACGAAAGGTTGTGTTTTATCCTGGGAAGAGTGGACCTCTTCTGAAGGTAATTCATTTTTGTGTTCTGTTTGCTTGTTAGTTTTTGAGACTGTCGCTGTGACTCAGGCTGACCTTGAACAAATAGGCAAGGTTGTTTCTGAACTCTTGATCCTCCTGTTGCTGTCTCCAAAAAATGGCTTGCCACTGTGTCCAACAAAGGTTATTTAAAGTATTTTATGTTAAATAAATATATTTACTTAAAATATTCTGTCCTTGGAGGACAGAAGCGGGTGTTGGATCCCCTGGAGCTGGAGTTATAGAGAGTTGTGAGTCACCATGTGGGTGCTGGGAACTGAACCTGGGTCCTCTGCAAGAGCAGCCAGTGTGCTTAACCACCGAGCCATCTATCTAGTCCCCAAGGTGTTAATCTTTTTCAATTTTAACTTTAGTCAATCTTTGGTGAGACTCTCACTATGACTGCCTTCAATTCACTATCCTGCTTCAGCCTTCTGAGTGTTGGAATTACAGGCATGTGCCACCATGTTCAGCTCTATAAGATTTTAGATCAGAGAAAGATAAGACCAAAAAAATATTTGTAGACACCAGCTTTTCTAGTCTGTTCTTGTTACTGTAGCAGGATATCTTAGAGTAGGGAACTTAGAAAAACATATATGTGCTTCTCACAGGACTGGGATGCCAAAATGAAGGTATTAATGCTGTTGGTGCCTGTTGAGGGCCCAGGCTTCACTTCCAAGATGGTGCCTTGTTGCTGGATCTGTCTGTCCTTGCATGGAAGAGCTAAAGGAGACTGCATAGTTCCCCTCACCCCTTATTTTTTCTAAGTTTTCTCTCTCTCTCTCTCCCTCTCTCTCTCTCCCTCCCCCTCTTTCTTTCTCTTTCTTTCTTTCTTTCTTTCTTTCTTTCTCTCTCTCTCTCTCTCTCTCTCTCTTTCTCTTTGAAAAACATTTGCAATACACTATTGTACCCTTATGCATGCTAGACAAATGTCTACGACAGAGTTATATCCTCACTCCTTTTAATTTTTTTGTTTTAAGATTTTGAGACAGGGTCATCTAAATTGCCCAGCCTGGCTACAACTCTGTAATACTTTGGCTTCAGCCTCCCGAGTAGTTAGGATTACAGGTTCCATATCTGACACTTCAGCCTTTTGATGACCCCATCCCATTTCTGAAGGCAGGGCCTTTGCGGCCTAAGCACCTAAAGCTTCTACACTTTTTTTAAAGAAAATATTTATTTTTATCTTATATACATATGTGAGTGTTTTGCCTGCATATACATAAGTGCACCAGCCATCTCTGCAGCCCAAGCCTCCACCTTTTAATGCTATCCCACTGCTGTGGAGAAATGTGCACTTGGTACTGGGCATGGTGACACATGCCTATAATCCCAGTACTCTGGAGGCTGAGGCAGGAGGATCGCCTTGAGTATGAAACTAGTCTGGGGAATACATAGTGAAACCCTGTCTCAAAAAACAAAGCAAAGCAACAGAAAATCAAATCCCAAGTGAATTTTGGTTGACATTTAGATCTGGTGCCTGTGAAGTAAACTAATTGCCAAGTTGAACTGAATTTCAGGTCTTCAGTATCTTCTTGTACCATATATGTTCCCCAACCTGGGACGTGTACTTTAAGTTTTGATCTTTTCCTGGGGATGACACTGAGCATTAGTGACCATCAGCAGCAGCAGTGATCATAGGAGCAAACGGGCTATTCCACAGTGTTCTGTGACTCTTAGCTGGAAGGTTTGGTAGCCTAGGTGTACTGAATTCTGTATTTTCCTCCTTTCCCTTCCCCTCCTTGTCCCCTATCCTTCCTTTCTTGTCTTTGTTTTTTGAAGACAGGGATCACTGTGTAGCCCTAGCTGGCCTAGAACTCACTTTGCTCTCCTGTCTCTGCCTCTTGCATGCTAGGATTACAAGTATGCATCACCACACTTGGCTTTAAGTGTATTTCTGGCTGGGTGTGGTAGTGCAGGACTGCAAGCCCAGCATGGGTTCCCAGGTGGAGTCACAAGATCATCCTCAGTTACACACTGATTTTTAGGCCAGTGTGGACCACACGAGAGACCTTATCTCAAAAGAACAATCACTCCAAAACTGTATGTCTTTAAAAAAAAAGATTTATTTTTGTTGGAGGCAGGGGGCACACACACGCTACAGCGAGAGTGTGGAAGGCAGAGAACAACTCAAGTAGTCACTTCTTCCATCATGCGGGTGCCACAGATAGAACTCAGGCCTTCAAGTCTTGGTGGCAAATGCCCATACCTACTGGGCCATCTTGCTGGTCCCCAAATGCATTTGTAATCTATGATACTTTCAATGTACAATGGGTTATTGGGACATAATGCCATCAGAAATTGTTCCTAAATTTCATCCTATCCATATAAGATTATGTGTGATTGGTTGTGTGTAGTCATCTTGCGCCTTGAAATTAAGGTTGTTATATTTGAACTGGGTCTAATATAGGGAAAAAACTTGAAAGGGAGTGTAACTGCCCTTCCTATAAGAACTGTGATTATACATATTTAGGAGCATTAAGTACACTCCTAAAAGTGAATTTAAAAAATTGTGCTCTTTTCACTGATTGGAGTGTGAAGCCCATACTCTATTTTCTCATCCAGACAGATGGATGACTGGCAAAAGAGAGGCAGAGGTTATATGATGTGGTTGGTGTGTGGGCACTTGAGGAAAGTGTAAAAGGATCTCAGCTCTAATGGGCAGTGCAGAATATGTAGGTAAGGACAGGTTATAGTAGATGAGGAAAACAGCAAAGATGGGCCAAAGACAAACAAGAAGCCTCCACAAAATCCAGGGAGTAGCAGTATCCATATCATATTGATAGAGCTTGGGCCTGTGCGACTAGCAAGGGACTGGCCTGGACAAGAAGGTAAAGAACACTGGTGCCTGACATGCTATGGTTTTAAACACATTCTCTCATTTAATTTGTTACCACATCTCTACAAGAGACACAGGGTAGTTTTCCCATATATTTTTTTTTTGGTGGGAGGGAGTAACGGACTCATCTCAGGACAACAATTTAAGGGAAGGCTTACTATTAATGGTTGAAGGAATCAACTTCTGTGGTGAACTGTGCCTTACCATGCAGGGTCCTCTAATATCCTTTTGTATCACTAAAAAGTTAGCATTGGATTCCTGTGTTGAGGATTGTTGAAGGGTTCTGGAGGGGAGTGACAAGAAGGCAGAAAAGACATCACCCCTTCTCCAGTCTGTAGACAGTTGCTTGAAGTGTTTTTCACCTGGACATTGGAGTCACTGACTTAGTTTTCAGAATTCTATTTTGCCATATTTTCCAGTGAAAGGAAGGTTAAAATTGTAAATGCATTTCATTCTCTGGTGGCTTCCTTCTGCTTTCTCATTCTCATATGACAATATTTGGGTCCTACCTTGCCTTAATTCTCTTTAGTCCATAGAGTTTAGCTTTCTTAACTTACAGTTCAAGTATGAATTGCTCTGCACTAATTTCCAGAAGCCTAAGAAGTTCCTTGCAGTCCACCACACCTGACACTTTTATCATAAGAGAGATTATGAACTGTGATAGAAAAACATGTACTGCCTATTGGAAGGAACTTTCTTTTTACCCCAGTCCTCTCCAGCAGGGCACATAAACAAATCACATGTAGCATACCTATTTTTCATACTGTGAAAACACATCTGAACTATTTGGACTAACTTTATGCAAGGCAAGTGCCAAGATGTTATTTTTCTTTTTACTAAAAAAAGAGGAAATGGAAAACATACTACCTCTAGAGGGCCCTGATGATGAATTCAATACTGCATTGATATCAGTGCTGTATTTATAGATCCACATTTCCTTCCACACATCACCATCTTTGGTACATAGGAGTTGGAAATTTGACAAGTGAGAGGATTGCTTCTGCATAGAGAAGCTTGTCTTGTTTAGAAGAGATGTGAATCATTACGCTCGGTGGTCAGCTCCTCATTATACTTCCCTGTCTGACAGATTTCCTTTTCAAACTTTCATTTCCCACCTTCCTCCTCCCTCCCCCTTTTTATATAATTTCATGTCACTCTTTCAGTTAATGTCACAAGTGTCTTCTAGCAACTAAAACCCAGAAATGATGTACCAGAAAACAATTTTCATGAACTTAAACATTGCATGAGATACAGGATAACTTCATGTTGGTTTAACCATATCCTCTAATTTGAAGTAGGGTGAGATACTTCTGTGGTTAAGTCATAGCTCTTGTACTGTTTGCTATAAAATTTTCAAGAATATATATTTCAGAAACATTTAAAAATAATCCAAAACAAACGCAACAGAGCTCAGCATACTTGGAGCATGTTTTCCAAATTTTTCTTAAATCTCTGCGTGCCAGAGGGTTTCTGTGTGTGCATGGATTGGGCCTGGGCAGTTATTTCTCCTTCTATCTCTACCCTGGATGGATTGCGTGGAGCAGCACAGAATGATATACATATGGTCTCATTTTGTCTCAGTTTGTAGGACCTCTGGTTTGGAACTCCATTTGATCAGAGTGAAGCCAACCGTCACAGAAAATTGGCTAATATAAAAATCCTAAATATATACATGTATACACATATCCGGTCAGAATGCATTTTATTCTTGTTTGAACTAGTGGTGTTTTGCCATGCGTTGGTTGATAGTTCTTGTTCCTAAAATATCGATGACATTTTAAATATAAAAAAATGGAAACTACAACCCACCTACCTATGTTGATACTGCTGCTCTGGTTAAGCATTATGTTAGACATGCGGTCCAAAACCAGTGTTGAAAACGGTTCCAAATTAAAATGATGAGTGTATCAAACATCTTTCTAAAACTGAGACAAAGACAGAAATGTGCAGATGATCTTAACTGGAAGCTAAGTTGAAGAGGAAGCCCGTTGTGAGTGTGATACAGTGGCTGCGCATTGCTCTCACTGTGGATGACTTTAGAAAGAAAGCTGTCTTAGTTTGGCTGTTGTCCTTGCTCCTCCTAGGTGAGTGACAGTGGTCCTTCTGGTGGTGTTCGGGTAGCTTTGGTTGCTTGGTAAGCAAAGTTGCCCAGGGCATGGCTCTCCTCATGGGAGTGCTTTCTCCCTGTTTCGTTCTTTCTCATTTCTTTTATCTTGTTGCCCTTTTTTATTTTTTCATACCTCCCTCTTCCCCTCCCCCACCGCTCTTCCCTTCTCTGTCTGTGCAACCACGTGCTCCAAGTCTATGTATCTGGCCTGCCTCACTCATGGTTCCCTGTGAGTGTTAGCAGAATGAAAGCCAGATGGACCAGCAGTTCCCACTGTTATCTCCCAGCAGACTCTGGCAAGCCTCCCTCCCTCCCTCCTTTCTTGGCATGACAGAAGTATTTGCCTTTATTTAGGGAGACTGTATTTGCTGCTGTACCTCTTCCCTCAGCTGCAACATAAGCGGAAAGCTATTTATTCCCTTCCTGCTGAGGTTGGTTGAGGTGAGTAGAATGTGCAATGAATTTATTGAAGAAGCACTTTGAAGCCTGTCTAACTTCTGTACTTTTCTAAAATAAGTGACTTACTGTTGCTGGTTGCTAAATGCTCTGGGATAGCAGTATAAAGACACGTTTTTAACAATAAGATAAAGTGTGTAGAAAGTTGTGTTTGTGTCACTGCCATCATTTGACTTGGGTCACTTTTATTGACCTGGGATGTTCCTTGTTATCCAGCCAACAGCAGAGATGAAGAAACAGAGCTTGACACCGCTGACTAGATTATCAGGCAAAATGCACTCATTGCATTGATGATTGTTATTATCCTTGTATTACATTGGTACTATTTCAACTTTTAAAATGTTCTCTTTTATTGAAATGTTCGTCTTAAGAAAATTCGGTATTCTTCAGACAGAACCTCACTAGGTAGCCCTTGACAGCCTGGAACTTTCTGTGTGGATCGGACTGGCTTCAGATTTAAAGCAATCCTCCTGCCTCTGCCTCCCAAGTGCTGATGTGTAGCACCATACTTGTTTTTGTTTGAGATGGAATCTCTTGTATTTCAGGCTGACCTTGGACTCACTTTGTAGCTAAGGATGACCTTGAACTCCAGATCCTCCTTCCTTCACCTCCCAAAAGCTGTGATTATAGACATGTGCCACTGAATTTTCCATAGGAAATTGCTTAGAAGAAAGATGAATTAAGTCTCTGGGGGTGCTGAGAGTAGTAAGTTGAGGTTTACATTTTCTTTTAATAATTGACTTTGAGAAAAGTATTTATTGTTTTATTTTATGTATGTGTATGTGTGTGTGCATGCCTGAGTGTTATGTATAGGCAACATGTATGTGCAAGAACACATGAATGTCAGAAGAGGCCATTAGAGTCCATGGAACTGGAGTTAAGATGGTTGTGAGCCACCATGTCAGTGCTGGGAACTGAACCTGGGTCTTCTGGAAGACCAAGTGCTCTTAACCAGTGAGCCATCTCTTCAGGCCCATTAATAATTAATAATTGAGAATTTCTTACTACGTTTTTCATGATAGCTTGAAAATCTTCTGAATAGTTTATATTTTACTTTTTTTTTTTTTAAAGTGTAAGTTAAACTGTGCGTGGTGGCACACGACTTTTATCCCAGCACTCAGGAGGCAGAGGCAGGCAGATCTCTGTGAGATTGAGGCCGGTCTTGTCTACATAATGAGTTCCAGGCCAGCTGAGGCTACAGGGAGACTCCGTCTCAAAAAGACCAAAAGAAAAGTATAAGTTAAAACTTTTGTGTGTAAAAATGTAGAAGTACCTCACAGTATTTTGAAGTACCTGTCATGTGTTTGTTTAAAATTGGATCTAAAGAAACAAACACACCACCATTTCATTTTTATGAGAGATCCATTGCTTTGAAAAATAGACTAGACTGAGAAAAATAGTTGGAAGCGTCAGGGGAAAATATGTGTAGAAGCTCAGTGTAGTTGGTCACACCTGTCGTCCCAGAACCTAGGAAGCTGAGACAGGAGATTGATGCAAGGTTGAGGTCAGGCTGGCCTACATGGTGAGTTCCAGGTCACTCTGGCTATAGAGTGAAATCCTGTCTCAGAAGAAAAACCAAATGAAAAGCATACTTAGGAGAAAGCAGACAGTTCTGGCTTATAAATGTCTGTCGTTGGGCAATAGGCTTCTCTTTGTTCATCCTTTAGGTTTTTTTTTGTTTTCATTTTGGAGATTTCAAGTTTTGACTCTGGGGCTTTCAGATTTTGACTATGAGATTATTAACTGGAGCTGGAGTATTGTTCTCTAATGTTGATAATAGGATGAGCCATAAATTCATACATTCTGCATAAAGAATAGTTTTACTTTACTGTGAAACATAGCATTTATGTATTCTTAAAGTAGGGCAGATCAAATTGAAGGTTGGGAGATGTAATTTGTTTCATTTAATAAATTGGAAAACTAAGCAAGGAGGGGATGGGATATGTTGCTGAAATTCACTACAAAGGGGCCATTTCTGCCAGTATCTCACCTGCATTGCTGACTTGGGATTTCTGTTGTTTCTGGGCTGTCAGTAGGGCCTCATTATCATCCATTTTCCTCATCTCTTTTCTTTTTGGTAATGTTGGCTTCAGCTCCAAGTGAAGTTGTGCTGGTGCATATAACACTTTGAAGGTAACATCTGGCCAACTCAGAAGTAACAATAGGATGTTCTATAGCCTTGTTATAAATGAGGACCTATCCTCTGTGCTTCACCTTCTTAAGTGGGGTTTGGATACTAAAATCCTGCTTTAAACATCCAGAGATTTTGTTTTATTTTATGGAAAGAACATGTTGAATTTCTTCTGCTTTCATGCTTTTGAAAAAGATAGACCACACTTGAGAAACCAGGGTGCTCAGGGAATGAAATAACGTGTTCCTGGTGGCGTCCTCCAGATCGTACTGAGAAGGTTTCCACAATGCCAGACTCACCTGTGGATGTGAAGACGCAATCCAGGCTGACTCCTCCGACGATGCCGCCTCCCCCAACTACTCAAGGAGCTCCAAGAACTAGCTCGTTTACACCGACTACATGTAAGTACTCAGCTCTGGATTTAGGGTATCAGTTTTCAAGTTTAAATTAAAAATTTTTTTTTTGCACACACAAAAAAAATCAAGGGAGAGTAAGCTCCAGCATCAATGCTTCATGCAGAATAAAGGACAAAAAACCCAAAAGTTTGCCAGTGGGTAATGGTTATTGAACCCAAACCAATGTGTCATGATTTAGGTATAATTAATGACAGTAGATATTTGTCTGCTTTTAAAAAATATTTTTACGTGTTTAAAAAATTTTATGTGTTTGAGTGTATGGCCTGCACATATGTAAGTGTACCCATGTCATGGAATGCCCGTGGAGATCAGAAGAATGCATCAGATCCCCTGGAACTGGAGTTAAGAATGATTGTTAGCCGCCTTGTGAAACCTGGGAGCTGAACTTGGGTCCTCTGCAAGAGCAGCTAGTGTCTTAACCACTGAGCCATCACTCGAGCCCTTGTCTGCTTTTTTATTATTACTTTATCGTTGTAGTCTATGATTTGAACAAGTGAAGAATGTTGCATTTGGTCTCTTATCCTAGGTACTCTTAGGACTTAATTCTTTTTATTTTGGTTGTTCATTTCCACTTGGAACATGGAGATATGCTATGCTTATTTCTAGTTACTTCTAGGTTCTAGGTTACTTTCTTCTATTTCAAATATTTACACACACACACACACACACACACACACACACACACACACACATTAAAACCTTACTTTCTGAAGTTCAAGAGGCCTTTGTTGTATGCAGCAGTTACCTATAGAAATGTTTTTGAAATCAGCAACATCATCCTTGTCACAAACCTGCCAGGCTTTAATAAAACTCTACTCTGTTTGCACCTGGCTGAGGTCCCGGGTTCTGAAACAGTGGAATATATATCTTCCTAGCATCCAAAGAAAGGCTAGAACATTCTGAGAACCGAGCAACTTCTTTTCTGTGTATTCTAGCAAGAGCACTCTATAGGGCGGTTTTAATCAGTCTCACAGTTCTGGTTAAACTTGTCATCAAAGCTTTGTGAAGTTAAATGTTTATCTGTTATAAATGGTGCTATTTACAGACCATGTGCCATGAAATTCATATGAATAAAAATATTTAAGCAGCAGAAAATAGATCCATGGGCCTACAAAAATACACATCCTAGGCATTCATGCAGAGCTGCTCTGCCATTTAAAAGACTTTTCTGAATATGTAGGGGGCAGAAGGCTGTGACATGCCAAGCTGTAACCCCATCATCTTAATTTGGTTTCTTATCCATCCAAAGTCATAGCAATAGGCCTATGTCTCCTGTGACAAGACCCAGTGAGGTAGCATTGATAGTTACTCCATCCCTCCTCTGGGATAAAGTAATCTTAAGGTTTTGGGTTTGCCTTTGTTTTGAGGATCTCACTATATAGCCAAGAATTGGCCTCGAATTTGCTATGCAGTCAAAGATGACCTTGAATTCCTGATCCTGCTGCTGCCACCTCCCAAGTACTGGGTTATAGACAGGTGCTACCGTACCCTGCTTCTCTCCTAGTTCTTATGGATGATCTTCTTGGTGCTCAAATAAATTTTATTAGAAAGGAATTTACTGAATTACTACCAACCCATGCTCTGGATTAGGTTGAATTGTCTCCTTTCTTTCAGTTTCTTGAAATAGCTCCTTGATACACACAAATCCATTTTGTCTTATGTAAAATTTGTTTCTTCCCGAAATAAGTGGTTAAGAAATAGGAAAGGGAGAAAATAGCCTTCTAATTGGGTGGTATAAGGTTAAAACTTGAAAGTCCTCTTCCTATAAACACAGCTGTCAGTTTTGTGTACAAAACATGATTAAAAATGTTCAGTGATAAATTTAGTCTCCACCAAATGTACACTTTCTCTAGAGGAGCAGTTTAGGAAGAAATAGTCCTGTTATACTGATGTAAGCCTGTGACAAATGCTGACATCCAAAGCTGTTTGTTCTATGTTTGAAACATTTCAGGTGGTTGGCATATGTGCACACGGGAGGCAGGGCTGGCTCTGTGGGGCAGCAGACTTCGTTTATTCAACTTCTGTATAGCATGTTGCCCCTCAGTGTGAGGAGGAGACCCTGTGGGTGACAGAGTACTTTATTCTGGTGATCCTGTCAAGTCCAAGCATTTATCAGAATGTCCCAACAGTATTGAAATTGCACAACCACTAGATTTCAAGGGTACTTAGTGGTAATTTCCATATATATTCTCTCTGTAAATTTATTTATTTTTTTCCCTTTGATTTTGTGCCTTTGACAGTAACAAATGGCACGAGCCATTCACCTACAGCCTTGAATGGCGCCCCATCACCGCCCAATGGCTTTAGCAATGGGCCTTCCTCTTCCTCTTCCTCTTCTCTGGCTAATCAACAACTGCCCCCAGCCTGTGGTGCCAGGCAACTCAGCAAGTTGAAACGGTTTCTTACTACCCTGCAACAGTTTGGCAATGACATTTCACCAGAGATTGGAGAAAGAGTCCGCACCCTCGTACTAGGACTGGTGGTAAGCAGACAGAAATCCACTCAGCTTTCTTGAATAAGTGTGTGTGTGTGTGTGCGTGTGTGTAGAAATGTAGACATCCCCTCCAAAACCTGACAGCAATTTTGCAATAATTTTTACAACTATAAGTTGCATGTCTGTTTAATTCTATAGTAATGTATTTTCCAGTTCTGCATTATGAACTTATGTGCCTGTGTGTTTGTGTGTGTGTTTATGTGCCCATGTAGTGTATGTAGATGTGTATAGTTATGTATATATACACATGTTTATGTATACACATGTATGTAGGTTTATTTCAGTAAGCATAGTCTTCTGGTGTTGTTAATGGCCTTCAACAATAACAGAGGTTTATGTTATGTTACTGAATCACTTAACTTAATTGGGTGCTCACTTCATTTGCTTTGGAAACTTTTACTATTGGCTCAGATGAACGAGAATTCATCTGCAGTTTCATTTGCTGGGCTAATAATGACATTAAAATTTCATTGTAAAGGATACATCAGATTTACTATATTAGCCATTTTTAACTGTACAACACATCAGCATTGCAGATTGCACGTGCGTAGCCGTCACCACCTACCGAGCTCCGTATGGAGATCCTGAGCTGCTTTTTTTTCTTTTGGTGGAACTGGGGATTGAACCCAGGGCCTCACCTATGCTAGGCAAGTGCTGTTGCATGGAGCTACATCTCCAGCTTTCTGGATTCTTTGCATTATGCCAATCTGAACCATATCCATTAGACAGTAATTTATCCTTTCTCCTTAACCTATAAAACCCCTCAGTAACAATTCATTAAATCTCACTATGTATCCCAGACTGGCCTCAAACATTGATTTAGTTCTGTAAGAACTCCTGGCTTTTTTTTTTTTTTTTTTTTGAATCTTAAACCAATTTTTTAACTGTAGGTAAAATTACTTAAATGATTAGTTTGGAAACAGAATTGTTAGTTCTGGCACATTATAGTGCATTCCATACATTATCAGACTGGAAAGAGAACACAGATCCTTTTTACCCCTCCCCTGCCCACCCTCAAGTCATTTTCATATTACTGTGATTTTTCAACACAAGTGGGGGATTCTCTAATACTTAGGATGGCTGTGTTCCCCAGTACTAAGTCATGGGGAGCAATGAGTCCCCCAAGCCAACCCTTCCCTCTAGGCCTACAGTGGAGGTGTGCCCTACAGATTTTCATTATGTGGAGCCATCACAGAAAAAGCAGGACCGGAAGATGAGCTGCCAGTCATAATCTACATTTAATAGATTTTGCAGTTTAAATTTGAGTTACAAACTCTCTCTCCTTCCACTTAAAGGAACAAGATTGTTTCCCAGTCTGCCAGCTCTCCTTTGTCCCCAGGACAGGGAGGTGATTTTGGCAGAGGTGTGTCACTGAGCTTTAGATATAAGTGTGGTCAATCACTTGCCTTTTCTTTTATATTTATTCTTGAGCTTTGTATAAGATATAACAGGCCTTTCAATGTATAGATAAGCTAGGGAAGCAAAGAGTAAATCTAAAGCAATAACTATATAACTATATCAAAGAATTATTAATTTAAAATAAACGTTTTGAGCTAAATATGGTGGTGTTCAACTGTAATCCCAACACTCAAAAGGCTGAGGCAGGGGAATCAAGAGTTAGGGGGCTAGTCTGGGCAGCAAGAAAGATCTTGTCCCCCTCCCCATTTAAAAAAAAAACCTTTGTAAATCTTAATATGTTCTTTATAAAACAGTGATTTCAAAACTGCAAAAAAAAATATGTGCTTTGGGGGCTGGAGAGATGACTCAGCAGTTAAGAACACTGGTTGTTCTTGCAGAAGACCCGGGTTTGAATCCCAGCACCCACATGGCAGCTAACAACGGTCCATAACTCCAGTTCCAGGGGATGCAACAGCCTCTTCTGACCTCCGCATGCATTGCACGACACGGGTGCACATACCTACACAGGCGCATACACATAAAATAAAAATAATAAATAAAATTTAGAAAAATATGTGCTTTATGTAATAGGAAGTAATTATTTGCTAAATGGGTGACTGAATAGGGAAAATATTTTTGTCTTTTTGTTTGTTTCTTTGAGATAAGCTTTCAGAATGTAGTCCAGGTTGACCTGGAACTCATTATATAGTTGAGGTTGGCCTTGAGTTTTTGATCTTCCTTCCTCAATATTCCAAGTACTAGGACTACAGGATCATAGGTGTGGGCCACCTTGTCCCCACCAAGACCCTACGACATTTTCTTTATGCATTTGCCCTCAGAACATTTTATTTAATTCTTGGGACTATCCTTTGAAGGAATGATTTTTGTATGTATTTTATACATTAAGAAATTGAATTATATAGGTGGTTACTAAAATAAATAACTGGTATTGGAAGAATTGTGATTTGAACTTGGGCATGAAATCATAAGGTAGGAATGCTGTTTTTTAGGTGGCATTAAGAACAGTGTTAGGAAGAGCTGTCAAAATGTTAGTTAAAAACATGGCGCCTTCACCTATATAGTTATAGATAAGAAGCTGGCATTTATTCATGGTTTTAGGTGAACATGTTTAAAATTGGAGGGTATAAAAACGTATAAAATTGGTCCCCTCATAGTTTGTCATAAAAGGAAATGGAAGGGCACAAAAGATAGGGGGGACAATATTTTAATGTTATTCAGTCACAAAGACCCAAGTCTTGCCTGTCAGAATAATTGAAGGTACCAAGGAAGTTGACACTGAAGTTAAGTTAGTGACTCTGCCTAGGGGCTAAGGAAAACGATTAAAATACAATTAGTTTATTCTGTGCCTTTACTGTAAGTTGGTTTTGTTAAGTAGGTAGGTGTGCTTGTCAACACTTTAGCCATTGTAGGATACAAATCCTGAGTCTCTGGGGCTTGCTTATTGATAATGGGGTAAGTAAGGAGTGTATTTGGGTTATTTTGTTCAGTTCCTTTTAGGTTAACCATGTATGTCTAAGACTCAGTGGCTTAGCACAGGCTCAGATCATTGCTTCAGCTTCATTAGCAGAGCAAAGTACCCAACATGGCTGCTCTGCCTGAGCAAAGACACTTTCGTAGACAATGAAGGCCACAAGTTGGAAATTCAGGACTAGAATATTTCCACTGACAGTTACACTGATGTGTGGGATGAATGAGAGACTCTTGACACTTGCCTTTGGCTCATGAAGAGATCTATGTTGTGTTTAAATACATCCATCCAAGTATGTTTGTTTTCCATACAGATAACTTTAGAAGAGTGTTCATAATTAGAAGGGCTTCTCTGAAAAGCTCTGCTCCTGTTCCTGACATTGTTCTCCAAGCACCCTGTTTAATTGGTTTTACTTTCAAATGCAAATTTTAGACGTGGAGATACAGTAAGCCATAGTACATG
>NW_008332654.1:2979502-2981202 GCF_000622305.1 Nannospalax galili | reverse complement strand
CCAAACTTGGTCACACTTTTCAACAAGTTGAATCAGGGATCTATACTAACTGTGAGTCATTTTCCAGAACTTGTATAAAGTATCATAAAGATACATAAAAGAGAAAGAAAAAAAAAAAAAACACCAGCAGCAATATGAATTTACAATGTCAAAGCAGCTCAGAGTAAATAAAACGCGGTGCTTGGTTTTGTTTTAATATCTTACCTTGTGTGAAATTGTCTATTTTATTACACCAGAGATGTCCAGAATTACCTCTCAGTCTCTAAGTTAGGAGTTGACAAAAGGTATTTCATGAGATTAGCCTGTTTAACCTAAGTCATGGAATACAACTGAATGTGCCTCAGTGCCTTTTCTGAGTTTAACTGTGGGACGTGTACTTTCCATATCCTTTGCGAAAGATCAAAATCTGTGAATGGAGCTGGAATTTTACGTCCTGTAGAGCTTCTATAATATTTAGGGTCTTTAAAAATCACAGGTGCCAATGGTAGTGTTATCAACGAGGAAAAAGCAGAGAGGCAAAGTGACTTATAGCTTAGACACAGCAGCCCAGGCCCTGGCCTGAGAGCTGTGCCTGACCTGAGGCATACATCGGATGAGGACACCGTGAATTGTCCAGATAGCCTGGGCTGCTCCAGTTTTTAAGTGGTAGGCTGACTAGGCAGACTGACACGCTGTGTCCCATCTCATGCCCATCATGCTCTTGCAGGCCAACCTGCCCCTGCTACAGCGTGAACTCCTCCATTGCGCAAGGCTGGCCAAACAGAACCCTGCCCAGTACCTCGCCCAGCATGAACAGTTGCTTCTGGATGCCAGCACCACCTCCCCTGTTGACTCCTCAGAGCTGCTTCTCGATGTGAATGAAAACGGGAAGAGGCGAACTCCAGACAGGTGAGAGGGGGGAGGCCCCCCGCACTAACTGTGGCTTTTTCCTCCTACCTCCAGTATGAACACGTTTTAGGTCACTTTGAAATGGCTGGCCTCCATCTCTTACAGGATAGCTATCAGCCAGTGTGGCTGCCTTGGCCGTCTTGTCCCGGCCTGGAATTGTACAGAGAGCTGAGTCTCTGGCTTGTGTCTGGGCAGCTTTTATGCAGGTTGACCTGCAGGTTTCCTTATAAAGCTAAAAGGTAAAGATAGGTAATTTTCAAGTACCATCCATAGTTCTTAGGCACACTTCAGCATTAAAATTCCCGTTACTTACATAGCTCAACTCAACCACAGATTTTAACCTCCAGCATTAGGAAATTTTCTATACTAAGTTTCCTTGTAATATGATGGCTTGGAAAACTGGCCTGCATTTGTCTGTCAGTGAACACAGTATGGTAACAATTTGAAATAATATATATTCTAATTAACTCTGGGAAGATAACAGCCATATGATAAAGCCAGTAGATAATAGTTTTACTAGAAAACTTTATTTGCCAGCCAGGATTTACTTTATCAGACACTCTGTTCTCAAAGAAGTCTAAGAAATGCAAAATGGAGCCCTCTCTCCACTAAACCCACATGCTAATTGTTGAATACAGCACACCTGGGAAACCTTCACATGGCTTATTTAGATCATTTTCATGAATACTTTAGCCTGCTGTATAATGATTTTCTGATATAGGAAGTCTTTTTTTTTTTTTTTTTTTTTTTTTTATAATTTTGGGGGGTTTTTTTTTGCAGCAGGGTGGGTGCCCCCCCGGGTGCCAAGCCCG
>NW_008332654.1:2952368-2979151 GCF_000622305.1 Nannospalax galili | reverse complement strand
TTTTTTTTTTTTTTTTAACGTGTACGGGTGTATTGCTTGCATGCAGGTAGGTGCACCCATGCAGTGCAATGCCTGCAGAGGTCAGAAGAGGGTGTTGGATCCTCTGGAACTGGAATTGTGGATGGTTGTTAGCCACCATGTGGTGCTGGGATTTGAACCCAGGTCCTCTGCAAGAGCAGTCAGTGCTCTCTACTGCCAAGCCATCTCCTCAGTGTGAGGAACAGGAAGTCTTAGCAGCATTTTGCATAGTGTGTATAAAATATGAAGTCTTCAAAGAAACTGTTTTCTAGAACTTAACTTGTCTTTGTTTTCTTTCTCTCTTGATCTGTTTTCTTTCTCTGCATTTCAAACAGCCTGTGAGAGGTCAGTCCTCTGGCATATAGTCCACATTCATGGGAACTCAGAGACCACTGTCTGTGACCTAATGAGCTACGCTTAGATGTGTAACTGGGTCTGCACGTCAGAACATTATTATAAGCAGGCCAGTTTCTGCGTAGCTATTGTCTATCCTCTCATAAGCAGTTTTTATTCTGCGACCTCTGAAATTTTTCTCCTTTTGACATAAGACTTCTCCCCCTACATTCTGCTCTCTCCTTTTCTTCCTCTTTTTTCTTGGTGAGGAGAGTTCTTTTTGAGACAGGGTCTCGCTGTAGCCCCAGCTGCCCTGGAACTCACTATGTAAGACCAGGTTGGCCTCCATCTCACAGAGATCCACCTGCCTCTGCCTCCCAAGTGCTGGGATTGAAGGCGTGCGCCACCATGACGGCTGTTCTTCCTCTTGAAGCAGGATCTCACTTTTTAATCCAGATTAGATTTGAACTCAGGATAATCTTCCTGTTTCAGTCTCCACATGCTGGGATTATTGGCATTACTCACCACTCTATGTAGGACTTAAATCGTTTTTCCTTTCAAAATTTATTCTCTTTCTCTCTCTCTCTTTCTCTCTCATCCTTTCTCCATACCTCCCCATTATTCTCTTTTATCCCTTTCCCCATCCCATCAAACCCCTTCTTTCCAGTAAGTCTCCTTCCTATTTTTATGTATTGTCTTCTCTTTCGTGGCCCACTGCATTTAATTACGGCTGCTTGAGCATGAGTGGAGTGGGGGTTAACCATGTTTCCAGTGGTTACGCCATTGCAGAGTATGACTCCCACAACCACTAAGTTCCTGTGTATTTACTCTGGGAGGGGTGGGGCCTCATGAGCCCCTTCCCCATCCATGATAGAATGTTGCTAGACCCAGTCTTGTGCAGGTCTTGCTCAGGTAACCCCTGCTACTATGAGTTCATGTGTGCAACAGCCATGCTGTGTCTAGAAGACAGCATTTCACAGCAATGCTTTCCTTTTTCACACTCTTACATTCTCCCACCCTCCTTTCCCCATGTTCTTGAGCCTTGGAAGTGCTGATATCGATGCAGTGGTTAGGGCTGAGCAGTCAGCATTCACTTGTTCTCAGCACTTTGACCAATTGTGAAACTTTGCATTAACTATTGCCCACTACAAAAAGAAGCTTCTCCAACCAAGGTGGAAGAGAGCATTAATCTATGGGTAGAAGCATAAACATTTGAAAGACAGTTTGACACCATGTCCTGTTACCAAAGCAACAGTCATCAGTTCCCTCCCTGGGAACTGTAATAGTTTAAACTCTGAAAACAAAAAAAGTTAGATTAGTTTTGTGGATCTTCTTTTTTTTTTTTGTCTTCTTGAGACAGGGTCTGTAGCTCCAGCTGGCCTGGAACTCACTATGGAGACCAGGCTAGCCTTGAACTCACAGAGATCCGCCTGCCTCTGCCTCGCGAGTGCTGGGACTAAAGGCGTACGCCACCACGCCCGGCCGGATCTGTCTTTTTATTGGACGTTCCAGCAGCACCCTTCTTCCCTCCCTGCCTCCCTCCCTCTCTCTTTCTTTTTCATTTATTTATTGATTGATTTTTTGAGACAGGGTCTCAGTATATAGCTCTGGCTGACCTGGAATTCACTATGTAGACCAGGCTGAGCTCCAGGTCTCAGAGGCCTCGTGAGTGGTTGGTTTAAGGTCATGCACCACCATGCCCAGCTAGCATTCCTTAAAAACATGTTTTATGATTCATTTGAGAATTTCATACAATGTGTTTTGATCCTATTCAGATGCCCTCTCCCTCCTCTACCCTCAGCTTACCCACCCCCGACCCCAGTTTCATGCCCTCTGTTATCATTTGTCTTTTTTAAAGGCCTACCCAATCTAATCTGTTGTTTCTCTAGCATTCTTGGGTGTGGGTCTATCTCTTGGAGTCTGGGCAACCTACCAGGAATCATATCAGTAAGGAAAACTGACTTTCCCTCTCCCAGCATCTCTCAGTGGCCAATACATATCACACCCTCTCCTCCCAAGGCTCAGGGATCATTGTGGAAGAGGAGGGGCAGAAAATTTGTAAGAGCCAGAGGTGGTAGATGAATACAGTGAAACTGTTGTCAGGACACCAGGGTGGTTGCACATATGAACCCACAGCATTTATAACAACATGCCCAAGAACTGAGCAAATCCAACAGACAGGGCCCTCCCATGGATGAAGGGAGAGGGGGGCAGGAAGCCCCAGCCCTAGCTGTAGATGTGTAGGCAGTTGATAGCATTCCTTTCTTATTCTTGCAAATTCTATTTTCTTTGTCAAGTTGAAGAGTAACTATCTGAGCCTTCAGCATGTTAGCTTTTAAAGGAAGCTGTTTAATCTAAGCCTCTGAATGGCGTGACTACACCGCAGTGTGAACCAAGGTGTGACTCAAGGGTAGGGGACTTACATGTGTATTCCTTTCCAATCCAAGCCCGTTACTGTTGCAGGAAATGAGCATTGTGTGTAGGTACTGAAATAGTCCATGTTTCTAGGAAGAGGTAACCGAGAAGAGGATTTATTTGTGGGGAAGATTTAACGAGGGGCAGTTTAGGTAGCTACCATCAATGTCAAGATAATCCTTCAGACAGAACTGAAAATGGACAGGACCTAAGCTACAATTCATAACTGCTAAATAACCCTATCAGGGAATATGAAAACTTGCTTTATTTTCCTCTGTCTTTCTGGCCCTTTCTCATCAGCTCTTTCCTACTATTCTTCATTTGAATGTAGCATGACTTGAGCCTTTTCTGGGTCAATTTTGAGGTACACTTTATTCACATCATGGACACTGATGTGAAAGATTCATATTATAAGTCACAGGTGCTCAGCACTCTTGTTCTGATCGGTACCTGTGTGCGTATGTGCTGGTCTGAGTGCTCTAGAAAGGAGTGTTCCATCTTATTCTGTCTTTGATTATTCAGGGCCAGTAGCTATAATCAGAATTTCTGTGGTTGCTCTTTGAATGGAACATTGTTTTTCAGCCTAATGTGTCTTCTAAGATGGAAAGATGGCAAATAGATTTCCTTAGAGTTAGGAGGAAGGAGAATGAGAGTATGCTGTGTAAATACATTTGTATCTGTGCAAAGTTGATCAGAACCAAGAAAATATGGGTCTCTGGAGTATATTTTTGCATATATTACCTGTATCTGGCTTGAATATGCATTTTCTTCCTTTCTGGTTACTTATCTGTATATCCTGCTCTACTATATGAAATTTTGTAGAGTGTGTAGCTTTCTGACAGCAGAGCTTTTTTTAAATTTTTTTTTTTACTGAATGTTTTGTTGGTACATATGGTCTGACATGGATGAGCAGCCACGGTGAGATTTTGGAGTCTATTAAACTGGCTCATTAAAAAGATCAATCTGTTTCTGTAATAACACTGGGAGCCATCAGTCACTGGAAGAGGAAAAACTGACACCTGAGGAGAAAACACATTTTGGTAATTTGTTCATGACATGTCATGAACAAAAGAGCGCTCTGTATATTGTTTACAACTTTGGGGGTTTAAATTCTGTGACGATTGTTAAGCTAATGTACTAAATCGTCATGTGTTTCAGGGGTGAGCTTTGGCAACTTTAACTCTGTACCCTTAACTATTATTGTCACTGGCTGTTTTTCTTTTTAAAATATTCTTATTTTGCTGTGGTAGTTATTTGAGATAAAATCTCATATATCCTAGGTTGAATATGTCGTAGGTTGACTTCAAACTCTCTAGGCAGCCAAAGATGACTTTGAACTCGTCCTCCTGCCTCTACCTCATGAGTGCAGGATTAACAGGCCTCTACCACTCAGCCCCTCTAGCATTATTGTTATTTATAAAGAAATTTATTCTCTAGGGAAGCTTATGAAATCATTTCTTTTCCTGTGCTTTTTCCTGTATAGGAGGGTGAAATGTTTTTCTAGTCTCTTTTCAGAATAACTCTGGAGAGAGCCCCTGAACAATTGTGCGTCTGTAAGAATATTATAGAGCCTAAATTTTAAAAACAAAATTCATTTTAAAATCATGCTTTCTCTCAAAGCATTAGTGAAAGAAAATTCTGATTTGCATTTTGTCATTATGTAGAACTACATTCTTTATAGTAGACCTGTATTCTCCTGTCATTTTATAATGAGTCATGTTGAAGAAGGATTGGAGCCAGTTAAACGAAGTTAACACCTTAATAGATCGAGAACAGAAGTTAGCCCTCCCTAAAACACATCTCACTGATGGCTCACTGGACATGAGTACTTTCACCATGGAGTAAAGTAGGGGAAGAGCAGGCCCACACTACTTCATTTCATGGAGATGACAGAGTAAATTAAAATGAAGGGTTCAGAAAGATGCTGCTGTTATGCTGTTGACTGTAATCTTTCTTTTTCCCATAGCTTTGATATAGCAGGCATTTGTTTTGTCTTTAATATTGCTTTCTTACCTGTTTTGCTTATGAAAGCAAATGAAATGATCCCAGGTTTTGTATGAATACCATTGTTTGTTTGCTTTCTCTTAACTTCTTCAAATGATTACTGCTAAGTAGTAATCTTCTTATTCTCTATCATTATTTTAACGTAACTAGGTTTCACAGTTTAAGACTTCCAGACTTTTATTACTGAAGACATAAAGCTGGATTAATATGCTTTTCTTCTTTTACCGATAACTAAACATTTTCTACGAAAGACTTGCTTGAATCTTAGCTCTACATAATTTGTCACCTGGAGAGGATATTAGGGAAGTACCAGGACAATTCTTCTTCATAGCTGAGAAATCCAAGGCCCAAAGAATTTACCAAAAGTCACAGAGCTTCTTAGTGGAGAAACCAGCATTTTTACACACCAAAATCTTGCAGCTGTCCAAAATAACTTGTCATGTACAGAATTTAAATAAGGAAAGCTCAACTAAAAAATGGATTTTCGCATTCTCTAGTTTATATTTTTTTCTGTAATTGCCAAAGTGAGTAAATGCCATAGTATAATATTCTGAGGTTTTCTAAGTTTTTGTAATGATAGAAAATCCACAATGAGCCAGGGCTCCTGACTTAATGATTAAGTTTGCAAATGCTAAAGGTTGGGGTCGGTCAAAAAGCTGTCGTGTGGAAATGGTGTCCACTGAGTATGTGAGGTTTGTCACTGCCTTACACACCAGCTGAATAGAGTAGGTCCATTTATCCTTTTTAATACAACGAACAAAATCTCAATGATTTTGGCTTTCTAAAAAGGTAGAAAATGTTGCATGAGTAATTGACTCTGTAAATAAGAACTATAGCTATATAATCTACTGCATGTAGTATTCCATGAAAACAATCTAAAATTTTTATAGTCATATTTTGCACTGCATCTTTCATGCATTACTTGGTTTCAAGAAGTGCATACCCATCCCTGTGGTATGTCCTCAGACATGTCAGTTGTGCAGACTCATAGTGAAGTCCCATTGGTGAGAAAGAAGACTCAGTTGAGAGGACATTCTCGCCTCTGTGCATTCTGGCTTCAGCCAACCTGTAGCCTTACTTCTGCCACTCCTGTCGGACCCACTGTTCTAAAACTCCTGATGTCCAGCCCTATATTCCCACTATAGTGTCTGCCCCATTTCCTGCTTCTCAGCCTAACTCAGCATGTTTTATGTGAATGAAGGATTCCTCATCATAAATACAGTTATATATAAATAATGGCTACTGGTTACTGAGATTTTAAGATGTGCTGGGCTGCTCACTAAATAATTCACCCATAAACCAATAGCACTTCTTTTATGAAAGTGCTGCATATGGATTCAGGAAGGCTAGGTACATGTTCACATGGCTTACAAGAGGAACCCTAGAGTCTCCAACTTCAGTACCTATGTTCTTAAAATCATGGTTCTGTACCACCAGCCTCTGATTGTCGTAGCATGAAAGCTAAGTGCTTCGAAGGAACTTGTTGGATGCCAGTTACATATTCTTCATTTCTCTATCACCTCCCCCGCCCGCCCCCACACTCTTACTTTAAGTTTATTGGCAAGTCATAATCTTAGGCAGTAATCCTCTGTTAAGATCCAGGTCCCACTCATCTCTCTTTTTCCACTGAAGCAATGGATATTACATTATACACACTGAGTGCCTGAAACAAAATAAAACAAGACACTACAGTCCGGGTGTGGTGGCGCACGCCTTTAATCCCAGCACTCAGGAGGCAGAGGAAGGTGGATCTCTGCATTCAAGGCCAGCCTGGTCTACATAGTGAGTTCCAGGACAGCTGGGGCTATAGGGACATCCTGTCTCAAAAAGACCAAAAAAAAAAAAAAAGACACTACAAAGAAAACATTTCTTTCCCCAACTGAACAACAGCGTATTAAATGACCTCTGCCTTCAGGATTAGTTATTTATTTATTTATTGGTTGGTTGGTTGGTTGGTTTTTTTTAGGGGGGTCTTTTTTGAGACAGGGTCTCCCTGTAGCTCCATCTGGCCTGGAACTCACTATGTAAACCAGGCTGGCCTGGAGCTCACAGAGATCTGTCTGCCTCTTCCTCTCAAGTGCTGGGACAAAAGGTGTGCGCCACCACGCCTGGCTATTTATTTGGTTTTGAAATATTTGGTATCCCTGAAATTCCTAGGGTGGACAAACACAGCCTGATTGACTCAGGAACCAAATGTGGAGACTGGCTCTGTGACCAGGAGAAACTGGAGGACTCCAGCTGGAATGAGCGGATGACAAGTGAGACTACAAAAGCGTAGCTCCAAGCAGCAGCAGAAGACATGGAATGCTTCTGCAGTGGCAGAGATCAGAAACTGCAAGGGGACAGCCAGTAACAGACAGTCTTACTGTTGAACAGATGGCCAGTGCCAGGAGACATGTGAAAGAAAAATTCCTTCCTCCTGGGGGGAGGGCAGGCTCAGGTGGTTCCCTGAACCTTCATGTGATAATCTTTGAAGGTCCAGGCATCTTGTGTGTGTCTGGAGGGGCAAACATCTTATTTCCTTCTGAAGACGGTTGCATGTGGTGCTAGTTCTCCCTCTTGGGTGGTTGTGTAGCAATAGAGAGATTAAAGGTGCTTTTCTCCATCTGGCCCACCTAGGGATGGTTGTACGGCATTTAGCTCCACTGTGTAGAGGCCCCACTTCCCTCCAGAGTGATAGTAAAACACAGAAACCACTGAAGGTTGTCAGGAGAATTAAGCTTCATTTTCTTTCTAAGGAGGCAGGAAGATTTGTAATATATTTTGTTTTTGATATATTATTTAATATCTAGAAAATGTTTTATGTGGAAGTCTTATTTAAACTCATCCATTTCCTAACAGTTTCTGGAGACACTTCTTGATTGAATTATGCTTTGAGAATTAGATGATGAGAATGATTCCTTGAGTCAGAGTCTAGGCCTGCAATGATTTAATAAACAGCATGTGTCCAAAGAGGGAAGAAAGACATGTTTGTTATTGAGCTATTCATGCCTTTGACCTTTAATAACTTTTACCTCCTAAAATTGAGATATAGACTTCTAAAGTTCAAGAAAAAAATGAAGTAAAATAAATCTTCATGCTTGACAGAAGGCATTTCAGATCCTTGTCTCTGTGCTTTTGTTCTTGGGGGATAGGCCAAGGTTGATCATAGCTGTTGAGGCAAACAGCAGACAAGTTGGGAGAAGAGCTCTGGCTGTAGTTAGATGCTGGCATGGTATGACTGGGCCAAGATCAGTGTGTCCTAAGGCAGGGAGGAGGGGCCAGAACACATGTTAGCGATCAGCAAAACAATTTGGGTCTGCAGAAGACAGTTGTGGAGTTCTAAATTTGTAGGTGAGAGTCAAGTTATGAGGTGGTACTGGAAGCAAGAGAGGAAGACCAGCACGTTGAGCACGCTCAGTTTGAAATGCCTGTTGTAACTCCAGTGAGCAGCTAGGACACATTATGTAGTTATCCATTTGTCTGTAATGGGACTAAGATCACAATTTTGTCTGCTGCGTTTACTTTTCTTTTTGAGTCAGGGTCTTAACTGTGAGGCCCAGACTGACCTCACAATGGCAATTTTCTGCCATAGCTTCCCAAGTGCTGGAATTACAGGTGTGCACCGCCATACCTGGGGTCTTTGTCCTCATTCTAAGGTTTATTAGGCTTTGCCACTTTGCCACTAGAACAGTCTTTATAGTGGGATTGGCTCAATGTTGAAAACACACATACAGAAAAGAAAGTGCTCATAACCACTTCCATCACGCAGGACACTGGTCCTTACTCTCAGTCACCTGTTTGTAATTTTCCTTCTTTACCATTTTCTCAAATGATGTCATTTGTAATAAACGGTACATCTGGGTTTGCAGTACATACTAGCCACCATGACTTGTTAAATATTTCATACAGACTTCTGAAAATGTTTGTTTTCTTTCATGAGTAGTCAATTGACTGTCTCTATGGTTAAGAAATGGGGGTGGGGGACAGCCTCAGGTGGTAAAGTACAAATTTGGCCTTTTTAGTTGTTTCCATGTTGTTTTTTCTGATTTTTCCATTTTACTGGACAGGAACTAGAAAGTTAAGGAATCAAACGTCATGAAGCAGAGTCCCAACTTGCCTTAGATCAGACCTTGACCATATACTAAATGCCAAAAAGGTGAAATTCTATTCATATATAATCCTCCAATTGGCAAACAACATTCTGAGGTGGAGTTTAAAAATAATAAATGACTTCCACATAAGCCATGAGTTAACGGCAGTAGACTTCCTTATAGAGTTTGAATTATTTCAGGGGAGCCTGATATGGGACAACGAAAAAGTATTTAATTTTGCCTGATATACTTTGAAAAGGGCAACAGATAAAAATGCAAATATGGAATTTACCTAAGCAAATGAGGTAGAAATGGTTGTAGGCATTTCTAAGACGGTAGAGAGACAAACAGCAATTAAGTTGTTTTAGTTACTACTCTAGACATATCCTATGAATAGGGTAGACTGTATAGATAGATGAGGGTGATCCCTGGACACTTCCAGCTTCATGTCAGTGCTTTGTTGTCCCTGAGGAGATAAGCTTCATCATTTCACCAGTTCTCAGAGTAGGGGACTCAGTCTAGAATGCTGGGACCTTATGGATTCAAACCCAGCCCTGCCTAGTAGGACATCACACCCTTGTTTTGGCGGTAGAGGGATTGCTTCGTTTCCTGGAGTTGGCTCATTAAAGCAATAGCCCTGATCAAAGGCTAATGAAGATGGTGATAAATGGTAGACCTAACTGGCTGAGAACTGGCAGGATTTTCCACTGTTCCGTGTTGCTGCTGATGTCATTGCAGCGACGGCAGACAAAACCGTAGGTTGTACTGGTGGGGCACAGATGAGTTAAACACGTTTTGATGTATAGAAATGCTTTAGAGGATGTTCAAAGGTATTTAATTATACCTTTTATTTTCACATGCACACACAGACAGACACAGACACAGACACACACACACACACACACACACACAAAACTATGATAAATTCTTCAAAACAAACAACAGAGAACTTGACAAAATAAACTGTTGCAAACCTTCGGTTTGACCAAAAAGCCACCAGCCCTGGTTGTTTTCGTCTTCACACTGATGAATATTTCCCACATAGAGTAGTTAGAATATTATAACAGAGAACTGAGCTATTGGGTTTTCAAAACAGAAGGGACCTCAGCTGTCATCTAGTCCAGTGGTTTTCAAACTTGATTTCAGCAGCAGATTGTTTTTCTTTTAAAAGTGAAATCTTAGGCAGAACCCCATTTTGTAAAACAGGTAAGAATAACAAGTGGGTTTCCCTGGCCCTTTAAATCCTGATTGGCAGGGCAAACAGTTCTTCCGTGCCTACAGAATCCTTTGTGCACACCAGGTGTCACAGTTTGAAAACCACTGATCTAGTCCAACCCTTTCATTTTACAGATGAGCAAACTGAGGTCCAAAGAGGTTAAGTGACTTGCCCAAGGTCACACAGCTAGTCGTGGAAGAGCCAGGACTAGCTCTCAGGTCTCTTGACTTCCAGTCCCGTGCTCTTTCCATTACACCACACTGCCGGTAAGGTAGGTGCTGGGTTAGCATTATGTTCATAGCTCGTGATAGTCTTCACTGCTTTCCAACTGATGTGTGCTGGTAATGTGTACTGAATGCCAAACTATATTATTCAGAAATGTATAGGATATGAAAGTGCACATTAGAGTCACATAGACACACTTATGATAAATCAATATCTAGAATGTTTCCTTCACTTTAAAAACTTATTTAGGTAATGTCTGAGCTATATTGGATACTTTAGTCTGATTCCAGTGATCAATATGTATGGAGTCATTATGTTTAGTGCAGACACGTACCTGATGAGAGCGGCATTGAGATTCTGGCCGCCTTTCCCGTGGTGGCCATGGAGGGCTGTCATTTCCAATATTGGTCAGTATCCTGTCTGCACAGCAGGACATCCTTCTTTACCTTGTAGCGGGCATGAATCACTTTACATTAAACTCTGCAGATGCCCTCCATTCTTCAGGTGCTTGCACCTTCTGTCTACAGCCTCTTTATCCTTCCCAGTCTGGTGTGCGTAAATATTCACTGTGACTCTACCCTACAAGAACAGAAGGGAATGTCACCGTAGAGCCCTGTGGCCTCTGATTATCTCTAGCCATGATACAGTTTCCCCTCCAGTGTTCCTCTCTACTGTAATCAGACACAGACTGTCACTAGTGCCAGGAAAAAAGAAAAGGTTTCCAAGGGCCTCCATAACGATTCATCAACTTCAAAGTAAAAAGGTGCATAGAAATCTCCAGCCTCCATGAACTGGTACAATTCTTATGAGGAGACTGACTCATCTAGGAAAGTAGATGTTACCAATGTTACTGCTGCTTGGGGATGAGAGCCAGCTGCTAAAACATTAGTGTATAAGCCCTGATTGCAGCCGAAGTGGGATGCAATTTGTTCCTATCTTATCTGCTTTATCGGGTTAGACTACAAATCTCAGAGCAGCGACTGGTTATCAGGTTTCATTTACAGGATGCATTCCTACCGAGATCTAAGTTCAAAGTTTTGTGCTTTACATGCTGAAGTTCCCTTGAGGTTGTTCTTGTACTGCTGTATGACCTCACAACCTCAGCTAGGACACACAGATTCTCTAAGGCATGTGCTTCCTCAACTGTAAAATAAAGTAAGTGCAAAGGCCAGGGGTGGAGCTCACTGGCAGTGTTTGCCCAGCATGTGAGAAATTTGGGGTTCAATTGCCAGCATCTCTTACCACCTTAAAAAATAGCAGTGGCCTGGGTCTTCCTTTTAGCTCTACATATTTCTGTATGACTGCTGATTGTGTTTTCTCTTTGTTTTACTGACTCAAGATAATGTCGGGGGTTCTAGAAATTGCATGACTTAGTATATGAATGAATTCAGCGAGGTCATTGAACTGCAGTAGTATCTTGGTGAAGATAGAAATATTTTATTTCTTTGAGGTCTAGTTCTGTAGCCATTAGCTACAGGTGGCTATTGAACACCTGAAATGTGGCTACCATGAAATTGTATTTAAAACTTATATTTTAAACTTCCACATTGAACAACATGTGTTCTTGGACATGAAAGTCAGATGCCAGGTAAAATAGACAGATGTCCTTTATCTAGAGAGTGATGGCTTTCTTCTGATAAAACATCTTTGAATACAATAGATCTTTTCTTTCATCTTTAACTTTTTATTTTTTATTTATTTTTATTTTACATGTATGAGTGTTATGCCTACATGTATGTAAGTGCACATATGTCTTGCATTGCCCACAGAGGACAGAAGAGGGAGTCAGATTCCCTGGATCTAGAGTTATGGACTGCTGTTAGCCACTGTGTGGGTGCTGGGATTCGAACCTGGGTCTTCTGCAAGAACACCTAGTGCTCTTAACCTCTGAGCCAATTCTCCAACCCTTTTCTTTGATTTTTTTTTTTTTTTGAGACAGGGTCTCAATATGTATTCCAGACTGGCTTTAACTTGCAATCCTCCTGCCTCAGTCTTTCAAGGGCTGGGATTATAGGTTATAGGCCACTTCTACAGCAGGTTTTAGAGTAACTTGTGAGAAACCAAGTACCTTCTTTGCATGAGATTGTTGTCTATAGAAGGAGGCTGGGATTTCTCTTTGTTGTGACTTAATCACATGAGGTAAAGCTGCAAAGATGTTTGCTAATTTGATGACAAGTGAAGCCTCTTCTTCTGTTGACTTAGTGAACATTTCTGCCTGAGCATGGGTTTTAGTGAATTCCCATAGGGTTTCTGGGAAGCTATGTTTTGCAAGTCTAAGACCAATAAAGAAATGTTCTGTTGATGGTACAAGCTCAAATTGGAGTGTCTGAACAATGCTGAGTACTTTATGCAACAAAAGTCTTTCTCTTCCCTCCTCAGAACCAAAGAAAATGGCTTTGACAGAGAGCCTTTGCACTCAGAACATCCAAGCAAGCGACCATGCACTATTAGCCCAGGCCAGCGGTACAGTCCAAATAATGGCTTATCCTACCAGCCAAATGGCCTGCCTCACCCCACCCCACCTCCACCTCAGCATTACCGTTTGGATGATATGGCCATTGCCCACCACTACAGGGACTCCTATCGACACCCCAGCCACAGGGACCTCAGGGACAGAAATAGACCTATGGGTAAGACTAAAGGATCTATTTTCTTCTTTGGGGATTGGATATTTGAAGATTTTTGCTGTTACTTCTCTACTGAATTTGAGACGTGCAATCTGATAGGGGTAAATACAAGTCTTTATGTTGTATTCTTTATGAAAGAATTCAGAATTAATATACTCACCTTTAATCACTTGTATTTTAGTTAATTGATTTGTTAATTAATTTTGAAATAGTGTCTCAAACTTGCAGTCTCTTACCTCTGCTTCCCAAGTGCTGGGATTATATGCATGTACCACAACATTTTGGCATCACTTGTAGTCTTCTAGAGAATAGGTTAATTTTTTTTTGTTGTTTGGAGGAGAGCATAAAATATAAAACCCTTAATTGTAGTACAAAAAAGAAAAAAGTGGCTTTTACCTTGAATTCTTTCTAAACATGAGATTTCATATACATTGCAGCCACAGATGCTTTAATTATATTTTTTGTCTCAAAGTTCATTTGGACATTTCCAATCTCCATCCTGTTTCATATTTCTGAGATATTATACAGCATGCTGTCTGTGGCTTAACTTGGCAGGAGGAATACTTGGTACTTTTCTTTATTTGAAAGTGCCAATGATTAAAGTTAGTGCCAATTTTGCATCAAATAATAGAATGCAGAAGGCATGACTTTGGGCAAGTTTGTCTTCTATTTGCCTGCGTCCATATCTTCATTTCATACGATCCTGGAAGTGAAGGTTTTAGGAGACTTTGAAAGAACAAATTTCTACCATGGAAATGTCAGAGGGAGGTAAGTTTTGACTTATAGGTGTGGTTGAAGTAATGGCATCGGCATCAGGTAGTTAGTAAGCATGCTGTTCCTGGGACGTCCTGAGCTCTTAATTTGTGGTGACTCTAACTGGGAGCGGCAGTCAGCCTGTTCTTCCTTTTGCATTTCCTGTGTCCATAGCACCCACTAGAAGGTGTTCCTTTATCACAAAACTAGCTGTTGGCAAACTTACCTAACGTGGGTGATTTGGTGGCTAGCATGCATTGGATGAAATTTTAAGTCACAAACCAGAAAACTGGGCTGAAGATGCATAATCCCGAAAAACAGCCTACTGTTTGAATAATAGTGACAGTTGCTTTGCTGTTTTACGTTGATGTGAGATTTCCAACTAGATTACTAGATTACTAAGAGTTACCATATGTTACCATATGTAGGATCTCGTCACCCTTCTGTGTTCAGCCTTCTGTGTGTTTAGAAAGCAGTGAGGGAGAGTCAGAAGAGGGTTCAGGGAGAGTGATGATTGAAGCTTTGCTTGTGAGATACTAAATTGATGCTTCTGGTAGCCCATGGCAGTAATTTCTCCATTTATATAGTATGTCAGACAAATGGCTAAGCATATAATTTGTGCTTTCTTAATAGCCAATCTGTCTAATGCTCTCCCAGGTACCATTTCTGAAGAGCTTTCAAAAGTGGTTATATTCTTCCTCAGTCTGGACTGATATTTTTGACCTAAATGTCATATGTGCTAACAACTTTCTTCTATGCAAAAACTGTACCATTTATTTATGGCTTAAGACCTAAAAACTATAACTGCTCATTTTTAAACAACAGTGGAATCCTCTGGCCACTATAAGGCCAGTTCAAGAGATGCCCTGTCTTCCACATGAAAATGGCTTCTTTCTTAGGCAGCAAGTGCTATTTGATGAAATATTAGTTATTGGGCACCAAAGACTAATCAGCAAGAAAGTAATTACACTTACGTGCAATAATTATGTTTTCATCTAGTAAAATGAAATACCCCTTTATGCATTATATCTGCAACCACTGGTTTTATGTGACTTTCTTCAGACTGTGTTTCTTACCTTTTAATTATATTAGCTTATAAAACTAATAGTGCTAATCTCTATAAGTATATGCAGCTACTTAAGCATCCCTAAATTCTGGAAGAGTTTAGTGTGTATTAATGTAAAATAAAATCTTGATGGATGTATTATGGTGTTATATCAGGCTGCCATTTTATGGATATAAAAATCATCATAAAGGTGTGGTTTGTAAATGCCTATTATGTGTAGAGGCATGTACTCATTAGAATCTTTAATGAGCATGAACTATTTTCTCCTTGTACATCCTTCTACCATTATCAATATAAATCGAAACCTGATGGTATATGACATTGGGATATTGAGAAATGTAAAATTTCATTTTCTTATTTTTTTTCTTATTCAATTCTATCTAACTTTGACTTGTAGACTTCAAAAGCATCCAACGAATCCTTTACTTCTTTACCAAATACTGGGAATCAAGCTAGTTTCTAATATTATTTTCTTTTAATAAGATGACACTTAGCACTGTTCCATAAGGGTTGGACTCCATTGGCCACACACATCCCATTTCTCATTAGTTATTCCTGGTGTTAGAATGTGTATTGGTGTTGTGTAGTGTGCTGAAGTTTTGATACATTTGAGACTTCTATAATTCTTGGTCCTTAAAAGCAGATATCTAGTTGCCCCTGTTATGAATGTCCTTGTCACATTTATATTCTTACTGCTCTCTAGTTGTTTTCTGTGATGACTAATTTTAACATTAGTGCTTATTTCCCCCTAAAAACACAGGCAACAAATAAGTCAACAAAGATTACATATTTGCAAACATTTCAACTTGAAATAATCACAACAAACAGCAATAACTAAATATTACTTTTTCCTAGTGTCTTTTCTGTTATGCAAATTAGTAAAACATATTTGTAGTTTTACTTTTTTACCAATAGGTGGCATTGACAATTTTAACTTTTAAAATGTATTTTTGAGTATTTTCTAATTGGACAAGAAGAAGCAGTTTATATTCAGCACATTTTATTCAGTTCCATTAGTCATAAGTACACATATACTCATGGTTGGCTAAAGAATGTCATGTAACTCATCTGTGGTAGGTCGCCCCCCCTCCCCCACTTGCTGTAAATCAGCTAAGAGAAAGGATTTCTAAACACTTATATTTCACAGGAAGCAGAATGCAGTGTCTTCTAGGTCTAGAGTTATTTAGTTCTTAAAGACGGCCCTCAGGGAAGGACACTCCGTGTCTGGAAGCGCCCAGGCCTGCCAGACCTAATCTTCTGTTTAGAGGAGCACTGTGCGGAGTGCAGCCAGTTGGATGGATTTGTTCATCTAAAATGGAAAATAATGTCCTAGACCAGTTGCTGTTCTTTGACAGTTGAATGTAAAGGGCTCTGTCCATGGGGAGTCTGTAAAATGAGCCTCTGATCAGGGCCTTCTGTCCTTTCAGTGAGACACAGAAACTATTGTTTTCAGATGAGCATCTTAGCAACCACTCATATTCATTAGCGTTGCTGCTGGAGCCAGGAGTGGTGGCTCAGACCTGTGATTTCAGCACATCGGAGAGGTCAGCCTGAGCGACAGTGACACTACCACTACGTCTCTGAAAACAAAACAAAACAGCCAGGTGTGGTGGCGTGCGCCTTTGTTCCCAACACTGGGGAAGCAGAGGCAGGCAGATCTCTGTGAGTTCAAGGCCAGTGTGGTCTACATAGTGAGTTCCAGGCCAGCTGGGGCTACAAGGAGATCTCCTTCTGTCTCAAAAAGACCAAAAACAAAACAAACACAAAAACTGGTGTTTGCTTGGTGAACATTTACATGTTGCCCTGTGTGTGTGCGCACGTGTATGCACAAGCACACACAGGCATATAGTATACAAAGGCTGACATTGAGTATCTCCCTCAGTTGTGCTCTAACTTACAACTTTGAGACAAGGTTTCTTCCTGAACCTGGAGCTCACCAATTCGGCTAGACTGACCATCAAGCCCCGGGGATTGCCCTGTCTTTGTCTCCCCAGACGTGCTGTACTGCTGCACCTGGCATTTTACTCGGGTGCCAGATATCCAAATTCAGTCCTCAAGCTTGCTCGGCAGGCAGTTTAATGACTGAGACATCTCCGCAGCCCACATTATTTTTTAATAGTAACTATGACACAAATGAAGATTAATACTTATGAGTTTCAAGTAAGAATTTTCAGTTTCTTGCCTTGAATATATATTGGTTAATTATAACTAGCATGTTGATTTTTTTTTTTCATAAAGACTGTCTTATGGTGCTGGGTATGGTGGTATATTCCTGTATTTCTAACACTTTGTTGGTTGAGTCAGGAAGATTGAGAATTTGAGGCCAACCTAGGTTGTAGGTTGAAACAAAAACAAAAACAAACAAAGCAGAAAACCACACATAAAGAGTATCTCATTTTTTTTAACTTTTTATATTTTGATAAATTGAATGATTGCATGCAGCTATGATATCTGAGCTTTTTCAAAAGTTCATGGCCTAGCTTTATCAATGAGGGGTGTGTATTACAATTGTATTCACTTATAACTATGCTGAAATGTAAAACTTTTTACCATGCTTATTTTGAGAAAGCATATCCTTTGTAAAATAAGTTACTCTGTCTTTATTTTTAATGCACAGTAACCACATTTTGAAATGTATTGGTTAATTGACAGACTCTTTGTTGGGAATTGAACACAGGGCCTCATGAATGCTAAATGTACTCTTGTAACACCACACTACCTTGGCACTCCAAACGTAAGAAATCTCATCCCTGATTTCTTGTGTTCGTTAGAGTTAGGGAGTACCATGTGCACGGTCAGCTCTTAACTCTGATAGGTCCTATCAAAGTCATCATGTGTTCATATTGGGTTGTTGTAGATGAGTCGTCATTGTGTGCTGCATGACTCAGGATGATTAAGCCTCCTTCCCTCCATTTGTAGGGTTGCATGGCACACGTCAAGAAGAAATGATTGACCACAGACTAACAGACAGAGAATGGGCAGAAGAATGGAAGCATCTCGATCATGTAAGATAGCAGTAATCCTATGGGTTGAAAATGTTTTGAAAATAACTGAAATGAGGTCATGTGACACTCTTTGAAAGTATTACATTTCGTCTTCTTGAGAAAAAAAAATGAGTGTGAATGTTTGAAGTAGAATACAGGGTCTGGTCTCTAAACTGATTCGAAAGTTACTTATGAGTGATATTTTGATCTTAGTAAAACACAGACCAGCAGTCTACTGTTTCACTGTGAAAGGGTCACTTAGCTTATAGATTAATAGGCTCTGTATTTGGAGAGATGGATTTCCTGGCCATAATACTGTTAAGTAAAAATCTGCCTGTCATGATTCCCATTTATACCTTCTGGTTATTTTTCTTCTCTCTCCCATTGAATTTGTTCAGCTATGAGGTCTGAATTTCAACTCCTCCCATTGATGACAGTATTAAACCAAAGGCTTCAGGAATAAAATTGTGTCTTTCATTGGTCTGAAATGTTTTGTGGCATTATTCATCAACTTCTTTTAATGTGTGGAGATATATATGTTCTTCCCTTTCCCCTGTTCCACATATAGCTGTTAAACTGCATAATGGACATGGTAGAAAAAACCAGGCGCTCCCTCACCGTACTAAGGCGATGTCAGGAAGCAGACCGAGAGGAGCTGAATTACTGGATCCGGCGGTACAGTGATGCTGAGGACTTAAAAAAGGGCGGCAGCAGTAGCAGCAGCCACTCCAGGCAGCAGAGTCCCGTCAACCCAGACCCAGTTGCATTAGGTACTTTTTTCTTTTTTCAAATGAGCACCTTGAACGCCTACTTCTTACTCTGTTCTTACTGACTTCATTTTAAACATGTGTTTCCAAAAACAAGGAATGCTGGGAGAATTTAAGGGCAAAACCACTTCACATATCTTGTATATCATTTTGTCTGTTAGGGAAGAGGGTGAATTGGCATGGCAAGAAATGGTCATAAAACGCACTCTCTTTACAGGTGAACGCAGTGAGCCAATGTCTGAGTTTCAGAACTGAACCAGACTGTGTGCTCCCTCACAATATAGCTGTTAGGATCCTGCCCCAAACCAGTCAATACACAAACTCAGCCATGGGCCTGGGGGTGTCTCTATTTCTAGCAAGATCTCTAAAAGACTCTTCTACTGCACGCAAGAATGTATCTTTTCTAATTGTCAATTAAGGTATAGTTTGTAAGACAAGCTTTTATGTTCCTATATTGCATAATAAACTAAAGCCACCCTTCCCCAGTGTGCCCTCTAGAATGCTTCTGCCACATGGAAATCAGTGATTACAAGTGTAGCTCTTCTGTGATTTGATCTTAGATTGTTTGGGGGATTTTTTATTTATTTTCAGTTTTTGAGGTAGGGTCTCCATGCAGCCCAAGCTGGCCTGGAACTCGCTTTGTAGACCAGACTGACCTTAATCTCTTAGAGAACCACCTGCCCCTACCTCACAAGTGTTGGAATTAAAGACATGTTGGAATTAAAGACTCCTGGCTTGGTCTTAGATTGTTTGATCATGATTTCATTAGTTCTAGTTACTTAATGCGGCTAGTTACATAATGTTATAATAATGCTATGTAATGTTATAATCACCCCTACTATGAACCTATATTTGCTATTGATATTTGGGGATTATCATAGTCATAAATAGAAATCTTCTAAATACTGAAAGATCTTAACTTGAAAGAATTCAAGTGGCCTGAGAACTTTTCTCTAAATGAATAAGAAATGTCATCATTTGCAAGTTTACATCACTGGCCATTCTACTATTTGAGTAAGCTTACTGGAGAATTTTGTTTTGTCTTGTCTTTTTTTGAGACAGGTTCTTACTTTGTAGCCCTGGCTGGCCTAGAACTCACACATCCACCTACTGAATGCTGGGACCGAAGACGTGCATCACAATGCCTAGCTATAACTCAGTTTTTTAAAAATACCATCCTCGCTACAAATTGAATTGAATAGCTCTGGTGCAGAATAAGCCTGCGATTTGATATCATCTCACTATGGCTGACTCAGAATTGAAAACTTGAGGCATATTTACCTGGCTGTTATTCTCATGTTAGCTTTTTTTTTATCTTTTTGAGACAGGGTCTCCCTGTAGCCCCAGCTGTCCTGGAACTCACTATGTAGACCAGACTGGCCTTGACCTCACAGAGAACCGCCTGCCTCTGCATCCCAAGTGAGTGCTGGGATTAAAGGCGTGCGCCACCACGCTCAGCCCATGTTAGCTTTTTATATGAAAATATTCTGAGCTAATGCACTGTCCTTTGGACTTAGATTTGTGGATTTCTGCTAATCCTTGATGCTAAATGCTCGTTGTCCATAATAAATATTAAATAAGAAAGATTCCTAGGTATGTGATTTACCCAACAAGCATTATTCTAAAGAGTTTATAGACACAACAGCATTGTATTGTCAGGTTGTATTAAGGCAAGTAATGAAAACAGAATTGTTTGATTTGAACCAGTATTAGTCTAAACAAAGTTATGAGGAGCAGAGTACAATATAAGCATCTTGTTTTTATCTCCTTACTGATGTCAAAAATTGGTTAATCATGGCAGATTTGTAAGGATGAAAGAAGGGAGATATTTATAACCAACAATTATAGGCAGAAATTGAGAGCCCTAAAGTAAATAGGCCTTTGGAAGCAGATATGGTTTGGTGGGCTCTGTGGCACACAGAGTCAGCACGTACCTGTTGAGGTTTGCCATATGGGAAGCACTGTAAAAGTTAAGGTGATGCTTCATTCTGGCCCTCATTCTGGGCTTTTGGATCCAGTGGAAGAGATACACAAGCGACCATCTGAGTCAGCTTTCCATTGCTAAGGACTTTTCAGAAGTTGACTACTTTGTAGATAGTCACCACCACTGCACAATCTCTGACCATGATAATGCACAATCACATTCTCTAGGAAGACACCTTTGGTCTCTGTGGTACATAATCGAAAGAATAGACTTGGCTTACAGAAAATCTTTTCCTTAAGAGTACATAAATTACTATTTTTAGTGATGTTTAATGAATTCATATTCTTGGTAAAGCTTAGGTGTTGCTTTAGCTTTAAGCCTTCATAAGTTATATTCTTCAATGGCTATGGACTTACTTGACTTCACTGTTTAGACTTTTCTCAGCTGGCCTGGAATTCACTATGTATACCAGGCTGGCCTTGAACTCTTTTGCCTTCTGAGTGCTGGGATTAAAGGTGTACCCCACCTCGGCCTGGCCATTGATTAGACTTTTAGGATAGTCCTGTGATTTTGGAACATAGAACCCTAAACTGCCTACTGAGAAGCTACCACAGATGTTAAGCGCTATATAGTTCACAGATTCTAGCATCTAGTGGTTCTTTTTCTTTCGTGTCTTTGCTAGTTGATTTGTGACTCCTTTGGATTCTGTTTCCTGGAGCCATGTCTGGCTGTAAGTGAGAAGACAGGTAGTTTGTTATCACAGACCATGTGCATTTACACGCAGTGCTTTCTAACTGAATGCACAGATATGTGTAATAAAAAGAATAGGGATTAATGACAAAAAAATCTATTTTCTTTTGCTGGAAAGTGTCTTGTGGGTGCATGTGCACAGATTAAAGCTATGAACAGGTCTGTAGTTTTACATACATGTAGATCTCTTTATACTATAAGTTGTGTTTTCCAAAGTTTTAAGCTGTCAAGTCTCAAATGAGACCTTCAGAATATATTATAGAATATATATTTGGTTCCAGATACTGCCCCACTTCCATCACAAACTTGGAAATACTTGGAATGTTTAGCCAAACACACATTCTTAGCATTTTAAAATGGTGTTTTGGGACTTCATGGAAGAAAATGTGACTTCCATGACTGATGTGCTGGGTTTGTTAAGATTCAATCCCAGCCTCGCTTTTGAAATACATCCTCAAGATTAAGTCAGTGTGGGGAATTAGAAAATAACACGATTAATCTATCGCTCATTGAATTTTGGGAGTTTTCCCCAGACAAGGAATAAAGACTGTATTGTGAGTAGCCTCTGACAGTTTGAAACACTGATAGCACCCTGATCTCATCATGTTGTCTCCGTTCTTTAAATAAAATGCAAGCTGATACCATAAAGGCTTATCTTTTTCTTCTCTTTCTTTCTTTTTCTCTTTTTCTTTTGAGATAGGATTCATATAGCTCAGACCTGCCTCCAACTAGCTATAAGTTTAGGATGACCTTGAACTCCTGATCTTCCTGCCTCTGTCTGAAATTCTGGGATTTCAGGCTTATGCTCCCATGCCTATCTTAACAGACTTTTCAAATTAGATTTTTCATTAGAAAAATCAGATAATTATTATTATTTTTTTATTATTTCTCTTTTGTTGTCCAGGGAAAACCCTAAAGATCCAACTGCTAACGGTGTTAGAAAGCTGCTTTTCAAACTGTTGTCTTTCTTTTTAAAGTGCAACCCTTATGCATTCAGGTTTTATTATGATGTGTGCTTGACTGGCAGAAGGCTGACCTGAGGAGAACTGACAGATATAATCACTGACTTGTATACCAGCATTGCCTTGTATAGAGGGAACCTCGCCCTGGCCCTTCATGAGATCTGGAGTGCCAGGTCCTATCTCTTCCCTTGTGTACAGTTCCTTCTCTTTTCTCTTGGTTCCTAACATTTTACTCCCTTTAAATTACTTTTTTTTTCACTAACTTTCGAGTAGTCTAGAATCTTTCTGCAGTTCATTGGGGGGGGGGGGGTCCTCCTTCTGTTTTTCAAGACAGTTTAAAACATCGTTAGAAGCCAGGCATGGGTCCATGCCTTTAATCTCAGCACTCAGGAGGCAGAGGCAGGTGTATCTCTGTGAGATCAAGGCTACCCTGGCCTACATAACCAGTTTCAGGCCAGACCTGGGGTTACAGGCAGACCTATCTCAAAACACAAATGTGATGGCGCACGCCTTTAATCCCAGCACTTGGGAGGCAGAGGCAGGCGGATCTTTATGAGTTTGAGGCCAGCCTGGTCTACATAGTGAGTTCCAGGACAGCTGGGGCTACAAGGAGACCCTGTCTCAAAAAAGACAAAAATAAATAAACAAACAAATAAATAAATAAATAAATAAAACAAAGATCCTTAGGGAGGGTTTGAAAAGAAAATTTATTAGTGAATTTAAGGCTAATGTCAGAAACTGAGATATAAAGCCTTGAAGTCTGATGCATTCATTCCTTGTAGGTTTTTGAAGGAATACTATGATGCCACGGCAGTAATTCAGAAAGTTTCTCTATGTGTGTTTTGGTAAGAGTTTAGCTCTTGCCAGAAAGATAATTGCCAGAAAGAAGTTTTTGGTTTAATTTAAGTGGAAGAAAAAAAATCAAGCTGGCCTCCTAGAAAGTTTAGCATTTAAAGAGTTTCTTGAAATGGTGACTTGACACTTTAAACTCAGTAGTGAGACTGAAGTTTAGGATTTCTCCTTTCTCTCTGATCTAGCACTGTAGGTGAAAGTGCAGCTTCTGACTAGATTCTGGATTTGAATTCTTGATTCTTTCCATACTTGTGAATTTGGTCAAGTCCCAGATTTCACTGTGTCTCAGTTATAGATGAGGGTCATGGATAAAATGAAGATAGTAATAATACACACACCACAGATATTTGGAATTTAGGCTTTTCTATCAGAATTAAGAGGCCTAAGACATAAAAGGGTGTCTGATACATAGTGAATGTAATATAAGTATTGAAGTATCGCATTCTCCAAAAGAATTTGAAAGAATAGTGTTTAGTGAAATTCATGGATTTTTTTTTTGACTCAGGCGTTCAACGTGTGCATGTGTGTAAATTTTATGTGTATGAGTGTATTGCCTGCATGTTTGTAAGTGCACCCGTGTTGTGCAGTGCCCACAGAGGTGAGACGAGGGCACTAGATGCCCTGGAACTGGAGTTACGGATGGTTGTTAGTTGCCATGTGAGTGCTGGAAACTGAACCTGGGTCCTCTGCTAGAGCAGCCAGTGCTCTTAACCCTGGAGCCATCTCTTCAGCCCCTGGGCGGCCAACACTGTAAGGTGATAGTGGATTCTTAGATATTTTTTAAGCTACAAAATATTTCCAAGCATGATTTTTATTGGCAGAGAAATTAAAAAGGAATTCTGCCTTAAATGGAGTATTGTATCAAATTTATTCTACACAACTGTAGAAACATAGTTTTTCTTCAACCAAAGAAACATTTTTCAACTTCTGTACTACCAGAATATAAAACTGTAAGCAAGTTGAATAGACCTGTGTGTAAAATTTAGATTTTTATACACTTCTATCGATTCTTTTAAATCACATCATGGACATCAACTGAGTTTATAATGCAAATCCTATTGTGATTTAAAAGCTTACTTTATTAGTAATATTAGGTTTAGAATACTGTTAATTAAATATGCTCATCTCAAAAACAAGGAGATGGTGCTTTCTGGAACATTAGGTATGCTAATGATTAAAGACAGAAGTGTGAATGCGGCAGCTAGCTTCTAGGTGATGTGTGGGCTTCTGAAAGATAGTCTCAAATTTTCTGAATTTATCATTAAGAAAACAAAAGTGGCATTTATAAGGATGAGATCATTTAACCTTTCCTTTCTTTTGATAGTTTCTGTAATAGATATTATCATGATCACAGCCTCATTCTGCCCACTACAGGATGAAGGTCATGCGTAGGTGCTGCCGAGCTTTGAGCATTGCTGTCCTGAGTCAGATGAGGTCCCATTGGTTCTCCAAAGGCTCTCAGCTCATCCCTTCATGTATATTGATGGCGGCCCTTGCTGTATCTAGTCCCCAATGGTCTCCATTCTGTCGTAAGTGTAGTGCATCTTCCATCTCCTTCATACATCGTAGATTGCTCTTTGTTTTCTTTCACATTTCTTGTAACATTTCCCTCCACTCTGATTGGTTCCTTCTCTTCATAGGTGTCTGTTATCTTAAGGAGGTTGGCTTGCCTCCTCTTCCCTCTACCGCCAAGCAATTTGTACCTCCAAACAAGCTAAACTTAATTTAGAAGGACTTTTCTATAATGTTCTCATCTATCAGTAATTGCATTGTATACGTGTTTTGCATTGTGAATTAGAATCTTCTATAGGCTCTCCTGTCTTTGTTTCTGCCGATATATTTTAGAACAACGATCCATGTTTACAGCAACTTATATTTTAAAGGTAGTTAATAGTTAGAATCTGAGCTTTACATTCTTAGTGTTTTCTTCTCTAGCCAGTGTTTTTAAAGAATACGGTGCTAAGACACTTGTCTCTTTTTCTCATATTTATCAACTTCAGGATTTTTGTTTGTTTCTTAAGCTCCTTTTGCTTATATAGATTCTGCTGTTGCTGCTACTTAATCAGAAGATACATTAAATGCATTAATCATGTAGTTTCTATAATCTGTTGAAGTGATAGCTTTAGTAGTCGTCACCGAAACAGATAGATTTCAAGGAGTAAACATACTGATGTCTCAGTCCTTCCCATTCTTAGACCTGGTGTTCAGCAAAGATACAGTAACGCAGAACTGGAGAGAATGCTGGCTGCTTTGAACACAACTGCTTCACAAAGTGGATTAGGATTAAGAAAATTGTTCTACATAACTGGTTTCAGGATTTCTATTGGATATGTAGATTGGGTAGGATTTGGCTATCTGAGGATATGACACTGTATCATTAAGAGAGATGTAGCCAAGAAGAACACAGCACAACTTTCCAGTATGGTGCAGCAAGATACCCACTGTGTAGCACATAGGAGGTTGACTGAACCTAAACATTGACATTTGACCAAAACTGAGGGTGTGTATATTCATGAGATTTAAGTAAAACATACAAAAAATGTTATTTACGAAATTCAAGTGTTTGCTTCCAATGATAAAGATAGTGAATTGGTAACTGTAGAAAGAACTTCCGTCCCCACTCTTATCAAGTACTACTTGGTGTGCTGCTTACTGCAAACTTCTCTGGTGCTTTTGCTGTCTTAAAGTTTTATGCTATTTGATTAAGTATTAATAGAAAAATGTTTACAGTCCTTTCTTCATCTGAGTTATTTATAAAGATATGAAGATATATGCACATATAGACACATATTCCACCTGGTGATGATAATGAAGATAACCATGTAATAGTAAGTACCGCCTTTAATCCCAAGAACAGAGCTCTCAAAGGATAGTGGTGTTTCCCTGGGTTTACAGATGAGGCAGATTTAGCTGCACTGGTTCTAGAACTCTCTTCACTTTCTGCTACCTGGGACTAGTAATTGGCATCTTTTATGCATGGACTTTGGAATACTTACCATTACCTTACCTGCTCTTTTTAGTAATGTTTGACTATTTATCCAAAGGATATTTTAAAACTATTACTCTTTCTTAAACCTGCTAAATGAAAAACAAACAAACAAACAAACAAAAAACCCATTTGCCACTTGAGAGAAGTCAATTTTTTTTTTGACTATAGGCTTTACAGATCCGTTTTAATCCAACTAATCACCGCAAATAAAAGTGTTTCATCCTTTGAAGCAAATATTTGAAAGGTGTTATAAATAAATCTGTTATCACTGTATTGCATGGCTAAATGTGAATTTGATCGCCTTTCATTTCTCATGGAAACAGTTATGATGGTATACAAGGTAATCTTGAATAACCTAATTAGCCATATCTTATATCCTTTAAGTCTTATGTAATAAATAGTTTCATATAGCTTTTTTGAAAAACAAAAATTAAGTTTAAAAGTTTTGTTTTTTGTTACTTTATAAAAATGAATGTATATGAAAATGCATGGCTATTTACAGCTCATCCTATTATTAAGTAGTCATAAGACTATAAAGGAAGCCTTTATAAAGAAACCTTTTTTATTTGAAATAATTTTGTACTTACACATTGCAAAGAGGGAAGGCAGTTTCCATATATCTTTCACCAAATTGCCATAAACTTCTTAAGCATAACTGGGGAAGTTTAGTATTCTGGCTAACTGATGATCTTTGTACTGTGCAAAGATTCAAATATATGTAAAGGATTCAAATTAATAACTTAGAAAATTATGATTTGTCTGGACTAAATTTCTTTTAATCTTTAATATAATATGATGAAGTTTTTTTTTTTTTTTTTTTTTTTT
>NW_008332654.1:2939166-2952276 GCF_000622305.1 Nannospalax galili | reverse complement strand
TTTTTTGTCTTTTTGAGACAGGGTCTCCCACCCAGTAACCCAAGCTGGCCTGGAACTCACTGTGTAGATCAGGCTGGCCTGAACTCACAGAAATCTGCCTGCCTCTGACTCCCAAGTGCTGAGATTAAAGGCATGCACCACCACACCCAGCTCAATGAAATATTCTTTAGAAACATCTGTCTGTTATTTGAGAGTTCTTGTATATGTTTATTTTATATTGTAGCTCTACTTAAAATTTATCATGTATTGATTATTGTGTTTTATAAAAGTTTAGCTCATTGTTCTCTTCCTAAATCATTCCAAAGTCAGTAGTAGTGGTGCATGTCTATAATTCTGGTGCTCACGGCTGAGGCAGAAGGATAATGAATGGGAAGGTAGCCTTGACTACATAGTGGACCCTGCCTCTAAATAAGTAAAATTTCTGAATACATAGGCTTTCACTGAAAATCTAGTATGAAAGATTTGTAGTTCATGGGGTTAGCTGGAGAAGACCATCGCAAACTTCATTTTCAAGCTGTTTTCATTCCTGTGACAACCTTATTATTTTCTCAAGGTTTTAAAATCAGAAAGCATAATAAACACAGCATTTAAAGTAGAACTCGATTTCCTTTTCTGGAAAAAACACAAACCAAATTCTGTTTGGTCATCTGAATGTCCAAGAATGTGCACTAATAGTTCCTGGCTTTGATTACTGTCAACTCCATGTGACCCAATTCATGAGATTTTTAATGTGTTGTTGTTTGAGACAGGATCTCCCGGCAGCCCCAGCTGGCCTGGTTCTTACTATGTAGAACCAGGCTGGCCTAGATCTCACTGAGATCTACCCACCTCTGCCTCCACACCAGTGCTGGGATTAAAGGCATGCACCACCACACCCAGCATAGGTGGAATTTTTAGTAAGTAATTAGGTATGTGAACTGGTTAGCCTTAGAATAGCACTCACTATTTATTAAAGGTGTTAAAATCAGAGCTCTGCATAAATTACTTTACCCTAATACTTGATTTTTTTTAACTACAAATTTGACTTTAGAAAGGAAAAGATATCAACTATAATCTACCTTCTTTAACAATATAAAACATACCTATAGAAACTGGCACTGTGAGAGAGTTCTGGGATGCCTCTTCCCAAACATCATACTGAATCATGAAATAAATTGCCTTAGATTTGAACATCCAAGTCATTTCGACCAATGACCTGTTTTCTTTGGGCTCTGAAGACTGGCCTTGCTATTTTTGTGCATTTTTTAGAAGTAAAATGCTCAACCTTTTAAAATTGCATTTTTGCAATGAAGCCAAGAGGAGGAGCGTGTAGCTTGCTGGGCTCTGCATAAGTATGAGGCTGATGGTACTCCTTCTTTCCATCCTCTCCCTAGATGCACATCGGGAATTCCTTCACAGGCCTGCGTCTGGATATGTGCCAGAGGAGATCTGGAAGAAAGCTGGTAAGAATTGTTTAAAAACAACGAGTTTAGTGTTCTGGCAGCTGTGTGCAGTTGTTAATGCAGGGATGTGGGGAATGACAAGAAAAGACTTCACTGCAAACAACAATAATAGCAAAAACAAAACAAAACAAAGCAAAAAACCCACAAAACAAAATAAACTTAAAAAAAAAACCCACTTCATTAATATTCTTAAACCGGGCCTGATTAAAACATGAAATAGATTTTATTTCCGTAGCATCTGCTAGTGCCATTGTAATTGAAAGCCTGGCGACAGTTCCTTCATAACCTCCTCCTCTCTTCCCAGTGGCTGTAATGATTTCAGACTGAAATTTAGTGCAGGTCTCAGCTTGCATGTAGTTTTTCTTGGATGAAAGAAATCTAGTGTTTTAGGAATGAAATTGCACACTTCAGCATTTTCCACTGCATTCTTTAAAAAAAAAATATTGAACCAAACCTTAATTTGTTAAGGAACTTTTTAAAGATTATTTTTTGGTCATAATCAGCTTTTTAAATCATTCTCCTGTGGTGTTTAGTACGAAATCATCAGAACTAAATTACTTCTTGAGTTGAGTGACAGAGTTCCTGGACTTTTGCTTCATCCGCAGACTGTTTGCTTCCGTTACGAGCCATTACTGTGCGGTCTGTGGTAGATTTGAGGCTCCTGATGACCCATTGGCTTCTTACTGGGCTTAAAGTTCAGAGCTGGCAGAAGCTTGGTGGAGCTGAGCATAAAGTCTGTATAAAATCCAACTCAGGAGCTAAAAGATAAGCCTATTTCAAGAGCTAAAGATGACATGAAGAACAAATTCTGACTGTGTCTTTGAGCTGTTGTAATTCCACCTGTGACAACTGAGTTGAAAAACTGGGAAGAGCTGTTCCCGCAGCTAGTCAGGGCTCCAGTACCAGCCAAGGGAAAGGGTATTTGTTCTTGTTCTTACTGTTTTTCTGCAAAAGATTTCTTTGGGGATTTTGACTGAACTCCGCTATTTGTGATTCTTTGCACTCTGATTATTCACATGTACTTTATTCACAAGTTTTGCAGATATTTCTAAGAAACACTAGTTTTTGTAAGAGTGAGCATTAGTTTCAAAACATCTGATAAGTTTAGTTGCTTAGGTTAAGAACTAGAAAGCTTGGGCTGGAGAGGTGGCTCAGCAGTTAGAGGACCAGCTGCTCTTGCAGAAGACCTGGATTTGATTCCCAGCAAACACACAGTGATTAAACCCTGTTACTCCAGTTCCAGGGGATCCAATGCCCTCTTCTGGTCTCCGTGTACATTGGATGAATGAGTGCACACACATACATGCAGGGAAAACACTCATACACATAAAATAAAAATAAAACAATTTTTTAAAAAGTTTAGAAGAAGTCTAGAAAGCACTCTTACTTGTCTGATACATAAATCAGGTAGATCCAGCTAGGTTAATTGCTAAAATGGAAGTGCTGCTCACCTATTTAATGTACCTGATTTTTGGCAACAGTCTTGTGACTCTCAAGTTCTTCGTAATCTGCTGAATGCTGCCTAACCCAAAAAAGAGTTGCTGGATCCTACTTCTCACATTTTCTATCCACTTTTAAGCTGTCAGGGCCTCTTACTCTAATAAAAGGTACAGGAATTGCCATTTTGGACAGTGAAAGAATGGCCTCTTAGCTGAGAGAAGAAGAGTCTTTTAGTCTTTCTCTGTCTCCCTTAGTCACATGTATTTAAGTTAAATTCTTAATAGTTCCTAAAGAAAATTGACAGTAGGGTCCCGTATAATCCAAATTCCTTCTCTGCTGTTACCTGCTCCACCTTTGTTGGGCTGCTAATAATAAGTGAGAGAAGATTTTTCTAAATATATAACCTTTGTTGGAAAGTCAGCTTGAATAGCTAAGCATAAAGTCTTTCCATAAGTGGTAAGCAATTGGAAGCAGATTCAGAACTGCACCGTGTAGTTTCCACCTAATCAAAGTGGTTTTTTTCCCCTACTTGACACATTGGAATGAATTGAATCCACCACTATTTTTCTTTGCTGTCTGTTTAGTGGGTGTCTGAAACTAATCTTGATGTAGTTTAGGATCAGGGACTTAGATTGAGAAAGAACGGTTTTTGTTTCCGTTGTGCTGGTGCACTCCTTAAGGAGTCGGGGGTGACCTTACCAGGGAAGACTTAGGGCTATGGTTAGATGCGGCTGTCATCCATATTGCGTCTTCATTCTAATATATGATTTGGTTGTGGTGCGGATTAAATTCGTATTCTTCCCATTGTGGAATTCCTACCTGTCACACAAGAACTGTTTGGGAGTAATATTTTTATGAATGGATGCTAACTTTTAAATTTATTAAATCCCTGATATACAGATGACAGCTTTACCTGCAGAGCTCCAAGAGCTGCTTTGTAATATTTTCTTAGCCATGCTTCTTAAGAAGCAGGCCTGGAGCTTCCACTGTCGAGACATCCAGTGGTGTGAGAATGCCAAGGGTCAAGTGCGATGTCTGCATTCAGCTTCTTGGTCAAGTGCGATGTCTGCGTTTGGATTCTAAAGTTCACTGTGTGAGCAGAAATCAAAAGACAAATCCAGGCTTGATGAATTGCACCTGTACTTGCAAAGTTGAGGCAGGGGGATCGCACAAATTAGAAGCAGCCTATGCTACAGAATGAGCATAGGCTGTTCTCAACAAACAGCAAATAACGAAACCAACCAACCAATCGAACAAACAAAAATCCTAAATGAATAAACAGACCCTCCTACTCTATTTTTTTAAGAGGAAACTATAAAATATGCCTTTTCCATGAAAGTACTATGCATTATTCTTGTTGGAAAAGATAGAGTTTAAAATATTTGAAAAATACCAAATGAACACAATCCTAAGACTTACGAAGTACCACCACAGCATCATTTTCACAGGAAATTATGATTGTAAAAATATATACTTTGTTTTGAATTATCGTATCCAGTTTTTATACCCCTTTGTTTTGAAGTGATTTTAAAGTTGCATAAAACTTTCAAAAAACAGTATGAATAATTCCTTATAACTTTTACCCATTTTCCTCATTTGGTTATTCTTGTATTCAGTATCCTTGTTTTTCTTCTCTTTCCCACTTTTGCCTCCCTTCTGCTCTCTTTGCTTTTCCCTCCTGGCTAGAGACATATATTGTATTTACAAATACACATGTTTTTTCCAAAGTACTTGAGTAGTTTGCAACTGTTATGTTTCCTTACCATAAACATAGTATGTGCTTCCTATATCCTTACACAACCATGGCACAGTTCCAAAATCAGGATGTTAACATTATAATACTATTAGATCATCCACAGATCCTGTGCAGGCTTTGTATATTGCTTCGGTAACATAGTTTAGTATCATATTAATGCACAGTTTTAGAGATTACAAATCCTAACAAATACTAAAGGGTTTTTCTCTTAAAATAGCATTATTAAAAACAAGAGCAAAGATAACAAACACACTCAAAAGTTACAATGGCTCTTTGTAAAACGGGAGGGGTGTGGAGTGGCAAATCAAACATAAAAATGGTTTTAAAATTGCAACTGAATGTTTTCTTCAGTATATTTCTTTTCAAACGATCATAGAATGTTTGCAGTTGGTAATAAATATTCAAGCACCTTGCAAATGTCCTACCAATTCTCTTTACTGATCTGTATATGCCTGTGGGATTAGAATAGGAATGCATAATTTAAATATAAATTGCCTGATTTGCATATACAATTAGTCAAGCTACAGCTTTGATCCTAAGCAAAAATTATTGTCCTGTATTACCACTTAGATAGAATTTTAATTCACCTTGAATACTCAAGCTAAATTAGACCCTGGCTGTGTAGTTAGCAGGGCACCACTTCCTCTGCACCCTGATAGGGTAGTAAAGGCATCATTTGTCTCCTGCTGAAAAGGTGCTGTAAGCTCTGTGTGCAATACCCGGATTCTGACCAGATTTTAATGCACATCTTGTAGGAACTAACAGAGGCTTACCATATTTTAGTTAATATTTCCAATCTGGGCCTTTCCTTTAGATTATAGTTTGTGAAACTTAAGCAGATGTTAACCACAAAGAATGTATACCAGGAATAGTGCTGCTAAAGTGACAGAGGTTAGGGCAGTCGTGACATTGAGTTATGGAAGGGGGCTTTCTGATGATCTTTAGGTCTTGCACTGTAGACTTGTGAAATAAACCAGAAGAATTTGAGTAACCCTAGGAGTACTCACATCTCTTACATTTTTAATCTACAGTAAAACATTTTTATTAGGAATCTATGTTTTTAATTAAACAGAACATTTAATTAAGGTGCTTTTTAAGTGGGTGAAACAATTAAGTGCAAACACTTGAATGAAACATGTCATAATTAGTTTTAATAGAGTGTTAATTGGTACTAGGTTTGCCAAGTTAATAATTACTGCTTATTAAATTTTCAATTAATCATTGTCATTTTGCTTTGAATAAAGATGAAAATTAGATAAACTAATTCAGGAGGAGGATATTTTCCCTTGTTAATTAGAAGAGTTAATTTTTTTAATGGGAAATACTTGTTTTAGTTGTCAATCTTCTGTTGTACATTACTTGAGTCTTTGCACCCCTACCACAGCCAAAACTGAAGAGCTAATTGGGCACTTTGCAGGTTTGCAGTCAGGTCTGGTTCCATGACTTGTGCGATTCCCATTTTGTTTGTCCAATGTAACACGTGCTTATGCAGAACCACCGTATATAGAGAACAGATTAAAACTTACAAATGATAAGGTTATTATTATTTTTTTGTGTGTGGTCTTTTTGAGACAGGGTCTCCCTGTAGCCCCAGCTGTCCTGGAACTCACTATGTAGACCAGGCTGGCCTTGAACTCACAAAGATCCACCTGTCTCTGCCTCCCAAGTGCTGGGATTAAAGGCGTGTGCCACCACGCCTGGCAGGTTATTTATTTTTTTAAAACCTGTCATTTACTCTACAGAAGCATATGTCCTTATCATTCATGACAAGAAAAAGTAAAACTGCGTGATCTATTTCATTACTGATTATATTTAAAGATTCTTATATGGAGCCTGGGATGGTGTTGAACTCTCTGTCTTCTGCCTCAGCCTCCTGAGTGCTGGAGTACAGGCATGCACAATGATGCCAGGCTGGAAAGCCATCTTCCTTATGTGTCTGAATTATTGACACAAGTTTCTCAAGGGTATTCTTGCCCTTTACTTAGCCTGGTCCCGGAGTCATTTCTGGGTCACTATTGTGGTGGAAGCCTATGGAAATGATATATGATGTATTTAAAAAATATTTCCAATGAGAAGTCAAAGAAAATTTCTCACCTTTTGTTTTCCTAAATGAATTTGAAAGATGTATTTGTTTTTTAGACAGGCAAAACTGTCCAGTAATTTGGTTGAGGACCTGTGCCTGGTCTATAAAAGTCTGTTAAGAAGGGATCGGTGCTCCTGGTGCTGAACTAACCCAGAGGTCTTCTCTTTGGTCTGACCTGACACTACAGAGGAAGCCGTGAATGAGGTGAAGCGCCAGGCGATGACCGAGCTGCAGAAGGCTGTGTCCGAAGCAGAGCGGAAAGCCCATGACATGATCACCACAGAGCGAGCCAAGATGGAGCGCACGGTGGCTGAGGCCAAGCGGCAGGCTGCGGAGGATGCGCTGGCAGTCATCAACCAACAGGAGGACTCCAGCGAGGTAAGGCCTGAGTCGCCACCAGCAAAGTTCTAGAGCACTCCTGTGTGTTTCCAGGACCTCACAGATAAAAAGTGGGGGTTGGACTTCAGACAAATCACGGGGAATCTCAGAACAGTGTGGGGAAATCTAGGCCCTTGTGGACTAAGAACCGATCAAATTTTGTTTCTTCATTACAGACCTGGAAGAAAAATGGTCTGACTAAGGAGGTTTTTAAGAGCTTGGTAAACAAGATTAATGTGACATTCCTTCTTTTGATCTGTGTGTGTGCATGTATGAGAGAGAGAGAGAGAGAGAGAGAGAGAGAGAGAGAGGGAGAATAATGAGGGCGTATGTGTGGCACAACATGTGTCTGATAGTCAGAAGACAACTTGGGCCTCAGGTCCCTGCCTTCTACTTTGTTTTGCACAGGGTCTCTTGTTTATCTCTGTCCGTGCTAGGATTCTCCTGTTTCCATTCCCATATCCCTCAGAAGGGGAGAAAGTCCTTCCCCTAGAAGGTTCTTAGTCTCATTCATAAAAGAATTTTAAGAATGGACCCAAATGAAAACTTCTAGGACAATTTTATTAGAAGTTTAAGGGAAATCCTCAGGGCAGGGGAGCTAGTAATCTTGGCAGCTGCCTTGAGGAGGAGAATGAAGGAGAGAAGGAAAGAAATCCATGAAGCCATGCAGGCTCAGAACCTGCATGGAGGTCAGACATGTGGCTGACTGGCAGGCACATGGCTGAAAGAAGGAGAAAAAGTGAAGAAATACAAGATACTAGGGCAGCCCAGATCATTAAAGAAAGCATGTTTAGAAAAGGGATATGGGGGCTGGAGAGATGGCTCCACAGTTAAGAACACTGGTTGTTTTTGCAGAAGACCTGGGTTTGCACTTACCTACATGCAGGCAATACATGCACACATATAGAATAAAAATAAATACAACTAAAAAAAAAAAAAAAAAAAAAGAAAAGAAAAGGCATATGAAGAAGAGAAGGAGCGATTACGCTTTTTTGAATTCTTCGGCAAAGCAGGCAGACTTACACAGACCTACAATGTCTGTGGCCCGGTCCAGAAGCTCTGCACTAGGAGGCAGGACTCCAGGCAGGAAAAATTCACTACCTCATTAACACACTAAGTATTCCACCCATCTATTTAGCATAACTTAAGGTGAAACTGCCTTCCTAGTGATGGTCCTGTGACCAGATGACTGACCCGTGAAACTGGAAAGGTGGGCCTTCCAACAGATAGACTAGACATTTTACAGTCTTGACCAGTTAAACTTAAGGGGCTATTTGCTACTCTAACATCTCCACAGGAGCACTGGGATGATAGGGACTTGTGCTGCTGTGTCTGTCTCACTTCACTTAGGTTCTGTGGATTTAACCTCAAGTTCTTATACTTGGGGGACAAGCGCTTTACCCACTGAGTGATTTCCTCAGTTCCTACTGTGAAACTCACATACCTTCCTATAACTATTTAGAGACTCATAGTTCTATGTGTACTCTCTCTCTCTCTCTCTCTCTCTCTCTCTCTCTCTCTCTCTCTCTCTTTTTCTGGCTTCCTTATAACAGAGGAAAATTTACATGTTTATATATTCATGCTTCCCTACAAAGTCATATGGGTACCTGAGATCAAACTTACTTATGGTGATTAAAGTCCAATGCTAAAATAATGTTTGCATGATTTAAATATTTCTAAAAGATTTTATATAAAACCTATTTCCACCGTGTCATAATTATTATGGTTATCAATACAACACAGCTATCTGAACAATATTATGAAGTATTATTCTAGCATTATAGTCTCCACACAGCCACATCTACACACATGCATTCATTCATAGCCTAAATGATTCCAAGGAACTGGAAAGTAAATAGCTGAACTCTGATGGAATACTTTAAAAAATACATAACTTGTAGACTCAGAGCAGCATAGAATTGTTCCATGTTAATTAATATGGCCCCACCATCTTCAACTCCCAAATAACTCTAGATAAAAGACTAAAATTAGCTATTCTCACAAAGCTGAACTTGCAAAGGCATGAACTGATAGATCAATGGTCTACTATAATGTGTATCTATAATTTGTGAGGGAGAGTAAGAATTTAATTTGTAGCAGGCTTTTTTGCAGATGAAAGACCCTGAGGGAATCACTCAATGCCCAGAGTTTCTATTTAATGTGTAGCAGATGAATAACAAGAGGACAAAAGGAATTGATTTTCAACATTTGGAAGTTTCTCAGGACGAGAGGGACAAAGGGAAGTTTATCTTCCCTTTAACTGCTGACTTTTCCACTGTCGAATTAAACTGGACAGAAATTCAATTTTACTGGCATCTTGCTGCTAAGATGTATAAAGACTTTGTTTTGTTTTATATGTTTTTTTTTTCTTTAATTTATTAGTGTCCTTTGAAGAGGACTCATGCAAGTTGATGATAGTGTGAGGCATGCTTGTCACCCTGCAAACATCACTTTCACATGAAGGTTTTAGGGCTGATGTATTTATTAAGAGTATTGTGTAGATGAGTAACTTCAAAAGGCAACCGGCTGGGAAGGATGTGATTTAATAAGTGTTTGCATCCAGGCAATGAATGACATGCTAGATTCCTTCAGTCTAAAGTCATCCAGGAACTGATGTGACAGCGGTCAGTAGCATTAGTACATGAAACAGACCTCAGGCCTGGAATACTCCCAATATACCCTCCCAGACAATCACAAAGGTTCCAGAGAGAGCATTCTGTTCCAGCCTTCACCTTGGTTGGCCCATGGGGGAGAATCTGTCAAGACTATGAGGCCTAGCTAATATCTGCACAGACACTTTAGGACTCATAATTCTTACTTGCTTTCATATTTAGGAATTTTCTTGAATATTAACCACTTGACCCTCAAGTAAAGTCCACATAGCATTGTCTTTTACATATTTTATGAACTACTTTTTATTTTTTGTGAAGAGAGAAGAAGTCTGGTTATGGTAGCAACTGGTGGAAAAGATATACATTATCATAACAGTTATTGATTCTAAAATCTCAGTCAGAAATTAATGGGCCTTCTTTGTGTGGTCTACTCAAGGAAGTAGGCTGTTTGCTACATTTAAGTCTAAACTAAGCATTTATTTACTTATTTTTACAGTGGATTACTGAGTTTTTATTATATCAGGGATAGTGCTGACTCAGGGAGTACCACAGTCTGTGCCTCATATTTACTACAGTTCACCAAAAGAGTTAAGTAATGATATAGGAGTTGTAGTAAATCTGCAGGTGAAGGTTTCTGGTGTTTAAGGATGATTAGGAACTGGTTAATAACTGCCCCCACCTCTCCTGACCCTCATGGCCTTTCCCTTTTCCTCAGGCAGTGGAAACACCCTCTATAATGGAGAAGCAGCAGGGCAGGGAGAGAATGATATGTGGAACCTGACAGCCTTGTGGCTGATGAGTGTTTTAGGAGGGTCACTCTAATGACTGGTGTGGTGAGAGACCCTTGGAGACCAAAAGGAGGGACACACTGATTGTGTTTTAGGAGAGAGATCAGGAGGAAGACTTTTGGATGTGGGTGGTTGTAGTGATGCCAGGTGTTGGGGTTCAGGGGTAAATTGCATGTGCTGGCCGAGTACTCATGAGAAAGACTGGACACACTGGGTTTTGAATATATTAGGTGAGCAGACTTGAATTGCATTCAAAATCTTACTGGAGGTGGGGAAGCTGTTAAGTTGGAAGAATTCTTACCTATCATGCATGAAGCCCTAGGTTTGATCCCTAGCACCTCATAAAATTGAGCATGATAGTGCACGCTTTTGATCTCAGCAGTCTGGAGGTAGAGGCAGGAGGATCAGAAGCTCAGGGTTGTCCTTCACTGTATAACAAGTTGGAAGCCAGCCTGGACTGAGTGACACCATGTTTCAACAACAACAGAGCAAAACAATACAAAAAGTTACTTGCTAAATTTGATCATTCCATGGTGCTTGTGGGGGTGGCAGAGAAGGTGACCAGTGTTTGAGTGTGTGTGTGTGTGTGTGTGTGTCTGTGTGTCTGTGTGTGTGTCTGTGTCTGTGTCATCTGTGTTGTGTGTGTTGTATGTATAAACACTAGTTAAAACATTTTAAAACTCAAGCGAATTACTGAGTCCAGCTAGACAGACAGTAAACAGGGCACAGAGGCTTACCGATTTCATTTTGTCCAGTGTGAGAAAAGGATTCAGTGTTGCATCCACCGTGTGGGGTGAACATACGTTTGCTTATACTGAACATTCCCATTATATATGCTACCATCTAAAGCCACTTTTACAGTGTCCCACTGTAAAAGTTTATGCTGTCACCACATTTAAAGGCCATGGCCAGGCCGGGTGTAGTGGCACATGCCTTTAATCCCAGCACTCGGGAGGCAGAGGCACGTGGATCTCTGTGAGTTCTAGGCCAGCTAGGACTACAGGGAGACCGTGTCTCAGAAAGACCAAAACAGCAACAACAAAAAGCCATGGTCAGCAGACTGGATGATCTTCTGCTCTGTGCTGGAGGAATCCAAAACCAGAACCCAGAAAACTAAAATTGGGCTGGGCTCCATTATCAACTCTGGAGTCACTGGGCAGTTCACTGTGTTCCTGTCAGATTCTATTTCTTATAGGAGATAAGAAGTTATTTGTTTGTCTTACTGGTTGTTCAAAAGATGTTGTACACCATCATTTTAATTTACAGTGTTTAAAGAAATGAAATCCATGGTAATATCAACCCATATTGCCCACGCTTGTTCACAGTCTTTACTTTTGTGAATGGAACAACATTCCCTTTCCTTTCTCTTTGTGTTAAAGTATTTCCTACTGTAGTCTCCTACCCATTTCTTATCTAGATCATGTATAGAGTCTACGTAGTCCAATACATCAAGATATACATGTGGATAATATAAAAACACAAATTATTGTTTCATCTGTCCCCTTTGTAGGGGTTTTGAGCAGGAACGTGGGCTTCAGAATTGGAAGTCCTGAGTTCTTGATCCAGTGTAGTTATTTATCTTTCTCGGAGCTGTTTGTACTAAGTACAGATATCTCTGACTTCTGTAACTTGTAACTGCAGAAAAAGGATTCCCTAATTTCTTTGTAATATGTGCATTTAGCCTTCATCTTTCTACTTTGGTTTTCACATGGGTAAATTGGGGCTGGTCATTCCTGTTCTGCTTAGAAAAACCAGTGACTCTGAATGGGTTGGTAGCAAAGAATGAAAACATTTTGGAAAGAAGAAAGAATAGCTGAAATGTTCAGTGGCAGAGACCAGCAGGAAGAAAGCACTGAGGAAGGTATGTTTGTGGGGTGCAGGAGGACACCCCTTTCTATCTGGAACAGGATTCTTTTCATAGTAAACACTGAGCTCTTGCTGGGATGAACCACTCCTGAAAACCCAGCTCTTCTGGACACCAGGAAATTGTGTCACTGGAGTTGCTGAGGGTTGTGTGGAACTTGGTTGGGAAGACCTTGCACAAATGATTAATGCTATATCAGGTGTGAGACAGAGTTGCTTTCTTTAAAAATAAATTGATTAATTTGTTCTTTGACATCTTCCAGCAGGTATACAGTGCCTTCTCTTTATTCACATCCCTGTCCTCCCTTACCTTCCTGCCTGTCGTCTCTCTCACCCCTGCCTCCTCTCTATGGTTAATGGTTTTTTTTTTTGCTTTATGTCCCACTGACTTTAACGAAGATTGTCTGGACCTGTCAACAGCCAGTCATGTATTGAGGAAGGCTTTATGGGGCTCTGTCCTTCCCTGCTGAACTATTGGCAACTGATGCTTTCTATATTGTACATTTTAGCTCTTTCTTTATCAGCTATGACAGAAGGAAAACATCATTTTCCTTTCTTTGCTGACAAGAAAGCTGAGTCTTGGAGGGTTTAGGCCACTTAGTCTGTATCTCACAGTCAGTATCTGTGAACTGAACCTGTGTACTGTGTAGTTAAACCAAGTTGGGTAGTTTTGTGGCACCTAAGCAGAAACACTAATTAAGCTTTTAAAAAAATTTTCTAGAGCCCACTAAAAAAATTTCATGAAATT
>NW_008332654.1:2923390-2937306 GCF_000622305.1 Nannospalax galili | reverse complement strand
TACAGCCAATTTTGAAAGAGATGTACCCTAGCTCAGAAAAATGTTATTGAATAGGTTAATGCTGTTTTAATGAAACGCTTCTTCTAATTAAAAAAGAAAATATTTTATTGAAAAAAAAATTTCTAAGCCCTGGTAATATGAGCAAGTTAGAGAGACTCTTGTTCATTGCTTCATCCAGGAGTGGTGCCTGTGCAGGGGCCACCTGTGTGGGCGCATAGGTACTCCTCACAAGCTGATCAGACCAGCTGATTCCCAAGAGATTTTGTAGCTCTCAGTTTGAGCTATGCTGTTATGTTTCAGTAGGGTTGGTTTCTTGGCTTGTTTTATTGAAAGGCCAGCTGTTTGGTTTCATAGGTGTGTGGCATATAGTGGATAGATCACTGCCTTGGGGGACCTTGAGCTACTCAACTCTTGCAGTTTTGATTTTCTTTGCGGGGGTTGGTATATGTGCCGGTGTGTGTACATGCAGAGGCCAGAAGATGATGCTTCGTATCTTTTTCTATGACCTTTCACCTAGCTTTTGAAACAGGGTCTGGAAGCTTACTGTTTTGGCTAGTCTGCCTGGCCAAGGAGCTCCCAGGATCCTCCTGTCCATACCCCCTGACACCGGGGTTACAGGCATGCATGGCCATGCCTCGTTTTTAATGTAGGTGCTGGGGATTAGAACTCTTGTTTGCATAGCAAGTACTCTTACCCACTGAGCCATCTCCCCAACCCCTGTAACTTTCGTATTCAACTGCAAAAGTGGGGTCATGTTTGTGTGACCTACTTTGTTAGGTGGTTGAGGGGATAAATGAGGTGAGCAGAAGTAGCTTGTAATTCATATAAAAAAGTTACCTGATAAGAAAGGAGAGAGAGAGAGAGAGAGAGAGAGAGAGAGAGAGAGAGAGAGAATGAGCTGAAAGAAAAATTTTAAATAAGAAACATAAGTGAATTTGAGTAGAAACCAAGAGATAGGAAAGGATAGGAGAGAGATCATAGATGGAGAACCCATGGGTTTTGGTTGGAGTATTTCAGGGACTAAAGAGAGTAGAGTTTGTAATACAGTGTCCCAGTCTGAGACCTGAGTCTACCATTGACTCCAATGGATGCTAGTAGAGTTGGGTTTCAGGTTTGGTTGGCTGCATACAGAGCAGGCAGTTCAGTCAGGGAGTACAGTCTGGGAAGGCAGAGAAACAGGTTTGTCATTGGTTTGCAACTGACTGTGGAAACTAGATCAGGTAGGGAGAGCTAGGAAGGAAAGGGTAGTTCTTTGTACTACGTCTCCCTTGACAAACATTTCAAGGAAATAAAGAGGAAGGTAGAGTATAAGAAACAGAATGTTAATATCTTGGAAACCAAGATCAGTAGAGATTTCAACAAGGGGAATTAAATAGGAAGGATAGGGTGGCCTATAGTAGTGAATCAAGGAAGTCTGAGGACAGTCAGCCTGGAGGAAATGCTACTCACTAAGCAAGTTCTCTCTCTGTATCTGGCAGTGCCTGTGGGTGAAGGCCCCGAATTTGGATCGTATGCAAGCTTTCTAATTCTAAGGGTGGAGAGCCACTGCATCTAGATCCGGGACTAAACCTGTAGCTTTCTTCCAGAAATGCTAAGGAGACTGCCTGCCATTTATGCAGGACCTCAGGCTCTGCTCAGCACAGGTGTGACCCTGAGCCATCCTGCAGTTCTGGTTTTTGCTGGACAAGTATTTTTGCTCCAAAAGCAGAAGCAACTTGCCTGTGGTTTTAATACCCCTAATGATGGCATTGAAAATGAAATGCAGACTGGCCTGCCTCTGAAGCCTGTGCCATTCCTGTTACCCACCATGACACTCTGTCTTCCGTGCCTGATTTCCTGATGCCCACTATTGGGAATGGTGTACCCTTCTAACCAGTTCTGCCAAAAAGAAAAGCTCTAACATTGACAAAGTGGGCATTTTGGAAAAAGTATTTGATTGGAAGTCCAGTACCCGGGCAGGCTCACACCTTGGCTATGCAGTTTCTTCTCTTCATGACTTTGGGAAAGTCAGTGCTGATGTTACTTAACTTTGAAGGCCTCATGTTCTTGAGCTGCAAAATGGAACAGTTTTAAACTATCAAATGCATGTAGAAAATGTAGTCATCTCGTTGTGAATTTAAGTCAGTACTTTGCTCCTGTAGGGTATTATTTTTGTATAACCAGTAGTAAATCTGGTTTAGAGTTTTAGTTAGAACTGTTCTATTTAATTTATTGAGCATCGGTTGCATATCAGACCTAGTGAAACTTACAGAAATGCAGGAGAAAAATCTCTCATCTCTCAAAAAAAAAAAAAAAAAAAGAATTTTTAACGGTGAGGACTTAGAGGGTATATTTTGCTGATAGGACAGCAAAATCATTTTCTGTATATATCTAGACAACACAATAAAGGAAATAGCTTTTCCCCACTTAGAGGCAAAGAGAATTGCTCATAACAAAGTATAAAATCTTTGCTCTGAGGCTTTACCCTCCCTTTCATCCACCCTTGCTAAGTCTGTATTTAGCTGTGTGTTTCACATATCTAGCAAAGAGGAACTTGATGCTTCTTCATCTGTGTCCCAGGGCAACTTTGGTCAATTGACTTGTTCCTCTTTTTCAGATAAGGAAGAAAAGATTCTTTATGCAGGAAAGGGACTAATAGCACAAATAAGTCAAGACTGTAAGTGCACAAGCTCTGGGAATGAGCTGGGTGTTGAAATGGTTCTGCGAGTCTTTATGTACTGGTGTGGTCATCTCAATCACTAAATAGACTCCTGAGAGGCCCAAGGTGGAGGTTACATTATTTAAAATAAAATAATAAAATAAAATAAAATGGATAAACGTAAGCTATTAAGGACTACTAGCCTGAAAATGAAAAATCACAAATAGAAAAAATGTAGCATTAGATTGTACCATTGACCACCTTTTTCTAATACACTGAGTGTTAGACACAATATGCTGTTTCCACCTTTGTGACCAGTGGAAGGCTTAGCAACTTGAAATGATCCCACTCACAGGGTCCCATGACTCCCTCTATCTCCAAACTGAATGTTCAGGGTCAGTACTGATGATCAGGTACCAGCCATACAGAAATGGACTCAACAACAGAAAATTTAGAACCATCCAAAGAAATATCATGGCAGAAATGTCCTTTTTAGATTTCTGATGAGCTTTTAAAAAGAGTCTTCACTTTGGGGTTTTTGTTAACTGAACACACAACAGAGGTTCCCTAAACACCCAAGTGTCAATTAAATTGTTCCTTGTACCTTCCTACAGCTGAAGGTTGTATCTGTCCCAGTGGTGGGTGGTAAGTGAACAGGACCCAACAACTTAAGAGTGGAACTAGAGGTAAAACCAGCCAGAGTCCTTAACTCCTGGATCAGAACCCGGCAGGGCTAGGCAAGAAGCCTCAGCTCTCAGCAGCTCCACAATCCAAAACATCTGTTTCTGCATTTGGCACAATTCCACGTTTTTTTATTTGTAAAATTGTTCCCATCTTTGAAAACACTTTTAAAAATAAAGAAGTCCCCATTCTGTCTCCTCTTTCTACTCCCCAACACATGCATTTGTAATTACCTGGTTTAGTCTGTGTGTTTAATCAGTTTAAATTGAGAATGTTGTGTACATCTGATTTCAATCTGAAGGAGTCATTGAGCACTGGGCAGTTACCACCCTGGAGTCTGCCAAAACATGCCTCTGCCAAAAAATGATAGGACTCGCATCAGGGTATTTCCTAAAGAAGCCACTTGACTCAGATTAGATGTTTAATTTCCTTAAAATATTGTTTTGGATTTGGGTCTCTGTTCCCTAGTTGGGGTTTTTCTGATGTAATTTAGGAATATCGCTTATTTGCTGAGTTTGTTCCAGGGCTCAGCTGGCAATCTCCTAAAAGCTAAACCTTACCAAGTCTACTTTACTCCGAGTTCAGAGCTTCGTACCTTGCTGCTTTGAAGGCTGGGCCAGGCCCATGTCATGACCATGTCATGGTCATGTTTATGGAACCATCATCTATACAATGCAATCGAATCAAGTTTGAAAGAGGAACTTTTCCAAATACGGTGGTGGAGTCACTGGTCAGAGTTTGCACATCTTTTGAGATTTTTTTTTTTTCTTTTTTGATTCCTATTTTGATCTTTTGAGACAGGGTCTCCCTTGTAGCCCCAGCTGGTCTAGAACTCTCTATGTATATCAGGCTGGCCTCCACCTCACAGAGATCTGCCTTCCTCTGCCTCTCTAGTGCTGGCATGTGGCAGCGTGCCTGACACCCTTTTTGTTTTCTGAGACTGGGTCCTTCAAAATCCCACTAAGGCAGTCCAGGACGGGCCTTGAATTCCCAGTCGTCTTGCCTCAGATGGGATCACAGGCGTGGGTGAATATGCCTGACTTTTGAAACCTTTGTCTCTAATTGAGCTAGGAAGTAAAATTAAGTTGTAATGCTTATTATCCATTTGAGATTTGTTTTTACTTACAGCATTCATGTATCAACTGAGTTTGTAGATTGAGATCATAAATTCTGTGTCGGTTTTCCTCTCGAACTATAATTTCTGAATGGTGAAAAATTAAAATGACGGAGCTGAACTTTTTCCAAACATCTTTTAAACATTCTGGTGTGTGTGTGTGTGTGTGTGTGTGTGTGTGTGTGCGCGCGCACGCGCGCACATGGACACGCATGCCATGACTTGTATACAGAAGTCAGAGGACAACTTTCAGGAGTAGCTTCTCACCTTCCACTTCATTGTGGCAAATTTCCTCTTACTCTGCTGCCACGCGGCGTGTTGCAGGCTGGCCTTTGTATCATTGCAGCTACCTTTTTATATGACTCTGGGGATCAGGCTTGTGCAGAAAGTGCTTTACCTACAGAGCCATCTCCTCAGCCCTTTCTAAAAGTTTGAAACCAGAGTTATTGAAGTTCACGACCTGGAGCCCTTGAGAGGCTCCAGGAGCCCCTTTGTTAGAGTTAGTGCAATTGATGAAAAAATCTTGTATATTCTGCACAGTGGAAGAGCTTTACATGTCAAGGAGAGATGGCTGACTTTCCACCTGAGTATTTTTTGTGGGGCCATGAGACCACCTCAAAACAACCCCCATCGTACTAAAAGCAAAATGAACATAGGTTATACAGTAGGGACCCTTGCAACCTCTGTGTCTTTGCTTTAAAAATCTGTTTTAATTGTGACATATTTACACAACTGTCAGCTGATTGGAGTTACTGGAGGATAGCTAGAAATTTGTTTCTCAAGAAAACAATCAAAGCCAATGAAGAGAGTTGAAGATGTAGCTGCCTGGTAGGGCACTTGCTTAGCATTCACGACACCCTGGGATCCATCCCCCAGCACTGCAAAAAGAAGGGGTTCATAGAAAGCTGAGTGGTGCAAAACTAAGATTCCCCCATAACAGCGCTTCACAGTGGAATTGATCTTTCCTTTCGGAAATACAAACATGTTTTACTCATGCAACGAACATTTAAAGTCCGCTTTCTGGGATTCTGTGTCCTCCAGGAAGGGTCCCTAAGAGTCTTGTCACCACGGGCCTCCACCTTCCTGCCTTTGTTTCACTCAGAGCTGCGCACCCAGGTGTTCTTGTGTCTCTCGGACAGCTGTGCTCCGATATACGAGGTGTTTATCTTAACTTGGAAATCTCCGAGGCAGCCTCATTTCTGCTTTCCTCCCATCTTGCAAGACACCACATGAAACTGGCAGCTGCTTTTCCAGGGTCAGAGTTTCCTTCTCCCAACACACAGTTGAGCCCCAGCCACCCTGCCTTTCTGACTTCCCTGAGCTGCAGAGGAGCTCTGGCAGCTGGGCAGTGCTGTGTGCAAGTAGAACTGTTGCTCACCCAGCCTCAGGAGTTCTAATTTTTCAAAAGCTAAATTAAGCACCAACTGATGTGCTCATTACACAGAATTTTCTTTGAGCATCTCCTGCCTGTCAGGCTAAGCATATGTCATAGATTAATAACCCAGAGAGCCAAGACCCTCCCCCTGCATGTTGTTGAGGCAAAGGGTGTGTTACCTAAGTCTGGATGGAATGGAACAGAGTCCTTCCTTACTCTTTGATGGTTCTGTGAGTCCAGTACTGTGCTTTGGTATTTCGTTTGTGATTCTTTATATTCAGAAGGAAGAAACCTCTGCCCAGAATAGTGTATTTGTATCTGACCGTGGTGGGATTGGTGGTGGAAGGAGAAAAGTTGGGATATGGAGATTGCTAGTTAGTATAGAATAGACGATGTAGGTATGAAGATAGCCAAACCTAGCAAGAAAAGGTTTTTATGCCGGGGAACGATAGGATCGCCAACCACGTTAGTCAATGCCATAGTCATAGCTGACTGAAGAGTTGGGACAGTAGTTACAGCAAGCCCAAAATCTTCTGTGTGTACAGTATGTCTTCAGACACACCACCTGGACTGTGCATTCCATCTCTGTAGTTCTTGACTAAACTGGAACAGGAACAGCTGGCATGTTTACTGCATTTTTGCCGCCACGATGCATTTATCTGGGTTCTCCCTTTCTCCTTTAGAGTTGCTGGAACTGTGGCCGGAAAGCCAGCGAGACCTGCAGCGGCTGTAACACAGCCCGATACTGTGGCTCTTTTTGCCAGCACAAAGACTGGGAGAAGCACCACCACATCTGTGGACAGACCCTGCAGGCCCCGCAGCAGGGAGACACGCCTGCAGTCAGCTCCTCCGTCACACCCAGCAGCGGGGCCGGGAGCCCGATGGACACTCCACCAGCAGCCACTCCGAGGTCGACCACCCCAGGAACCCCCTCCACCATAGAGACAACGCCTCGCTAGACCTGAACTCAGACTGTCAGAGGAAAGACAACGCAACCAACATGAAACCAATTCCTCATCCTCAGATGCTCAAAGTCGTTTTTCTGTTTGTTTGTTTATAGATGAACTATCTATCCCATTTCAGTACTTTGGCAAGAGAGAACCTAACTGTATCTTGAGGCGGTAGTAAAACACAGAGGGCCAGTAACGGGTCATAATGACTTATTGTGGATAACAAAGATATCTTTTCTTTAGAGAACTGAAAAGAGAGCAAAGAATATAACGTGAAATGCTAGATTTGACCTCCTCCCTGTTATTTTCAAGTAGCTGGGATTTTAAACTAGATGACCTCATTAACCGATGCTTTACCAAACAGCAAACCAAGAGATTGCTAATTGCTGTTGAAAGCAAAAATGCTAATATTAAAAGTCACAATGTTCTTTATATACAATAATGGAGAAAAAAAAAGAGGCAATCCCTCAAGGGCATGAGCATTGGATACAGCAGTAGACATTTTTACACGAAGATGAATGGCGTCTCTGGGATGCTAACTGAACTTTGAAGACCCGCTACAACACACGCAGATGTGCAGCAGGTTGGAAGGAGACACAGATGTTCTGTTTTTTTCCTGTTTCTGAAAAGAAATAATAATATCCAGGTCAACAGAATGAAAAATGAAAGATGATTTGCAGTGGGATGTATGAATACAGCAGCAAGAAAAAAAATGCCATAATACAAAGGCTCCTTTTTATACACACGCACACACACACACACACACACACACACACACACACACACAAGACTCAGCCTGCAGTTAATTAGCATTCTGGCAGCTTCCACATCAGCCAGCTGCCCTAAATAACCCTTCAACATTTCTTCACTTTTTCAAGGTTCCGCAGAGCAAGACATTGGGTCAATTCCAGCTCATTCATTTTATATTGAAAACTAATTTTTAAAAAAGTGGTGGCTCCAGCTCCAGCCCCTTTTCAAAATTTTTTCAGCCCCACCCTGTTTGGATTTTTAATTAAAAACTAGTAGTTCTCTTGGTGTTAAAACACTTCTGTCCTGTGAGGTTTTCCCAATGGTGTTTTTCTTGTAAATGTGTTGGACAAATGTGAAGATGCATTGTAGTTTATCCATATGCCCACATTTAGTCTCTTTATTCCTAGTTGGTGAGAAACCTGTATCTTTCTATGCTGCTTTTATATATGTATGTATTAGTGATATTTCTCTAGTAGTTAAAAAAAAAAGAAAAAGAAAAAAAAAAGACCTCTTTTTGGTTGTCCTCAAGAAAAAGAAAAGAAAAAAAAAGCTATCTTTTGGAGCTGCTATTTCACTCTCTTATAGGATTTTTTTTCCTGGAAACCAGCATGCTTCACGGAATGCTAGCATATGGGTGTTTTGTAAGAGGGATGTACATAAATGTATTTTGCACTGTCACTCTGACTCCCTAGGCATGCTTTTTTTTTTTTTCAAAACAAACTTTTAAATATGCTAGAGCCATTTCACCAGTTTTAGCTGTAGCATAGTGTAGTAGTGGAATTTTTCTTTCCTTTTTTTCTTTTTTATGAAAAAAAATTATTAGGGACTTTTTAAAAGAATAAAATAACAAGATATCCTACTTTAAATAAAAGGACAGTGCATGCATATTGCTGTAAGGTTGTTTAAGTATTTCTAATTTTACAAAAACAAAAAATAAAAAAATCATTAGAGCTCCAAATGCTGAGGTGTAGACTGACAGCTTTAACACTGCTGAATGCCAGGTTAGACAGTATTCTTACAAAAGGGAAGTCAGCCAAAGACTGATCTGATGGACCAAAATCGGAATTTTGAAAAGCACCAGTACTACTTTCCAAATGATCAGCAGGTTAAATATGTTCAGCAAGGTATAGTGTGAATCCATTAACCCTTCGTTGTCCAGGGTCCAGACCAGAACTACTTGTTAGTTTTGAAACACAGTAGCCCAGGATGTGGTTGTGTGCTTTACAAGAGTCGGAGTGCTGCAGGCTGTATAGACAACCAAAGTTGCTAAGGCTGGGAAGACACTTCTTCTCCACATACACATACACCAGGCATTTCTTTAAAAATCGAATACAATCCATTAGCTTGGGGGAGGGGGGTTAATGTAGCCCTTGGATACAGTTTTAAGTGGCTTTTAAGTTATCTGCATAGAGGCGATCCTCAAATGGGTTTGCTTTGCGTCTTGCAAATCTAAGATTTTCTTAAGCATTTTCCCCTGTATTTTCTTCTACAAGTTGGTATTAATTTTGTTTGGGTGGTGTTGTGTTCTTCTTTTTACTTTTAATGGCCTTTTAGTTTAGGAAGTTCTGATGAGCAAATCAAGGCATCTATCTGCATGTTGGAAGTCCATCTGCCAGCACACCTGCTTAAAGTGAAATGAAAGCACATAACCAGGCTCTGAATGGGTTCTATTTTTATCATGGTGCTCCCAGAATCCTTTGACCTCATTCTGCTTTCTAGTCTGCTTGTGACACTGGACAGTCCTTTCTTAGAGCTATTATATGTTCTAGGCTACGAAGGGTTAAATAATCCCAAAAATGAGGTATGTCATACCCACACGTCTTTATCTCTAGAAGCTGTGATGTATGTGGAACAGCACTGTTATTAACAATAGTGTGTAAAATAAGGATTAGTACAGTACGTCTCATTCCTTTTTAATTCAGGGCACCCTGAGTGAAAACAAATACAAAAAAAAAAAAAAAAATCCCTAACTCTGAGCTCTATCTCTGATTCCTCTTCCTCCTTCCCCTCTTCCTCTTCCTCTCCTGTTTTGCTACATTCTCCTCAGTGGCAAAAAGTTTCACTCTACCTCTGACAGCATGTATATTGCACCAGTAGCTAACAAAAACTGGTCTAGTCAAACCAAATGGGCACAAAAGAACCAGGATACCAAAAGTTAAGCTCATACAGCTGCAAACCATATCACTTCTTGGTAACAATGCAGACCTCATAAACCTAAAAAAGAGAAAGAAAAGAAAACTTTTGTTACTTTCCTTTTTTGCTTGTCACTTATATACAGGCTATGTGAGAGTATAATTTGTAGGTATTACACATTAAAAAAAGTTATCTTCATTGGATAGAATTGAATGGTGGTCGCTGATAGGAATAGGGCGTCCTCTTTCTCTTATCTCTGTCTCTTCACTCCTTTCTCTTTCTCTTTTTCTCTGTCATGAGACTGTGTGTGACAGGGCCACCTGTCTTTTTAATTTCTTTCTTAACTTTTTTTTTTTTTAATGTGTAGGTGCATGTCTTGGGGATTTAAAAATTTCAAGGCTGGTTTACTTATGCAAAGCATGCCTACGTCTGGAATACTTAGGGAAAGAAAGCGGCTCCATGTTGTCCGAGTTCCTCAAGGGACAGAAAAAAAAAAAATTGGAGACTGTTGAAATGCAGATTTGAAGTAATTTTACTTTAAATATTTTGGGTTCTGCGACATTATTGTGAAAAATTAAAGTTGTTGTGCAATACTTAATTCAGACATGTACCACAAGTTAATGGTAGACTAACACTGGGGGGCGGGGTCTGGGCATCATGCTTTCGTCAGCATCCTCTTGAGCTTTTAAGTCTACTATGTCTGAACTGTGGTTTCTTGTTTATCCTTTTTTCCTTAGTTGGACTGTAATGTATGGTCTGTCAACCTGTGAATCTTTAAAGTATGATTCAGGTATTGTTGTATTCTTTACTGTGTAATAAAAACGCTTAAAAAAATCTGGATTCTCTGTCTCTCTTATCTTCACTGTGTGCCAAGGGGGCCACTCAGGGACCCTAGCCTGGGAAGTCAGTCCTTCATAGAACACCCCTAGAGTCTTTTCATCTACAAAGCATGCTTCTAACACAAGTCAATTTATCCATCAGCGATGAGGGAGAATGATAGGAAAGACAAGACCCTTCTGAGGTCAGAGCAGTTGATTGTGGAAGGAGAGTCAAGGCCTTCCATAGGAAAGAGAGCTTAGTGCCATTGCTGTGTTGTAATATAATTAAACTTGAGTGCACAGGCTTAGGCTTTCCTCTACAGAATGGTCCACTCACATCTTCTGAGGTTCTGGCCATCTGCAGGCCTGCACAGCTGCATGGCAGACCCACTGAGGCAAACTTCCTCCTCTGTCTGCCTTGGACTCTCACTGCCTTTTATTAGAAGTTGGCAGCATGTCCACTCTTGTTTCTGCTCATCTCTGACATGCACTGTGATTGTGTCCAACTTAGCTGTAAGACCCACGTTATTCCTTTTGTCAGATATATAATTTTTTTCTCTCGTTCATGTACTAGTTACAAGGTTGCTCAGCATTTAGAGAACCCATCCTTCTACACTAAGAACCCAGTTAATTTTTGTGTGGATTTCAGAACACATTTTTGGAAAGATTCTGCTGTAGCAGAATTTCCCGTTCTCTCAGAAGGTTCTCTGTTTTATGGGCCAAGAACTAGTGGTAAGGAATCCAGGGTGACAGTGCATGTGCAAGACCTGTATCTGGAGCCATGTCACCCAGATGGATGCTGCCATAACCTCTGTTCAGCTCCCTGCTACACCACCTGGGGCCTATCCCCATCCCAAGGCCTGGAGTCCACAACTGATCTTGAGAAATGCAACTTTTTTTATTTTTATTTATTTTTTTTTTTTTAATTTTTAAAAATGATTTATTTAATAACAACATACTTAGAAGAAGCATATCATTACAACACAATTGACATATTCAATAACGTTTTCCTGAGGTAGGATGCATCTCTTTCAAATTTGGCTGTAAATTTTTAGGTTTACAGTTGAATTATTACAGTTATACAATATTGTACTCAGTATAAACCCTATTTTTAACATTTCTTACTCCTGTCCCCCTGTCCCCCCTAAAGGAATAATTATCAATGTTTAAAAGTATGAATAGTGACTATTTCACCCCAATGCCATAAATAGGTTAGATATTTAGTTTGGTAGTTAATTTTTTTCCTCAGAAGTTAGACCAGCCTGGCTTAAGTTTCCTATCCTTTAGTGTATGATTATATACATATTCTCTTCAAAGTGGAACAGGCCAGAAAGCAGCAGATGCAAAGACCAGAACCAGGACCATGGAAGTAGCTCCCTTGTAAGCAGTCCTTGAAAGCAAACTAGATGTGTTGGATAAATGGATATTTATTTTAGTTTAGATGAAAGATGTGAATAAAATTCAGAGGCTTCTGGGGTGAGAACCAATTTTTATGAAGTGTTATTGATGTATTTGATAATATTAAAACTGATGTCTGCCATAAATGAGCACAAAGCTATTTCCCCAGAATGAGTGGGAAGGGGATTATCAAAGGGTGCTTTTCTGTATGGGTGTCTATATCTTTATTCCAAGGTGAATAAATAAAGTTGTACTTGCCTAAACCTGTCCCTTGTCATTGTATTCTCAGCTCTGCTGGAAAAACTGAGTCAGGCAAATACAAAAAATGTATTTTCCCATCAAACCTCTCCCATCTACATAGACAGAGAGGTAGGACCAAAGTTGTTTTTCTTTTGCTTTTGGAGCTTTCAAATTTAAATATAACAGTGTGTTGAAAACATTTCAAGAGTATACATGGGAAGACTATAAGGATGTCTTAATGCTAATGTGACCATCCAACTTGCTGTAATGAAAATAGCAGTTGAATGGGAAGGAAAATTTGAGGGGGCCTGAGAAAGGAATACCTGTTTTTAGTTCCCAGTGCTGATAGATACTGTAGTGTTGGGGCGCTCTACCCCATTGTCAAGAAAAGAGTGGGGTATCACAATGAACCTCATATCCAAGTACATTCCTGTGTATCAATGAAAAACAAAGATTATGAGAGCCATCGGGAATAGAGACACATGATGGGAGACACATGGATGCCAGAACCCCAGGGTATAAATTAATGGCACCAGGAGCCTTTTTCAGTACCTAATGCGGCCAGGCACCCAGTTTAGCACTCAATAAATATTAACTGTAAACGCAGCTGTGATTCTTCAGCTTAGAATAACACAGTGCCAGTGTTCACAGAAATGAACAAAACTAGCTGTAGGAACTGAAAGCATCAGGGAAATGATTTAATTGTTCGAGGAGTGGATTGGAAGAGGAAGATTAAAGCTTGTGCAGCTTGATCAGACAGTGACAAAGTAATGTGACCACTGTGTACAAATATCACAGGTTGTAAATGCCAAAGGACGGAACTCTTAATTTACTGAGAGACAGTAAACCGGTTATAGGTGACAAGCACATATTAAATTGTCACAGTTCTCTGTTAATTTATCCATAGAAGTTATTACTCATAAGTCAGAAAGTATTTTGGGATTTATCTATCTAACAGCCCTGTGTGAACACAGTGGCTTTGTTGAGACCTCATGGTGACATAGGATTCTGCTAGCTTTGAAGCTTCCATGTTTTCTCCGTCTTCCCCCTGCCCTGTCAACTTTGAGTTTCCCCAATTCTCTTTAAGTCTCCCATCTCTTCTGCTAGATCTGTTCTACAAACAGGCCTTTTAATATTTTCAGTGATTTCCATTCCTTCATCTCAATCTTTTCCTCATCAGACCAGTCCTGCCTTCTTACTAAAATCCCCTGAAGGTCCTTGTGTGAAACTTTCTGAAGCTGAGAGCAACAGACTTGCCTGCTCAGCCTTGTTCTCTTAGAAACGTTATACTTAGTTTCAGATCCTCTCCATCCAGTATAACCCATCAAACAAACCACGTAGGAGAATTGGTGATTATGAGGGCAAGGAAAAGGCATGCTGTCTCACAAAATATGTGTTGGAATTAAAGAGGGGAAGCTTATGGCCATCGTAATGCCATGAAAACACTTTGTGTACTGTGGTCCCGAAACAGTACACATACTTTCTTCAATGTACAGTTACTTTCAAGTCTCTGGGCTTTCTGCTTCCAACACCCTCTGTAGTTATCACTACTATTCAACTAATTCCTGGCTGATCAGCACAATACTGACTCCTGAACTTTCTAGACCTAAGGAGAAAAAGGCTTCTTTTCATTTTCCTTTTTAAAACGCTAACAAGAAAGGTTTCGAATGTAGTTCAGCGCATCCATCCCTATATGCCTGAGGCCCTGGCTCTTAATCCCCAGCACCAGGAAAAACTACAGCAGCAGTAAAAACCCTAACAAAATACTGGTATTGTACTGCAATTTCCTATAGAGTATGTGTGCATAAATATATATATA
>NW_008332654.1:2918638-2923247 GCF_000622305.1 Nannospalax galili | reverse complement strand
TATGTAATACATAAATGTGTCAAAATATATTACATCTTTATTATACATTAATATGTATGATTTTACATGTTATACGTCAAAGAATTTGATTAAAAATCAATAAAAACCAATAAAACAGATGAACACCAAGAGCAAAGTAACCCAACAACTAAAACAATGCAGGCTTAGAGAGGATTTAGTGCTAATTTGTACACTGCTGCCCTACCTTGTTGCTTTGAAACTACATAGCTGTCTACATGGCGAGGCTGTTGCTCCGATTACAAATTCAGAATCTCTTAACGAGAAGTTTCTAAACTAGACCGATTTCAGTTTACAGAGCAGGATAAGGGACCAAGTAACCACGGGCTTGAGAGTGACACTAAACCTGGATGGCCCACAGAGGACACTCCAAGGAATTAACATTTAAGAAGAACTGAATGATACAAAGCAGGCTAGTGGACCTCGGAGGGAAGAGGGTGAGCATGTCAGGTAGAGGAAGTGAGCCTGAAGCCTTTGAGATGGGGACAGGGCAGGCGTGGGGTGGTGGTGGGGGGAGTTTCTGTTTCCTTCTAAGCAAGTTTTGCAGCTATTATATTTAAGAGTCACTGATGGTGATGTTAAATCCTCGTTTACTCTCATGCTTAGTGGAAACCTAAGCCTATCTGACTGAAGACTTTGGGCAGGCAATGTCAGTATGGTAGTGACTGTCAGGTTTCCAGATCTGTTAGAGGAATAACTCATTGACTGGGGGCCCTGCACTTGCTTCAGGGAAGGCTAGCAAGAGCAATGCAAGAATGAAGAAAAAGAGCTATATAAAGGGGGAGGTGAAGGAGAGAATGCTTTTGTCAGAGACAACTCCAGGAAGACATGCACAGATACCAGAAGCATCCTGATGTACCTAGGGAAAATACACTGCTGAACTTTGCTGATACGGAGGAAGCAAGATAGTGATTCTTCTCTCTTTTAAACGAGGGAGAGTTTCATAGGCTCGACTTTTGTCCTGTATGTGAAAAATAAATGTCACTGTATCTTTGCTCAGTTAAAAATGAGGTCAGTACTGTGTTGGAAAAAGACAAAGCCTTCCATATTTCTAACTAAACTTGATGCAAGCTCTTGTTTCGTATAGTCTCTATTGCTATTTAAAACCTGTCTTTTAGAGGTGTGATGAGGGATAGAGTTTGCAAAGAACCAGCAACAGCCTTTTACTGTCCACTTAGTACAACTGTGTATTTTGCTGACAAAGTCACAGACAGTAAACTTAAGGCAAGTGTAAGCAATCTTTTTTGATGGCAAGTAATACATCCTTTGTGCTCTGTTAGAGGAGACTGAAAATTTAGTCAAGAACTTTCTGCTGGTTTTATTACTTAATTTGTTCTCCACAAAGGAAGTGTAAAGTAATAATTATGATTGAACTCTGTGGAATTGATATGAATCTACACATAAACATACAAAGTGCACATACAGGTACACATATATGCATGTACTACTTATATTACTGTGTGTATTCATATCAGTTGTGGTCCATCTGCTTTCATGAAATGTTCTTACAATGTCATCTAAATTAATATCAGTAATTTCATCACTCTGATTCTGACTCAAAATCATTAACTTGAATAGCAACACACTCAAAATAGGTTGATATTCCAAAGCTGGAGTAGAAATTACTAAGAGCTGCGTCCTAAGCAATAAATATAAGTAACTCAGCAGTTTTTAAACCACACTCACTGGAACTCTGAACAAGAAGTCATTAACAAGCACCCCATAGGGAGAAAACTGAAAAGCACTCAGTGACTAACATATGGATAATGTTATAATTTATATCCCCTGAAGGATCTCAAAAGTCTAGCACTGAAATAATCACACAGTTCTGTGTAGCCAACATCCTCCAACATATTTGAGCACATTCACAGACATTTCTTCACATGAGCTTCTACCACATATTTCCCCCTCTGCTCTATCATGTCCTAATTAGGACTCCACATAGGAATGAATCTTGTCAATCCTTCCCCTCGTGTTTCATTTCTATAACCCTTGCTAAGTTGGAGGGCTAGTTTCCCTCAAGTTGGACTTCTAAAAGGCTAAATTAAAATAACATTTAGAGTCTTAGTTGTTAGCACAGCCTATTCAGGCTTCTAGAACAAAATACCTTACACAAGACAATTCATGAACAATAGAAAGTTACTTCCCATGTTTTTGGCAACTGAATAGTCAAAGATTAAGAGGCAGGCCTAGTATCTGGTGAGTGCTCACCTGCTGATAGATGGTCTCTTTTATGTTTCACCACATAATGGAAGGAGCAAAAAGTTTTTCAGTCTCTTTTCTAAAGACACAACATCCGCAAAGACCCCACCACCACCTATTACTGTAACTTTGGACATTAAGTTTCAACACGTGAGTTTTTTAGTACACAAACATTCAGAATGCAGTTGTCTTTAGAATAAAGTTCCCCTTTCTTCTTTCTACCTTGAGAACTTGCTACTCTCTTCAACATACCTCCTTACCTATGGATTTGTTTATGTTTTCTACAAATTGGTTTCTTCCTGTCTGTACCTTTCTCCACAGTTGTAACCTCTAGAGTAAGCTGGATGATGCTCTCCAGTGGGAAATTAGCTCTGTTCTTGGGGATGCAAACAAAAAAGAGGAAGAAAGATTTCAGAAGCAAGCTCAACAGAAACAGGGGATCTATGGGGGATGTGTGAAGCACAGGCCCAGAGGGACCTGCCTTCTGCTATGCGTTCTTGTCTCCCAGGACAGGAAGAAGGGATCTACCACTCTTGAGAGACACGATGTCACTAAACTGCTCTGCCAGGAAAAGCAGAAAATGTGACACTAATGCATTTCTAAACCCCAGGGATACCCCTGCTGCACCCCCTCTACTCCCACTACATTAACTAGGCAAGTGATCAGTCCTGACAGCTACAGGAATACAGTAGAAGGAGGTCCTGGTTGATGAGCACCCAATGGCTAAGGTAAACAAAAGTGCACCCCTGTTCTTGGTCATTGACAACTACCCATTGAACACGCAACCACCCACCACACTAGAGAGGATGTAGTGGGCCGATCCTTGTGCAGGAGTCTAAGCTGATAGGAAGAAGATACTCTGGTTGAACTTCTTTGATTTACATAAAGTCTAGTATTTGTCTTACCTCTTACAGATACAGCTACAAAAGAGAACTTTAGGGCCTGGGGAAAACACATTTATGCCGGGGCTGGAGAGTTGGCTCCGTAATTAGGAGCACTGACTTCTTTCAGAGGACACAGGTTTGATTCCCAGTCCCACAACGGTCTATAACTCCAGTTCCAGGGTAATCCTGCACCCTCTTCTGACTTCTGCAGGCATTGTACAACATGGATACATTTACTTACATGCAGGCAATACACTCATACACATAAAAATTTTTTAAAAGTACTAAAAAAACACATTTATCCAATGTGTTCATATATATTCAATGATATAATTTTTTATTCTACTTTATTTCATATTTGTATTTTTCTTAATTTTAGCATTTGTATTCAACTATTCATTTTATTTTGGTTTATCTAGCGTTAGCGGACTTTTATTGCTATTCTTTGTTTTTCTCCACATTTTCTCCACCTCCCACCATTGGCTCACACACTTTCCCTCTCATCCCCGTCCCCCCACCTTGTTTTCCCTTTCCCTGCTTTTTCTTTTTACTTGCTAATCATTAGTACCCTCCACTTTAAAAACCTTTAAACTACATTTATCCTAATAGTATCCTAGCTCTTCTGTTTCTGAGCCTTATTAAGGGTGTAATTGAAGTACACAGTGCTTTTTACTTTTTGCTAACCACTGGGCTGGATGTCAAAACATTGTTCCTGTTACTGTTGCCTTGTCCCCCTACATAGTAGTGGAAACCCAAGAAAAGACTGCAAAGAAGGCTCACGGGAAAACAAACCAAACCAGCAAAGAGAGCAAGAAATAGAAAAAAAGTCTGGAGGACACATTTATTCCAACAGATAGGTAAACCACAACACAAAAACTATGAGACGACCAAACCTTCATCACAGCCCCTAAAAGCTCACAGTTCATCATAAGTGAAAGCAAAGATGTGAAAAGGCCAAAATACCAGAAAAAGCTTTCAAAGTGTTACTTTTAAGAATGTTCAGGGACCACATGCAGGATTTAAATAAGATGAATGAAGTAAAAAAATCAGTTCGTCACCAGAGAGGAAAGTTGGCAAAGTAGACGAGGTCAGCAACATGGAGAAAAGTTCAAAAGCACAGAAGGAAAATTCAGCAAGGAGTTTGAGCTTCTGAAGAAGAACCAAACAGAAATTCTGAAAATAAGTCGATAATCAGATTACAGACAACATGGAAAACACAATCAAAAGACCAATGTCAACAGAAGAAAGAAAATCAGGGATGGCCAGGCATGGTGGCACACGCCTGTAGTCCCAGCACTTGGGAGGCAGAGACAGGTGGATCTCTGTGAGTTCGAGGCCACCCTGGTCTACATAGCGAGTGAGTTCTAGGCCAGCTGGGCTACAGGGAGACCCTGTTTCAAAAAGACAAAAGAGAAAAAGAAAAAGAAAAGAGAATCAGGGATGAAAGGTGAGGTCAGGGTAACCAATAAAGGAAAAAGTATGGCCGGAACGTCCAACAACTCATA
>NW_008332654.1:2890998-2912224 GCF_000622305.1 Nannospalax galili | reverse complement strand
TGGGAAGAAGCCCCAAGATTTCCCAGGGAGTGGATTGAGTAGCTGGGTTGTACTGGATGCAAAGGATCAGGGGGAGTAAAGGTAAGCCTTGGAGCCCCAGAAAGAGGCTGGTGGGTGTTGCAGGACCAGGGAAGTAGAGAGAGGTGAGGGCGGGGCCAGGACCAGAAGTGGTGCTCCTAGAGCCCAAGAAAGGGACTGGGTTGCTCTGGGTGAGAAGGGTCAGGGAGCAGTATTGGTTCCCCAGGTGTCTGGGGCCCCAAGACTAGGAATGGCGCAGGGCTCAAACTCTTAAATAGGCTTTTTATCACTATTTTTTTTCTTTTTCTGTACTCAAATATCCATCAGGTAGTAGATGAGATAAAAACCAAAGGCGCTAGGCATAGTGGCACAGGCCTTTAATCCCAGCACTTGGGGGGCAGAGGCAGCTGGATCTCTGTGAGATCCAGGCCAACTTGCTACATAGTGCGTTACAGGCCAGCTGGGACTATGGGGGACCTTATTTAAAAAAAACAAAACCAAGAAATCCAAAGGCACAGAAAATGTATTCAATGTAATTATAACAGAACATTTTCAAAATCTAGAAAAAGAAGTGAATGTCCAAACACAAGGGGCATTTAGAACCTCAAATAGAATAACCAGAGAAGAACCTCTCTAAGACACATTAAAATAAAGAAGTCAAAAATAAAATTAAATATATTAGACGGTGAAGGGGGGCAGAAACATCAGAATAATATCAAACTTAACAGCAACTCTCAAATCCAGGAAAGGATGGGAACAGTGTACATCAGAGCCTTGAAAGTAAGCCACTGCTAACCAAGATTGCTATATCCAAGAAAGCTGTGTTTTTAAATTGGTGGGGGGGGAACAAGGACATTTAAAGACAAGCACAAATTAAGATAGTTCATGATATCCCAGCCAGCACTGCAGAAGATCCCTGAAGAATGAACATACAGAATGGGGGAAGGGTTGTCTCATTCACAAGAGCATAGTAAAGAGTAAGTATCCTAAGAGAAGAACAAGTCAAGAAAGAAGCTTAGAGTAGGGTGAGGGGAACACAGTAGGGTAATTGGAGAGACAAATATCATGTGATTTCTCTCTATGCATGTAAATATATGACTAGAAAGTAGAGGGAGACTATTTAGGGAAAGAAGATCAGCAAGAGGGGAGAAAAGGAGAGATGGGGGAGAGTATACAAGCATAAACAAGGACAGCATACACTGATCTATAACCTGAGAAAATCTCTTAATGAAACCCGTGACTTTTCTTCTATCTTAGTTTCTTTTCCTGTTGGTATGATACAATACTCTGACAAATGCAACTTAAAGGAGAAAGGCTTTACTGAGACTCACAGTCCATCATGATGAGGAAGTCTCAATGATAAGAGCATGAGGAAGTTGGTCACACTACATTCATCAAGAGGCAGAAGGTGATAAGTGCATGCTGATGCTAGGCTCCTTTCTTTATTTATACAGTTCAGGATCCCAGCAAGGGAATGGTGCTATCCACATTAGATGGGTCCTCCCTCTCAGCTCAGTTAGCACAACCAAGAAAATCTCTCACAGGGATGATTAGCGGCCCATCTCCCAGATGGTTCTAGATGCTATCAAGTTAATAATGAACACTAACCATCACTCAACATTAATTTAAGAAGTCTCCATGGGTTCTACAATCCCATTTCCTCCTCTTCTTCAACACAAGCAAGGTTGTTCCCTTCTCTGAGTTATTTACACTGAGATTATGTCACTTTACATGAACATAACCCTGGAAGGACCCTAAAGCTGTAAAATGTTAACTTTTCAGCCACACTGGTTTGTAATAGCTTATTTTCATATTATTCCAGCATTCTATTGAAGTCTTGTTTTCTCAGTAATTTTATGACATTATTTACTTGGAGGGTTGGGAGTTAGAATGGTTAAGAACAGCATAGGATAGAAATGGATTCAGTTCTCATGTTTCCCTAACTGTTCAAAGTTGGACATGGTATCTAATCCCTCTGTGTTTTGAGTCAGTTTTAGATGATGAAAATACACAACTACGTGAAGTACTCATGATTAACATTTCATGTGTTTGTGCTGTGTCTTTCCAGCCCCGTTCTAGCCCCATTCACCCTTCCATCGTACCTAGTATAACTCAAGATTCAAGGGGCAGATGTTCCAGCATCTCCATTGCCACCCAATCTGCAAGTTGTTTGCACCTACACAGCTAATGAGAAGTCCTTCACCACTGCCACCTGGATGGCAAAGACTGGAAGATGCTATCGGTTATAAGATACTTCAGTATGTTAAGGGCCAACTAATGGCTTAATCATGTTCGTCTCATTCGTTGGAGCCGAGCTCTGTACATGTGCTTTCTCCTACAGGCCTCTGTAGATCACAGCATGACTGGTAAAGTCATACCAAAAGACAACAACCTAACACCAGAAAGACTGTCTTCTGAATTTCAACTACATGAATAGCTGTCCTGTTCCTGTGCCTTCTCCAATGTTGCCTGGACTATGATGCCTTTTCCAGACACCAAAAATGGCATCGTGCCAATTCATGCTGCTTCTCCAGCCCACTGCCAAGGACTACCCTCATGGACGTACTTGGTTTATGTAACGAACAAGGGGGCTATAAGAATGGTTTTTCCAGGATTGTCCTCTTTTACAAATATGGACATGCTTCTTCATTTATAAAACAAAGCAAGCTGTAGGAATGACCTCCAATATGAACAGGATCTAGACTAATGAATTACTCAAATTTACACCAAAAAGCTACTGCTTAAAATGAAGACAAGTTCACTGACCCATGTGCTCTTTTGACTTGGGCTCCTGACATTGATCCCTCAACCCCACTTTGCCTTCCACCCAAGATACTGAATGAATGTGGGTGTGTTTGAATTAGGGTATCAAAGTGCTGGAAGCAGCAAGTAGATTGGTGTATTCATTGGAAACAGTGAGAAGTGAGAAGTGTGCTTGTCATGTGTGTATGAGATATTTAGGGCTAGGGATCAAGAGGCAAGATTCACTGATAAGATAAGGGTAGATCCAACTTGTAGTTCCCCAATTCATGCTGGAGAAACTGTTTGAATAAAAGTATGAGTGAGGCCTGACTTGGGAGCACAGTTCCACGAGACATCAGAAGGAACAGGTGATTCCCAGAGTTCAGGCTCCCTTGTAAAACTTAAAAAAAAAAAAAATTCAGTTACGTTAAAACCAAAAAGAATATGTGGACAGAAGAAATGAAATGACTCTAAGCTCATAGCATAAAACAGACACATAGAAACTGAGAGTGATCAAGGCTGAAGGGTGGGGGATGGGTGACAAGAATGTAATGGTTCAGTTAGATAGGAGGGATGATGCTTTCTACTTTACTATAGTAATGGTTCAGTTAGATAGGAGGGATGATGCTTTCTACTTTACTATATAGTAACCACTATAAAATTATAAAAACCTTCAATAAATTCTATTCCCTTTTCCTTTTTGTTATTTTGCTTTGTCTTTGCACTGTTGAGGATTGAACCCAGTGCCTTGCTGGTTCATTTTAGCAAGCATTGCTGTCAGATCCCCTGGAACTGGAGTTACAGACAGTTGTTAGCTGCCATGTGCGTGCTGAGATTCCAACCTGGGTCTTCTGCAAGAACAACCAGTGTTCTTAACCACTGAACAATCTCTCCAGCCCCCCCCTTCTTAAGACAGGATTTCACTAAAGTTACTCAACCTGGCTTTGAACTCACTCCGTAGCCCAAATAGCTGGAATTACAGGCATGTAAAGAAAAGACACATGTATTCAAATTTCACGTTCTCCATAAATCTACATGTCAGTTAAAAATAAAATCCTGGTGGGGTTGTGCACCTGTAACTGTATCACTTGGTAAATGCAGGCAGAAGGATTGTGAGTTAGCAATACAGACTGAGATGCTGTCTCAAAACATCAGTAACAAACTGAACTAAACAAACCCCAAAAATAAAAGAGAAAAGGAGATTTAGAAAAGTTTCTCTCTCTCTCTCTCTCTCTCTCTCTCTCTCTCTCTCTCTCTCTCTCTCTCTCCCTCTCTTCATTATAATGCCAAAGAACAGGAAAACCCCATGCTGTCCAGAGAACTGATTTTGAAATTTTGTTTCTGTGATATACTATCTCTCTTTAGCAGAAGACCTTCCAAATTCATGAGATGTGTAAAATCCACATTGGCTATAAGATCAGGGAAAGGAGCAGCTTTCAAATGTGGCTTTCTTTAAGTAACGTTATAGTCTAGCTGTGTTCTCTAGGAGGAGCTGTAAGGGGAATGCCTCATTAGCATGTTGTTATCCTGCACTGGCATCAAGGGACGAAGCTAGTCTCCAAGAATGATAGCCTTAGGAACATATCTGGCAACTGTGAAATATGTAAGCAAAGTCAGTTCATCTACACATCTGCTCCCCCAGTTGTCATGTCCACTCTGTGTGTGTGTGTGTGTGTGTGTGTGTGTGTGTGTGCGCGCGCGCACACGCACGCACGTCTTTGTATAGTTATTGAGTTCAAAGAATTGTGCTAGATGAGGGATTTGGAAGTCTTTGGTTTGCTTGATTAGTATGTTCTTATTAAGAAGTAGAATGCCTAGTTCTAAAAGCCTGTCCTTGACTCAACAAAGGGTCAACCATTTGTTGCTTTATGTTCTCAGACAAGTAACCTTTTCTCACAGGGTGTCTTCGTTACTTTCTGGTTGTGTTGATAAAATACTCTGAGAAAGGTAACCTAAAGGAGAAAGGGCTTATTTTGGACTACACTTCTGGAATGGATACAGTCCATCATGGCAGGAAAGGCATGGAAGCAGGCAGAGAAGGCATACTGCCAGGAGCAAGAGGCTTCTGGTCACATTGCATCTGCATTCAAAAGAAGAGAGTGAGGAGGAAGTAGGGCTGGGCTATAAAGCCTCAAGTCATGCCTCCGGTAATCCACTTCCTCCAGTAAGACTCCACTTCCAAAAGGTTCCACAACCTTCCCAAACAGTGCCACCAGCTGAGGATCAAGTATTCACACACATGAACTTATGGGGGCATTTCACATTCAAACCACAGCATGAGGTCTTATGCAGCCCAGACTGGCCTTGAACTCACTCTGAAACTGAGGATGGTCTCAAACTTCTGATTCTCCCTCTTCTGTCTCCTAAGTGCTAAGATTATGGTGTGTGCCACCATACCCATTTTGTAACTCTGCCTTTCTATATTCAGTTTTCTCATCTATAATTATAGAAAGAAGATATTGATTTCCATTGATGTTTAGGGATTAAATAATGCACAGATGACACTTAACAGAATGTCTGGTGCATAGTAAGTACCTAGTAATTGACAGCTCTCATAATTTTTTAATAAATTTTTTTATTGAAATTTTTGTGTATTTCATTACAGAACAGCTCCAAAAATCTTAATTGTCTTTATACCTCCACCCTCACTGGCACTTTCCCATAGCCCCCTCCACTGGTGCCCATACACTCTGTCACCCCTGTTAAGGCCCACTGTGTTGTCAGTGTCCCCAGCCATTCCCCAGTGCAAGTCCATCCATAGTCTAGTCAGCCTATCTAGTGTTCCTTGTTTAGGAAGATCAGCTCTTCTTCATCTAGCAGCAATCAGTTGCCAATATTCCTTCAGATAAGATTGAGGTCTGCTGTTCATTTCCCCAGTTCTATGCTGTGTTATTGTCTCTGCCTGAGTTTGTATGGGACTTGTGTATGCTGACACTATTGCCATAGAAACATATGAGCAGGTTCCCAGGGGCTTGTAGGACTCTGTTTCCATATGGTCATGCACCTCCTCCCTGGCTCTTACAATCTTTCCGCCCCCCTCTTCCAAGATGGTCCCTGAGCCTTGGGTGGGTGAAGCTATCATAATTTTTATTGAATTTTAAATAAATATTTCTTTTGAGTCAGCATACAAAGTAAAGGACTTCATTATGGTATTTTCATATATGCTTTGCTCTTTTTAAAAATTTTATTTATTTATTTATGTTTTATGTCTATCAGTGTTTTGCTTATATGTATGCATGTACACCATATGCATGCAGTCCCCTAGAAGGCCAAAGGCAGTGCTAGAAACCCTGGAGCTGGAGTTACAGGCAGTAGTGTGTTCCCATGTGAGTGCTGGGAATCAAACCTAGATCCTCTGGAAGAAGAGCAAGTGTTCTTAACTGGTGAGCCATGGCTCCAGTCCACATACTTTGCCCTTTCCCCCCAACACCCTTTCATCATTCCCTTAGTTTCCTCTTGCTGTCCCCTTTCTCCCTACTAATAGTCCCCTTTTTTTATGTCAAATGTGTTTTGTTTCTTTCTTTTTCCTCCTCTTTTAAGATCTCTTCTCTTCATGTACTCCTTAGTATCAACACCACACACACACACACACACACACACACACACACACACACACCACATTAAAATCTAAGACCTGTATATGATAGAAAATATGAGTATTTGTCTTTCTGAGACTGGCTTATTTCACTTAACATACTGATTTCCAGTCCCATCTATTTTCCTACAAATGTTATGATTTCACTTTTTTATTATAGAGAAAAAAATCCATTGTGAATATGTACCACATCTTGTTTATTCTTTATTATAAAGAGCTCAACAATAAACATGAGTGTATAAGTATTTCTGTGAATATTGAGTCTTTGGGGGCATATATGCAGGATTGGAGTAAGTAGATAGCATGGTAGTTTCCTGAGAAGCCTCCACACTGAGGTTTACACTGGTGGCACCAGCTTACATCCCACCAGCAATGACTAAGGGCTCATCCTGCCCCACATTCACAGTAACATTTGCTGTTGTTTGTCTTCTTCATGCTGTCCATTCAGACTAAAGTGAGATGGATTCTCACGTAGTAGTTTTCATTTGCATTTCCCTGTTGACTGAAAATGTTGAAAGTTTTATCAAATATTTGTTAACCATTTGTGTTCCTTTTTGGAGAACTATTCAGCTTATTGATTTGAGGACTTGAATTTTAGAATTTAGTTTTTTGCACTTCTTTATATATTCTAGGTATATCTTTTCTGATGTATAGCTGACAAGATTCTCTGCCATTCTGTAGGCTGCCTCTTTACTATGGTTATTTTTACTTTGCTGTACAAAAGCTATTTAATTTCATGCAATGCCATTCTTTGGGGCCATTCCTATAATACTGGAGTCCTTTAAGAAAGTATTTCCCTTGGGGCTGGAGAGATGGCTCAGTGGTTAAGAGCACTAGCTGCTTTTTTTAAAATGTATATAATTTTAAAAATTTTTACAAAAACTTTATTGAGAATTTTATACATGCATATAAGGCGTTTTGATCAAATTCATGCCCTCCCCTCCAACATTCCCTCCTCTGAAGAGATAACCCTAAAATCTTTTAAGGATTAGATACAAGCTCCCAAATACTTTTGACATTTTGGCCTTGGAACAGAGTATGTTGCTAAGAGGCCCAAGGACATTTTGACTTTTAGCCAAGAAACTGGCTACATTTCTTTGGGATCTTTTTGCCCTAACTGCCTATTCTTATCACACCATCTCTTTGAAGGGGTTACCCAAATTATCCTCTGAAGGCATTACCCAAATTGACAATAGGGAATAGGGATGCAGACCGCTCTGGCTTCTCCCATGCTGAACAGGGAAGCAGGGTGAGGCAATTGGAGTACCTACCTAAAAGACTCCCAAGTTGCATAACTATTGTCTCTAAGGGAAGAAGAAAGTCCATGAATCATGAATAGGAGATGTGAAGGAGAAGTAAAGGCAAGAGTAATTAACATTACAAGTTCTAGACAGGGAGCTAGAAAAAAGTCAGAACAGGGCAATTTTCAAATGTTTATATGACAGTCCTTTGGAATTTCTTGACAATGGCTTCCAAAAGCATCCTTCTATTGGGTTCTTCCTCATTTTTCTTTTGTCTTCCAAGGCTGGACTAGTTGGCTGGGAAAAGTAGCTGGAAAGAGTGGCTGGGTATTCAGGCGAAGGTCCAGTGACCCTGCTTGGCACTCCTTTAATGAATGAGCACAATCGTCAAGAAGCCCAATTGTGACTATGTTTTGCCATCAGGCTCAGAAGAGCACTGGCTGCTCTTGCACAGAACTGGGGTTTGATTCCCAGCACTCACATGGTAGTTAACAACCATCCATAACTCCAGTTCCAGGGGATCTGACACCTTCTTCTGACCTCCCAGGGCATTGCACAACACAGGTGCAGTTACACATATGCAAGCAATACACTCATACACATAAACTAAAAATAACAATTAAAATATTTTTTAAAAAAGAAAGCGTTTCCCTTATGCTTTTCTCTAGCAGTTTCAAAGTTCAAGTGTTATATTAATATCTCTGATCCATTCCTGATTGATTTTTTTGTTCAGGGTATGAAATGTGGATATAATTTTATTGTACATATGGATATCAAGTATTCAAACATACTCAGCAATGTTATTTTTTAAGATACTGTCTTTTATTTTCCAATGTATGTTTCTTATATCTTTGCCAAAAGTTAGGTGACTATAGCTGTGTGGCTTTATGTGTAAGTTCTCTAGTATGTTTCGTTGGTCTACATTTTTTTTTCGTGCCAGTTCCATACTATTCTTTGTAACTAGGCTCTATAGTGCAATCTGAGGTCAGGTATTGTTATCACCATCATTCGTTCTCGTTAGATTTTTTTTTGCTATTTGTGAATGGAATGTTTTTCTAATTTCTTTCTTGGCAAGTTCACTGTGGGTATATAGAAAAGCTACTCATTTTTATATGCTGATTTTTGTCTTCCTGCTACTTCACCAAAAGTGTTTAATAAGAGTTTTCTGGGTGGAGTTTCCAGGGTCTTCTAGGTATAGGATCATGTCATCTGTAGATAGAGATAGTTGAATTTCTGTTACTATTTATATCCTTTTTTTCTCTTATCTTACTGCTCTAAGACTTTAAACACTCTATTGAATAAGAGTGGAGAGAGTGGGCACCCTTGTTTCATTCCAGGTTTTAATGGAAATGTTTCCATTGTTTTGCCATTCAGTATAAAGTTAGTCATAGGTTTGTTGTCTATAGCCCTTATTATGCCTGCTCTCACCCTAGTAACTTCAGGACTTTTATTATGAAGGTATATTGATAGAAATAGCATAATCATCTCAGTAAACATAGAAAGGCACTATGTCTGCATTAAAAAATATCTAATGGCAAACACAGGCAGAGAACATAATTCAGAAGGCATGAGAGAAGCGCTAATGTGCTTCATTCTTGTTGGATTCCCTGGAAATTCATTAAAAATGATAGCAGTCATACTTTGCAAAAGGCAATCTACTTTGCATTTGTTGGGCTTTCAAATCTCTAATGCCTTTCTTTTTGCTTATAAAGTATCTGCTTCTGTGTAAGTTTGTAGATCACAGATATTAGTGATAATTTTTTTTTTGTTCTTAGTAATCATTTCAATGTGAGAATCAACAAGCTAAACTGTCTGTGGTATGCTAATTCTTCATTTAATAGTCTTGGTACTGTGACTTCAGTGGAAATAAGCCAGCAAATGTAAACCATGGACACGGTTCTGTCTGCATGTTTATACTAGCCTATCAGTGTGGACCAGCTCTGCACCACCCCCCATAGATAGCAATCATACACACACACACACACACACACATACACACACACACACACACATCATTTCACATTCTCAGACTTTCAAAAGATAAAATTCTTTTTTTATTATATTGGTGAGTGAGAGAGGGAGTATGTGACACACATGTGGAGGTCATTGGACAACTGTAGGAATCGATTTCCTCTTTCTACCATGTGGCTCTAAGGTATCAAGCACAGGTCACCAATCATGGAGGCCAGCACCTTCACCTGCTAAACTATCTCAACAGAACCTGAAAATAAAATTGTTGAGGTTTATTTACAAAATCAAGACAATCAAATAATTTTTGTTTGCTTTCCTTCACCTGGCTCTGATTTTCTATGGTAAAAAATGCATAAAGCATAAAATATAAAATGATAAACATGCAGTGTGGCTGAGCAGTGGACTGCCTTATTTCAGCCCACAAAACAAGCCTGTGATGTAGTTACTGTAGCTGTCTTTCATTATTTATTTATTTTACTTGCCTGTTATATATATTTTGTTATTTGTTGTTTACCACTATCATACAGAGGGAAGGAGAGAGGCACAGGAGGTTTTGTTAGTTGCCAAGGGGTCACACAGCCAAGACATAGAAAGCCAGGGCTGTAATTCAGCCCATCTGACAACAAAGCCTGTGCTTGTAACTGCTTTTATGTGCTACAAACATTAAGGGTTATTCTTGCTCTAAAATAAGATCCGATGTCGCTAACTCATTTAAATGCTATTCTTTATTTGGGCTTTAAAATGTTTAGTGAAAAAACATGTTATGATTTGGGGGAAACAGCTGTATACTTCATCTCTTTTGTGGCTTGGATAACGGAGAGCTCTTTTTAAGTAAAATCAAGCTCTTTATTCTTTCCTTCAAACAACCGAGTAAGTGGTTCTTTGCAAAGCAATGAAGTAAGAAATGTATTATTCCCCAATTGGATGAAATGCATGCCATTAGAAGGAATAAGATCCATAATCTATCTCATTCTTTCTCTCTGGTAAAGTGTTCTTGCATCTTAATTGAGGAAGAGAGAATATGAGGGTTCAACATGAGTTGAAGTTTGGCCTGTCATGAAGCAACCTAATGGGTTTTCACACCTGATTTCCATCTGTAGTTGCAATCAGTAAGAACAGAAGGAGCCTAAGAACACTCTTAGAGTTCAAGGAAGTGACACTCCAAATACTACAGTTACAGCTGAGGTTTAGAAGAGCAGATCGATTTTTCATCATTTCTACTAGGAGGATCAATCAATATAATCAAGATCACTACTTAAGAAGTGATGTTTGAACGCAAGCATTGGAAAGAGCAAAGGGTAGTGAAGACTAAACATTAACTAACTTATGGATTTAGGAGAAACACTGCCCCATACAACATGGCACACAGCTGCACAATTATTACATGGTGTTTTGAGGCCAATTTGTTCATGTTTGACAATTAAAACTAATAAGAAATTGATTTCCTAAAGCAATCTTTCTTGAAATGATACATTTAGGTATTCTGTGGTTATTGGAAATTCATGACTTGAAAATATTTTTCTTCCCAATTACTAAGTAGATATTGGTATATTCTACTTTGCCTAAATAAATAAAATCTATTTATTCATTTTGCTGCTTTCAGTTGAAAGACGAATTCAGTAAAATAATTAATTACACTGACCTAGTTTGTTTTTTCATTGCTTTGACAAAATACCCTGACCACTACCAACTTGGGGAGGAAAGGGTTTATTTGGCTTCCGTCTCCTGGGTCACAGTTCATCAGGGAGCCCAAGGTAGGAACTCAGGGCAGGAACCTGAGAGCAGGAGCTGGAGCACAGGCCATGGAGGAACTCTACTTACTGGCTTGCTCCCCTGGCCCCGGCTCAGCCTGCTTTCTTATGCAACACAGGCCCACCTGCCCAGGGGTGGCACCACCCACAATGGGCTGGGTCCACACATCACACACAACAATCAAGAAGATGTCTCACAGACATAGCCACAGGCCAGTTCAGTGGAGGCAATTCCCCAATTGAGGCTCCCTCAACCCACGTGTGTCAAGCCAACACTAAAGCTATCCAGCACATACATCATGACTCACAATTTCATGGAATTTATGCAACAGGCTGAGTTTACGGGCAGAAGTATGATTGAAACTAGTGTGTAGGCTGACAGTCTGATCCTTGTAAAAATCATGGAAGAGCACCCAGTAGAAGCCATACTATTTCTTTCCTTCTTTTTGGCCTTCTGGGGATTCCTAATATCCTTTAATCTTCCTTATATGTGCACTAGCTCTGTTCATCTTCTTTTTCTGTAGGTATCAACATTTGGAGGAGATCCCTACTTAACACGTATTTGTAAATTTGCTAAGTGAGAACTGGAGACCTGATGCTATGAAAATACACAGAACTGCATCAGAGCAAGAACTTGAGGTATCAGCTATACCATACCACCATGAAGAGCTTCCTGAGACTACCGCCTTTCTTTTTGCTCCCAAATCTTTACTGCTTTCTAAGTGAACTAGCTTCCTTGAAAAGGAGATCGTTCCTATTTTCCCACAATCTTGGCATCTGAACAACTTCAAGTTGCTGTTTTAGTGGCAGTATGTCCTGTTACCGTCCTCAAGTATCTTTTGAACAGATGTCTTATGTCAGAGGAGTTTCCCACATGATAAGACCCAGCTACTTAGATGGAAGCCAGAGCTGATTTCTCCAGTCTCCTGGTGCAGTTCAGCCTTTATTAAACAGGGGCTCCTTTCTGAGATTGATTGATTCAGAACCTTACACAATCCATGTTCAAGCAGAACAGTCAAGTCCAAGGCAACCAGACACCTGGTACAAGCTGAAGTATGGTTCTCTATGTGAGCCTATACGCATATCAAACCTAATATCTTCACCAGACTCTGCTTTTCTGCTTAAACTAGCGTGAGTGGATTGTGTTTCTTACAACCAAGAACTTTGATGACTACAGATTTACTCTTTACAAATACAAATTTCAACAGTCTTAGAAATTAGAAATATCAAAGGCACTAAGACCAATCAATCAGTAGGCATATTCTGGCATAATAAAACAGACAACTCACCAATTCTGATTGTCAGAAAAGAGACAAGATGAGTGGGAGAACTGAGAGGAAATGTAGCTCAGAGAGTAATGAGTTAGGATTTTCAATGAACATAGCTGGGTCTGAGTTCCAGCTCCATCACGTACTGACTGATTTTGATCGAGCCATTTGGTCATCTGGGGTTTTATTTCATGATCTGTAAGTAAGGATGTCTTACTTGGTACATGAAAAGGGCTTAGAAAGTATAAGTTGTGCTTGTAGTATTTCAAGTAGACATCCACTTTGATATCTGGGATTTGTTTATAATGATAGTTATTTATTGGCTTATCATCCAGAAATCTTAATGGAGACAATATGATTAGGACACTCGTTAGTTCCTTATGTCACACTAGCTAGGACAGCTGGGATAGAATAACTGATACAACAATTGCTTACATTTCAGAGGCATAAAAGTTTTATAGTTTATTTCAGACTGGGGCAACCTTTCTAAGTCACACCTTACTTATGTGCATCTAAAGACCCCAAGATCCTTCTGGCTAGCAGATGGGATGGCTCAGTGGACAAAGGTGCTGGCCACAAAAACTAATGATTTAAAATTGATTCCTGGGACACAGGTGGATGAGAGAAACATTGACTACCCTAAGTTACCTTCTGACTTGTACACACATGCAGTGACACACACTCCTCCTGTAATAAACAAATAGTTAAATAAATTAGTGCAAAACAAATTTAATATTTTATTTTAGTTTTGAGAATTTCACACATGAATATTGTATTTGCATTATTTCTATCACTCCTAGTCCCCCCTCCAACTCTTCCCATGTTCCTCCACTTCTCAATTCCTCATCTTCTTTGATCATTACTGTTACATATACATATATTTATAAATAATCATTATATATACATACATATATATGGAGAGAGAGAGAGAGAGAGAGAGAGAGAGAGAGAATGAGAGAGAGACACTCTTTAGGATCTAGTCTCTGGAGAAAATAGATTCTCCTTCCTCTCATTTGCTCAACATCCATTGATTGCCTGTAGCTCTCCATCTACAAGTGGAACCCTATAAAATTTCCCACATCTATATTGGCATGTGAGCTGATGTTGTCATTATGCAGATCTTGTTTAGGCTACCACATTGTGGAGAGTTCATGGGTGCAACTTCCTTTCTTGAGGATCTCGGAGCTCCCTCTATTTAGCCAGGGAATACAGGAAGAAACAGATGGTTTTGTGTGTGTATGTGTGTGTGTGTGTGTGTGTGTGTGTGTGTGTGTGTATGTTGGGGGTGGGGATCTGTAGGCCAGGCCTGGAAGAAGCGTGTGTCATGTGGTTCATGTTCCACAGAGTATAATTTAGCCTCATATACTTGTATCTCAAGGAAGGCTTGAACATGTCTACACTTAGTCCCAAGAGGAAATAGAACATAACTTGGTGAATAACCAGCTGGTCTTAACCACCTTATTCACTACTTTGGTCATGAAGCATAGAGAAGAATTCTAAAGTTGGGATAAAGCAGAGAATAGAATTATATGATATCAAGCTGCTGTGAAAGTTCTAGTGTTTCATTTGGACACTGAGAGTTCATCCCAGCCTGAAGGAATATATTAGAAGAACCACCAAATATTTCTCAGTTCTTGTTCATTTTCAACAAGTGTGATAACTGGAGTTGACTGGTACCATATACTGAAGAGTGGTTTTGCCAATAAAATGAAAGAAATCTAAGTGTTGACTATTTGTGTGTATGCATAGAGATATATGGATACTAATTAACAGAAATGTAAGTCCTTACAATCCAAAGTTTAGTATTAGAACTTCATTCTAGAGCTTCATTATTGGAATGGATTGGCTCATCAATTTGACAGAAAGGAATAGGCTTAAAGAAGAGTCTGCCTTAGCCTTCTGAGGTTGCTTTTTGGATTTATAAATTGTGTAGATGCAAGGCCTATAAATAATCAATCATAATTTTTACCTGTAGCTATATTACTATGGTCTTACATTTAAACCTCAGAAATTTTATTCCAAGAAATAAAAAAATGATTAAAGAAGATAGTTAATGGGAAAGGAGTATCAATGAATTACTACTTAACTTTGGAGGGAATAAATATGAATTCTCACAAATAGAAATAATATCAATTATGTATTTTCAGTAAAAGTGCCAAACACAGATTACATGTTCGCCATTTAAAGATAAAATAATCTCACAAATCCAAGAACGAATTGATAGTGTCTTATTGATAATCTATTATTATTTCTCTTAACTTTGAATGCTAACCCATTGGACAGCATTTATTCTATTCAGTTGTAAAAAATGCAGAGACTCATCCCCACATCACTGAAAAATGCTCAGCATAAACACTGCCATGCAGACACCACAGTGAATTAAGCAGACTTTGGAACTGAGAAGAGGGAACTGGAATTCAGAATTCCCCTTTACTATGGCACGTCTGTTTATTCTTCGCATCTCCCCCATCTGGCTTTAGTTTGATCCTGGTGGCTTCAGGTAATAAATGAAGCTGTTCAGACTGTGAAGAATGATTGGAGTTATACAGAACTAAAAACCGAGAAACCAGCAGTTTCACATTCTTGGGAGCAACTTATCTTATTTGTCATTAAAAAGACACACTGTAGCTAATCCTGCCATGGTTTACAATGTGAAAGTAATTTAGAATAGTTGAATTGACTTTCATTTGTCCTGTCTATGCCCACTCTGTCAAAAGTCTTTTCTTTTTGGTGATCAGAGTAAGTTAAAATATCAGGGCCAAAAGGGATCATAAGAACTTTTAGGCAGCTGGACATAGTGGTACACAAACATAATCCTAGCACTCTGGAGGCTAAGCAGGAAGATCATGAGTTTGAGTCCAGCCTACGTAACAACATCCTACATAATTTTTTTTCAGTCAAGAGACAAAATCTATTTTTATATCCTATGTAAGAAAAATAAGAAAAAAGAAATCTTGATATGGATCAGATTTTTAATCTAGAAGTGCTTGAACTGAATCCAGGAAAGCAAAATTAAACCATACAGTCTTGGCATTTTTTTTCTTGACTTGATTCAAGTTCTGCTTTGAAAACATTGTCCTTAGACCTTCACATTTTAAGGATGATGAAACAGGGTATCCAGTATTATTTCTTACGTGGTTAATTTGTAATGAATAGAGACACTACAACACAGTGGGCACTGACAAGTAACAACCCCTGCGTGATAATAACAGTGGAGACCACTGTGTTCTGAGTAGCTGTGCTCCCTCCACTGCCATTCATATGCTGAAATCCTCACTCTCAGAGTAATGCTTTTAGAAGGCAGGGCCTTTTGGATGTACGTAGATCATGCACTGAGCTACGAAGAATGGGATTAGAACACTTACAAATGAGACCCTGGGATTGCTTTGCCTTGTTCCCCCTGTGAGAACACAGTGGGAAATCATCATCTATCAACCAGGAAATGGATCCTCATCAGAAACCAAATCTATTGTTAGACTTCCAGTTTCCAGCGTTGTTCATAAGCCAAATACCCAGTCTATAGCAGGCAGGGAGAATAAGACAGACACAATTCAATTAGGATTGACATATCAAGGCTTAGGGGAGTTACACTGAGATGCTGATAGCTTTCAAGGAAGAATGGTTGGATGAATGAATGCTTCATATTGATATCATGCCCACCCAGCTGCTAAAAGCAACATCTACAAAGACCAGGTCAGTGTTTTAGTTACAGATGGAGCAACTCCATTGGAACAGATCATATTATGAAGTCAGTAGCCAATAAGCCAGGCTGGCAGACTGGGCAAACCCCAGGATTATTCATTTTCAGGGAGCATTTATTTTATTTGGTCACTGAGTTATTGTGTAACAGGCACCAAACTGATTTTTTTTTTTTTTCCCCGAATTTTCTTATTTTTTTTTATTTATTTATTTATTTTGTGGTATCCCTGTTGTTCTCCAAAGAGTTCGGACTGTCTTTGGAACAGGTGGTAGATAGCCTTCCTTCTGACACTGTGGTTGGATCAGCGATGCTTGCTTGGGAGTAATATCACTGCTTAGAGAAACTCTTAAAACAGTTTATGATTTGCTGAACCTTTATTTTTACTGTAGTAATGCTGGTTTAAAAACAAACAGTCGAGTAGACATGGTGGCACCGGCCTTTAAATCCAATCCTTGGGAGGCAGAGGCAGGCAGATCCACATAATGACTTCGAGGCAGGCTGAGACTAGTGAGACTAGGGAGACCCTGTCAAACAAACAAACAACCCAGAACACCAACTTCTGTGAGTAGATATGGTAGGTAATTCCCTCAGAATGATAGGATCTAAGGGAGAAAGACACTTTGTAATTCAATGGAGTTGCTTATTGCCAAACATATCTGACAGCTGTGGTTTTACAACCTCTACTTGTAACAATGGGTCACTGGTCAAATGATTTGGGATATTCATTCCTTTTTTTTTTTTTTCAATCAACTCAAATAAGTTAAATTATTTTTATTGTCATATTTTTTTCTTAGGTATAAGGTATAGTACAAATCAATACATATATCTAATTTGTAATGATCAAATCAGGCTAATTAGCACTTGTAGCTCTTTAATATTATTAGTTCTATGTGTTAAAACTCTCATACATTTTTTTTTTCTAGTACTTTGACATTAGCTATGCCCCTCAATTACAATTGTATCTTCTTAACAATTGCTGCTCTTTGGGAATATTCTGATTTTAACAGTATCATGTTTTTTCCTGCAGAACTTTTAGAAGCCTTCATTACACTAATATTCCCTGTGAATTTCTAAGAAAAAGAGAATATTTAATACAAATTGAGTGTTTACACTGTGGGGCCCAGGCTTTTCTTCTTTATTATTGTGTGTGTGTGTGCTTATTGAACCCAGGGCCTTGCTCATGCTCAGCATGTACTCTACCCCAGAGTTACATCCTTATTCTTTATAAAGTGCCTTTAATTGTTCACTACTTCAAGCATCATATTGAATTGGTATTTTATTTTAAAATTTTATTTATTTATTTTTCTTTATTTTATGTGTATGATTATATTGTCTGCATGTATGTAAGTGCACCCAAGTTGTGCAGTGCCTATGGGGATCAGAAGAAGGCATCAGATCACCTGGAACTAGAGTTACAGACAGTTGTTAGCTGCTATGTGTGTGCTGGAAGCTGAACATGGGTCCTCTGCAAGAGCAGCCAATGCTCTTAACTGCAGAGTCATCTCTCCAGCCCTGATTATTTTTTTAAAAAATCAGTTTTTTTATGAGGCTATTTAAATGGGAGTGGGGAGGGAGGGTTATGCAGGGAACCTTGGGGATAAAGGGAAAGAAGGAGCTCAAGAGAGGTGGGACCACAGGCGACTGCTGTTATCAAGGGAGAAATGAGGAAAATGGCAACACTTTAAATGGGGAAACCACAGTGGAAGGGTTAGACAGTGAGAGGGAGAGACGAGAGACAAATAATGAATAACTAGTTTTAAAAAACCAGGGAATCATATTAGCCCAATAGCCCAATGACAAATTACACATATAGTATCTCTACATGAGTCCATGTGTATAGCTAGAGGCTACATAACAAGAAACAGTGCCAGACAGGAGAAACCTTCCTTGGGTTGTTGGCCAGTGTGATCCAAGACACTCCCCAAATTACACAGGCTGTTGCCACAGCCCTTGATGTCCTCCCAGATCTTGACCCTACTGCTAATGACAGAACATACTTCAGACAGAGAATTTGGAGAAATAGAGCTGCAACAAACCTGAAACCACTTCTCCTGAAGGCTAGCTCTCATAGCTTTGATGAACAATATGAAGGTGCCAAGGGAAAACATCAATTGATGGTCCAACAGAGGCTTCAAGGCCAAATAACCACATCAATGGCCAGCACAGCATATTTCATTGGCTGTAGTAGTGGCACTTTTATCTTGAGGGCAATCAACAGCTACCTAATTGGACTAAAAGCTCATTCAACAGGTAGAAACTCAGGTGTAGTACTGTAAACATAACCAAATACACATGACTGGAAGGGTCATAGATCTTAGAGATAACCCCCAAACTGTCACACCTATAGACTAACGTAATTTCTTACTATGTGAAAAAAGTGCACCCTTATATTTACAGAAAAATATCCCAGTCACTACTCATCAAAGAAGCTTATTTTTGCAAAAGATAGAGACTATTACAAAGTTCCACAACTGGTCACACGCGGACATTGTCTATGAATTGCCCAGATCTAAGTGACATATCTACAATGCAGCTTCTACACCTAAGGCTTATGGAACACAAAACAGGGGTAAAGAAGAGAGCACTAATGAATCTCTTAATTCTCATTAATGATACTCCCTCAATGCAACAGAGGGCCAGGAACACAAAAGGCCACAAATGGCCAAAGCATAGAAATTAAGAGTCTACAGAATGCTGGTCCTTGGACAGGACTCCTATACTAAACTTTACCCACCCAGGGCTCAGGAACCATTGTAGAAGAGAGGACAAAAACCTTGTAAAAACCAGGCCAGAGGGACATGACCACATGGAAACAGAATCCTACAAGCTCTTGAGACCCTGCTCATATGATTCTATGGCAATGGTGTCAGCATACACAAGTCCCATACAAACTCAGGCAGACAAAAACCCAGCATAGAACTGGGGAAATAAACAGCATACCCCAATCTTAGCTGAAGAAATATTGGCAACTGATTACTGCTAGGTGAGGAAGAATTGATCTTCCTAAAACAAGGGACTCTAGATAGGCTGACTAGACATCAGTGGATGGACTTGCACTAGTGAACATCTGGGTACACTGACTTGACACAGTGGGCCTTAAGAGGGATGAGAGAATATAGGGGTTCCAGTGGGGGGGCTATGGGAGGGTGCCAGTGGGGACTCACGTATAAAGATGATAAAGATTGTTTGAGATATTCTGTACCAAATACACAAAAATTTAATAAAAACAAATAAAAATGTTTTTTTGAAATATAGTAACATGTAGGAAGTGTATATATTTAAGGCATGTAATTTGATGTTTGGATATTTGTATGTATGATGAAATGACTATGCAATCAAACTATAGCCAATTTAACAGAAAACAATATTCAGTTAATATGTAGAAGAAAGGAAGGAAGGAAGAAAAGGAGGGAGGGAGAGAAGGAACCATTTTTTAAAGCTTACAAAAGTTTATAAGTAGTGTGTAAGACTAATAACTAAAAGGAAGTGTTAAGTATTCTGGAAGTCATGAAATATTTGAGTAATATGCTACAGGACAAATTACTGGATAAACCACATTATATAGATACCAACTGGGCACAAACTGATTATATCTTTGATGCAATTTTCACCAAAACTCCAATTTTCCTACTTGTGGATAAAATTTGTTTAACTCTATTTATAGTAGGAAAAAGAAAAGAAAAATCAATGGAAAAAGGACTTGAAACTATAAGAAGAATCCAATATTGTCCAGGAACCCATGAACACATGCTCAGCATCAATAGTAGCATCAATAGCCATCAGTGCGATGCGATGTAAAGCCATAATGAGAAAGCACTTCACATTCACTGAGATGCACATAATAAAACCAGAGAATACATGTTTGTAAGAAGGTGGAGAAATTTGATCTTGTGCCTTGTTGACATGAATGAAGAACAGGGCAGCCACTGTCACAAACAGTTTAGTGTTTCCTCAATTAGTTAAACTTATAAATAGAATCGCCATACAATCCACCAGCTTCCATGTCCAAAGAATTCAGTGTGGACATTCAAATAAAAGCACAAGAAGTAATGCTCATGGAAAAAAAAATACTAGAAAACAACCCTAATTCTCATCAACCGGATTAGCTAAATTTGCTGGAATCACACAATGGAATATTATTCAATCATGAGAAGAAATGAAGTAATAATGTGGATCGCAGCCTGTATGAACCTTGGAAATGCCATACTAAATAAAATAAGCTAGATGTGAGAGGACAGATATTGTATGAGTCTATGTATATGTTCTCAGACTAGGAAAATTTGCTAGAGACAGAAAGCCGATTAATACTTGCCAGAGGATGCTAACAATGAGTGACACCTTAATTGTCCCCGACCGCTTTCCGTCTCGCCAGCAAGAACGACGCGGGAGGACAAGTCAGGATCCTTCTGCAGCAGTTTATTTGAAGACTGAAGACCAAAGACGCCGAGAAGTGGGAGAGCTGTTGCTTATATATGCCCCAAAGGTCCCATTTATGATGTATAAGAAGCGGATTGGTTGCTGGAGATCATAAGAAGCGGATTGGTTGCTGGAGATCATAAGAAGCGGATTGGTTGCTGGAGATCATAAGAAGCGGATTGGTTGCTGGAGATCATAAGAAGCGGATTGGTTGCTGGAGATCATAAGAAGCGGATTGGTTGCTGGAGATCATAAGAAGCGGATTGGTTGCTGGAGATCATAAGAAGCGGATTGGTTGCTGGAGATCATAAGAAGCGGATTGGTTGCTGGAGATCATAAGAAGCGGATTGGTTGCTGGAGATCATAAGAAGCGGATTGGTTGCTGGAGATCATGCCACGGGAGGAGGCGAGGGAGAGCAGGCTCTTGTGCACGCCCCTTATGGGTGTGGCAGGATGTTTACTTTTAAGAAGGTCCGGATCCCGGCGCCATCTTGTAATGGCGGCGGAGGCTGTGGCTCTCCACA
>NW_008332654.1:2888612-2890359 GCF_000622305.1 Nannospalax galili | reverse complement strand
GGCTTGCTCTTGTGCAGCCTCATACCATAGCGCCTTCCACTCTAAAAATTGGCCCATGCTATTAAGCGTAGCCTTTGCAATAGTTTGCCAGTCAGTAGGCGTCATAGAATCTCTTGCCAGTCTGTCTAGCTGTGCTAAAGTAAAATTTGCATTCACTCCATATTTTCTTACTGCTTCAGCCAATTCTTTTATCTGATTATAATCTACAGGCGCATAGACTCGTCCCATGCCTTCTTGTCCCTCTATAGGCATTTCAAAAACTGGGAAGGCCATATCCAGCTTTTTCCTCACAGTTTTAGGGAGGAGTGAACATGATGGCTGTATTGAATAAGGTGGGGGGGCAGTAGCAGCCCCTTGCCCCAGAACATAGGGCATTGGGTTCTTATATTCCAGTGGCCTATATCTATTTTCCTCATAGCTTGTGGCTTGTTCTAATTCTATCTCTTCTTCTGGGCTTAAACTGCTCTCTTCTAACTGCAGAGCAGCAAGTTCCCTTGTGGGGTATAAATACCCCTTTGGTAAGTTTCTTCCCTGTCTAAAACCTGTTACTTGGTTTCTTGCTCCGTCCTTTTCGACAGTGCTCTCTCCCCTGCCTTCCTCTGGCTTACCGGGAGGTCCATTTTCACTTTGGGCCCTATTTTCTTTTGCACGTGCTCCCATCCTTTCACTTCGTTCGGTTTCTGATAGGCTGTCCTGGAGATCCTCTAGAACCATTTGCCCTTCCTCCATAACTTCCTGACAGTAACCCACGTGGAGGCATAGGGTAAGAAGCAGAATTACAAAGGCTCCCATAATCAAGGCAAAAACAATTCCAGCAATCTCCACAACATCCATACCTCTCCGAACCTACCTGCAGTTCTGAATCCTCCTCCTGTATTGGAGGGGTCTTTGGGCGGCGCCAGCGATGTTAAGTCCCGGGTCTCGGCACCAGCTGTCCCCGACCGCTTTCCGTCTCGCCGGCAAGAACGACGCGGGAGGACAAGTCAGGATCCTTCTGCAGCAGTTTATTTGAAGACTGAAGACCAAAGACGCCGAGAAGTGGGAGAGCTGTTGCTTATATATGCCCCAAAGGTCCCATTTATGACGTATAAGAAGCAGATTGGTTGCTGGAGATCATAAGAAGCGGATTGGTTGCTGGAGATCACGCCACGGGAGGAGGCGGGGGAAAGCAGGCTCTTGTGCACGCCCCTTATGGGTGTGGCAGGATGTTTACTTTTAAGAAGGTCCGGATACCGGCGCCATCTTGTAATGGCGGCGGAGGCTGTGGCTCTCCACACTTAATATAGATCTACTGGGGTGATAAAAATGTTTTGGGACTAGACTGAGGTAACAGTTGCACAAAATTGTGCATACATGCTTGAATGAGTACATTCAAATGGTTAACCTTATAAATTTTATATTACATTATATTTTATAACAAAATCTAAAAGGATAAGAATAATTTGAATCCAAAATTTTTCCAGATTACATATCATAAAATTAAAGCCACTGACTAAACACGGTATATGTGCCAAAATAAATGATAGATTAATGGATAAGGATATAATTTCTTTTTTTTTTTTTGGAGCAATGGATTGTTTATTATTGTGTGGCATTTTTTCTGCACCTAATTCTTTTTGGTTGGTTGTTTGTTTCATATGAAATAAAATACTTTATTTCCAATTTCTGTGAATTGAGTTGGAATTTTGATGGGGATTATGTTGAATTTATAGATTGCTTTTAATAGGACACCCATTTTTGCAAGATT
>NW_008332654.1:2878502-2887416 GCF_000622305.1 Nannospalax galili | reverse complement strand
GCTTCTCTTGGAAGCATGGAGGAAATGATTCCTCCGTGTTGACCCTCCTCTTTATAGACTGGACACTGGCTCAAGTCCATCTGGTGGGGTCTCCTCGGCTTCCTTGATCAAGAGGCCAGATGACCCACCACCATTACAGGACATTTTGTGCGATGCTCATAGTCCCTGGGAACTAATCGACCCAGGAGGGCAAGGAGCAAAAAGTGTCGATAAGGATATAATTTCTACAAATTACATTTAGAATGTTTGTCATTAGTACATGGTAAAAGTAGTTTTTAAATTTTTAAGAAATGTGTGGAACTATAAATTATTAGTTAAGGGGAGGTCAGAGTCAATTGATTAGAAAATTAAGAGCAAAAATCTCAAGATGCTGACTATAGACAGCAGGCAGCCATGTTTTCCATAAGGAAAAATGAAAAGAACAGGTGTATAGCTTCTCTGAAGTGAGTGGGGAGATGTGGAGGAGTACTGGAACTCAGCAAGACAAAGATGGGAACTTTGGAGGATTCAGAGGTCTGACCCAACAGCATAGTAAGAGAAAATATCCTGGTACTTGCTGCCTGTTTCATACTCAGAAGAAGAGAGAGTCTCTGTTTTAAAGGGCTAAGTGTAATAGAGCAAGTCCTAGAAAACTATTGGTGTAGATGGCAATCTTACCTATGGGAAAGTATCAAAATTTCCATAGTCTTGTAGATGAACTAGATAAGTAGACTGAGTTCTACACAGTATACTTGCTTTGAAAAGGAATTTCATATCATTACCCAGAAAAACCCCAGGATGTTACAGCCAAGAGCCATTTTCAAGAAGAAACTTGTCCAAACTTGGACTGTTCTAGGGGTCAGAAACCATTTTGTCTTCCTGATTTTCTATAATCCAAGACTTCCTTCCCATTGCTACAGCTCAGTGGGTAAGTGCCTTGCAAAATAATCTTGGCTCAGTAGCATGTTTCTGACTTAAACCCGTGGAGTGCCCTACACCACAGTGGACTAGTATAGAATGGAGGTGGGGGATGAAGGGACTGTAATGGGTTATACCTTCTTAAACAATCATAAGATCATGGTCAGTCACCTCCGGATTCATTCTTATGCTAGAACTGAAAACAATCACTCATGTGCTTCCTGGCATTCCTCCTCCCAGTTTGCTGGTACACACAATCTAAAGATGTCTGGGGAACAGAAGGAGGTAGATTTATAAGCATGGAAAACAAACTCTTCATCATGACATATTATAGACATGTTGCCAAAAGTAGAGGACAAAGAAAAAATCAAAATCTGCAAAAGAAAAGCAGCAAGTCATAGTGCAATGCCATTACACTAATAGCAGATTCCTCAGCAGCAGCAAGTCACAGTGCAATACCATTACACTAAGAGAAGATTCATAAGCAGAAACTCTACAGGCCAGAGGAATGGAATGACATGTTCCAAATCTTAACAAAAAATGATGGCCAACCATGATTACTATACCTAGCAGAGCTCTCCTTCTGAGTTGAAGGAGAAATAATGACCTTCCAAGATGAATAAGCACACTAAGGAAATTCATGATGACAATATGTATCTCATGAAATATTTCTAAGAGAGTTCTGTAGAACTTTATAGACTATAGAACATCTATGAGGGAAAGGTAATTACCATCATGGTAACACATTCGAAGAGTAGACAGATGAAAGAGAAATGGAAAAAAACTCTACCTTTATTATAACAGTGAATCCCCAAAAAAATGAGACAGGAAGAGAAAAAAGACCATTTAAAATAAGTAGAAGAAAATCTACAAAATTATAGGCATAAGTCTACACCTTTCAATAATAACTTTGAATGCAAGTGAACTTATTTTCCAACTAAAAAATACAGACTGACTGAATGGATTTTAAAAGCCTCAAAAATATACTGTCAATGAGAAATACATTTCATTTGCAAAACCACATACAACTGAAAAGAACCGAAAATGACATTTCATTAAAGCAGAATCCTAAGATAAGCAAGAATAGCCACTATACTTAAATCTGACAAGATAAACTTTAAGACCAAGACTGTAAGTAGAGACAATGAAGGTCACAGTGTAATTATCAGGAGATAAGAAAGGCTCCAATATAAAAATAACAGTGAATTTCATGGCTACATTACAAAAAAGCAATCTACAGATTCAGATTCAATCTCCACCACAATTCCAATGACATTCTTCACACAAATAGAGAAAACAAACCTGAAATTCACATGGAAGCACAAAGACCGTCCATAGTCAAAGTAATACTGAACAAAGAAAGCAGTGCTGGAGTGTCATAATGCCTGATTTCAAGTTATACTACAGAACATAGTAACAAAATCTTGGTACTGGCTCAAAACCCAACATGTAAAGTAACAGGATGGAAGAGAGAACCAGAAGTAAATGCATGCAGCTATGGCCACCTGATTTTAAACCAAAGTGTCAAAAACATACATCATAGAAAAGAAAACCTCATTAACAAACAATTTTGGAAAAACTGTAGTGTAAAACTTGATCTCTCTTTCTTACCCTGTGCCATGGTAACCTGAAAATAGATAACAGACCTTTAGCATAAGACCTAGAACTTTGAAATAATTAGAGAAAGACAGAGGGAAAGACTTCAAACATAAGCATAAGCAAAAACTTTCTGACTAAGACTCTCCATTAGTTACTTTTTGGTTGCTGTGATAAAATACCATGATAAAGGAAATTTATAGAAGGAAGAGTTTATCTGGTTTATGATTCCAGAAGGATTTGAGTGTATAATGGCAGGGATGACATGGCTACAAAGACAGACGAAGAAGAAAGCTGAGCACTCAGATCTTCGAGCAGGCACAGGAAGCAGACTGTAACTGGAAATCTGGCTTGAGAACTCCCAAAGCCCACCCTAAGTGAGATGCTTCCTCCAGCAAGGCCACACTTCTTAAAACCTCCCCAAACATCACCACTAAATGGGAACAAAATGTTCAAACACTTGGAGCCTACAGGGCACATTCTTATTTAAATCACCACATTCCACTCCCTGGCCCTCATAAACTCATGACCATATAAAATATAAAATACATTTAGTCCATGTTCTAAAGTCCCCATAGTCTTTAACAATCAACAGTATTCAAAGTCCAAAAGCCAAAGTATCTTCTGAGACTCAAGGTAATCTCTTAAGTCTGAGCCCCTGTAAAATCAAAAGACAAATTGCATACTTCCAACATACAATGGAACTGAGTCCACATTCCAATTCCAAAAGGGAAGAATGGGGGCACAGTGAGGAAATACTGGACCAAAATAAGACTGAAACCCAGGAAGGCAAACACTAAATCCTCATAACTCCATGCCTGACATCTGGAGCTTTACTTCCAAAGGGCTTAGATGGTTCAGCCCCTCTAGATTTGCAGTGTGCAGCATACATCTCTCTCTCGTGCTGGTACCACACCCTGTTTGTAGCTCTCCTTGGCAGGTGTCTCATGCCTCTGACTTGGGATCTCCACTGCCAATAAGGCTTTACCTTTGCAGTTTCAGTCAATGGTCTATCCGGGCCTTCTTTGTCCACCCTTGTTGCATCCTGTCTGGGCTTTCGTAGCTCTCATAAACTGTGGAGGAAGAACTGATGATCCCTTCACTCTTGCATCTTTCATGCCTCTAAAGTCAGCACCATGAGAATGACACTGCCAAGTTCAGTTGCCATCTTGAGATGGACCCAGGCCTGCTGCAGCCACATTAGCAGCTTTTCTAGTCTGTGTTTTCTAGATACAGAAAACCCCTCTGGCATTTTCCTTTTACAAATTGGAGACTTAGCTGGGTATAGTCTTTCCCTGAAGGTGCTCTTTCCATCATTAAAGTGCAAATCTCTGGGCCTCGCCTTAATCTCTTTATCTAAGAGAGCCTCCCCTTCATCACATGCCTTGGCTCCAGCATTAATCTTCCTAGAGTTCCTTTTTCAATCCAAACTATACATTTTGCATTTTTCTCTGCTCCATTTACTTTTATAAAAATTGTAGATTTCCATAACATTGACCATTAATAACCATGCCACTAAATCAATATTATGCTCTCTTGAAATTTCCTCTACCAAAGGAATAAGCTCATTACTTTTCAACTGAGCCTCAGCCTCAGGCAAGCTCTTAGGTTGTGGGCAGACAGTACCCACATGCTTTGCCAAAACACCGCAGTTGTTAAGTCCTTATTGCCCTCTGGAACCACTTTGCTCTCAGTAGTACTTTCTCCCAGGTGCCTACTAGCTCAGCCCGTTAAGCTCTGCTTATAGCATTCAACCTCTTTTCTAGTCCAAACTTCCAAAGTTTTCCACAATCATCCAAAACCCCACATGGTCAAGTTCTTCATAACAACAACCCACTCCTGGTACCAAGTTCTTTATTAGCTACTTTTCTGTTGTTGTGATAAAACACTATGACCAAAGCAACTTATAGAAGGAGAGTTTATTTGCTTTATGATTCCAGAGGGATTAGAGTCCATAATTTTGGGAGAGCCATGGCTACAGAGCTGGTCAGAGTAGAAAGCTGAGCCCTCACATCTTAAGCACATCTTATTCCTTGATACCTTGATATTTTGCTTTTGTAATCTTTTACTCTCTGTACTAGTCACTTTTCTGTTGCTGTGATAGAAACACTGACCAAAGCAATTTATAGAAGGAAGAGTTTATTTGAGCTTACAGTTCCAGGGGAATTACAGTCCATCACAGCAGGGAGGCATGGTGCCAGACATGGCTGGAGGAGCAGAAGCTAAGCTCTACATCTTCCATCAGGCACAGGAAACAAGAGAGCAACTGGAGATCCAGCAAGGTTTAAGAACTCTCTAAGTCCACCCCCAATGACGTGCTTCCTCCAGGATAGCCACACCTTCTAAGATCTCTCAAAACAGCACCACAATCTGAGGACTTATTGTCCAAATACTTGGAGCCTATGGGGGAAATTTTCATTCAAACCACCACATTCTGCCCCCATTTGTAATTTCCCTGGAACCATAAGCTCAAATAAACTCTTCCTTTTATGTTATTTTGGACAGTGTTTATGTCACAGCAACAGAAAAGTGACTAATACAGTAATTGGTACCGAGAATGGGGTGTTGGCTGTGAAGAACCTGACCATGTAGGGTTTTGAAGAAATGTGGAAGACTTTGGAAGGTTTGGCCAGAAAAGTGGTTGATTGCTATAAGCAGAACTTAATAGGACTTTCTAGTAGGGCCTGGAAGAAAGTAGTGCTGAGAACAATGTAGTTTCAGAGGGAAATAAGGACTTAAGCAGCACTTGGGATATTTTGGCAAAGAGTCTGGCTGGAGTCTGCCCTCAACCTTAAAAGCTTGCCTGAGGCTAAGTTGAAAAGCAATGGACTAATGTCTCTGGCAGAAGAAATTTCAAGACAGCCTAATATAGAAATGGTGGCATGGATATTAATGGTGAATATTATGCAGATCTACAGTGAAAAAGAGCAAATGGGTCAGAAAGAAATACAGTTTTGATTAAAGAAGAGAACTAGGAAGATAAATTTTGGAGCCTTGGCCTGTGCTGGGGATGATCCCTTGAATAAGGAGATTAAAGTGATTAAGGAGGGGCCTAGAGATTCAAACTTAAACAATGGAGAGAGTGTCTCCAGGGAAAGACCACACGCAGCTAAGCCTCCAACTTGTGAAAGGAAAATGCTGCAGGGACCACTGAAGAGAAAAGTTTCTAAAATGAATAAAACAGGCTGGAGTCCATCAAAAACTTGCAGTCAAACTTGACAGTGTCATTCACCTCATGCTGGTTTTAGAGCCATCAAAGATGCAAGAATGAAGAAGTCATCAGTTCTTCCTCTGAGGTTTCAGAGAGCCGCCAAGGCCAGATAGCATGCAGCAGGGGTTTCCCTGCATAGAGAAGGCCCTGGTAGGCCATTGTGTGAAGCTGTGAAGGTGAAGTCTGGTTGGCAACAGAGAACCCAAGAAGATGTTCATGATGTCAGAGCTGTGAGGCATCTGCCATGAAGACCGGCATACAGGAAATGGTACCAGTCCAAGAGAGAGGTGTGTGTTGCATGCAGCAAAGCTAGAGAGGCCAAGCCATCTAAGCCATTTGGAAGAAAAGTCCCAGAAGTTGGACATAGCGCTGCTAGATTTGGTGTTTTCCCTCCTGGTTTTTGGTCTTGTTTTGGTCCAGTATTTCCTTACTATGCCTCCATTCCTCCCTTTTGGAATGGTAATGTGTATTCAGTTCCACTGTATGCTAGGAGTATGTAATTTGTCTTTTGATTTTACAGGGGCTTACAGTTAGGATATTTCCCTGAGTCTCAGAGGAGACTTTGGACTGTGGATTTTGAATACTATTGAAACTCATAATGACTGTGGGGACTTTTAAAATTGGGCTAAATGCATTTTGCATTTTATATGGTCATGAGCCTATAAGGGTCAAGAGGTGGAATGTGGTGGTTTGAATGAAGATGTCCCCCATAGGCTCCAAATATTTGGAAATTTTGTCCCCAAATGGTGGTGCTGTTCTGGGAAGTCTTAGAAGGAGTGGCTATCCTGGAGGAAGCATGTAACTGGGGGTGGGCTTAGAGAGTTCTTAAGCCTTGCTGGATCTCCAGTTGCTCTCTTGTTTCCTGTGCCTGATGAAAGATGTGGAGCTTAGCTTCTGCTCCTCCTCCAGCCACCTCTACCACCATGCCTCCCTGCCATGATGGACTGTAATTCCCCTGGAACTGTAAGCTCAAATAAACTCTTCTGTCTTTGGTCAGTGTTTCTATCACAGCAACAGAAAGTGACTAATGCACTCTCCAACCTGTCTTTATATTTTAAAAATTGTGTGTGTGTATGTGCATGCGTGTGCACACACGCACATGTGTGTGTGTACTCACACATGTGCACACTTGCCTGTGCAGGTATTTGTGTGGAGGCTAAAAGCCAATGTTGTCTATTGATCTCTACATTTTTTTGATACAGGGTCTCTGACTGAACCTGGAGCTTGCAATTTTCACTATACTCTCTGGCCAGCAAGTCCCTGGGATCCCCTAGCCTCTGCTCTCTGTATTCTAGCCTCCACCACCAGTGCAAGTAACAGTTGTGTGCCACAACACCTAGCTTTTACGTGAATGCTGACAATCTGTACTCAGGTCCTTAAACTTAGTGTCAAGTATGTTATTCACTGAGCTGTCCTTTTAGCCTCTTTTTCCATCTTAATTCCTTGTTACTTTGGCTAGGTGGGTGGTTTTCTAGGTATAATGACCTTCAGTTGAATATAGTTCAGAAAACACAACTATTGAAATTATTAACCCTAATTTGTCACAAGTTGGTGTTTTCTATTTAATCTTATTAGAAATTGAGAAGGGAGAAGGAAGGAAAATTATATGCCAGGAATAAAAAGAGTTGAGAAAAAGCCCCTTAGAGAAAGGTATTGATGCCAGAAACACTGTAGAATCAAGAGTCATTCCAGGGAAAGGGCTCTGAATACAAGCTTTGCAAAAGAATCTGAACATGTCTTCTAAATATAAAATAAGTTGATGGGAAAACATGATGTGGTTTGAAAGTATGTTTTCAGGAAAACAATTATTATATAAAACAACCTGCAGTGATTTCTCCCCATTTTTAATGTTGAGTTATATTTCTTTTAAATTAAAAATACTCTGAAACTCCTTCACAGGGGAAATGACCAAAGTAATTTGCCTTCTAAAAGTGTCTTATTTTATACCTCTCTGATTTGTAAGCTAACATGGCTTAATATACTTTAGGACATCAACTGGTTGGGAAGATAAATTTAGTTTCTGAGGCTTGAAAATGAATGTATTGCTCATCTATTATAGTATAGATATGAACTAGTTTTCATAAAGCAAAGTAAAACTTGAATTTGGTAGTTTCAAAAAGTATTTTTTATATATATCCTATATAAAAAAGACAACACACTTGAATACAGATCATGACAGACAGTTACATCTGAGATGTAAGAGAAATTCTGGCATCATGAGCATGTCAACATAATCAGTAAAAAATTATTTTTGATGACACGAAGAGAAGTGTTAGCAGAATGGGAAAAATGTTTCAGCAGCAGCTACATAGCTAAGTCCTTCCCTCGTCTGCCAAGCACACCCACACTTGTCATCAGTGAATGCAATTACATTTTTTTTTACAATACAGAAGAGACTTTTGGCAGTCAATGAGGGCTAATTTTTTCTGCACTTATACACAAACTCTTTTAGCCACTGTGAAGATGTGAGCTGAAAGATGTTTGGAGGGTTGACTCTGTCCCTCAAGTATGAATTTGTGAATAAATTGAGACAAAACTTGGGGAAATTGAAACAGATCACACGTTATTCTTTACATATTAACACGGCCCCAGCCAAAAGGTTATAACACTTAAGGGTAAAGCGGGCCCTTCTGGTGCTCTCATGTGCATTTATTTTGACAAATGAATTTTAATTTTTTTTAGATAAAGAAAAAATGGTGAAATAACAAAAATCCCTTCATGCTCTCTCCTCAGGCAACAAGCTAGCATGAAAATTTAATAACTATAATATATAAAATATAACCAGAGAGAATTATGCATCAGGGATTTATAGCCCTTTCCCATGCATATTCACATTTATTATCTTTCTATGGGCCTCAGATAAACATAGTGACACATTTTAGTTCTGAAAATGTAGAATATATTATGGTCCTGAATTTTGTTTTGGTTTGTGGTCACTTCAGTGAGGCAAAATATATGGTGGATACGAATCCTCTCAGTCCCACTTGCTCATACCACAAGCACAGCCATCACGGACCTAGTCATACAGGCATTATTTCCTCAAGTGATTGTATTGAATAAGAAAGAGAATTTTTAGAACAAGGGAACTATGAATTAATCTAACTATTGTTTTTATAGTCAGTGGATTCAATCATATAGGAGTAAAATATTGGTGGTGGAAATCCAGGTGCATTAAATTATGAGCCTGTACTTTATTTTATTTTTTAAAAA
>NW_008332654.1:2876368-2878193 GCF_000622305.1 Nannospalax galili | reverse complement strand
ACTAAGATGCACATGCATTTCTAATCTCTATATATCTGATTATCACTAGTCACAGTCGGTTACTTTCTGAGCTCCTTGGCATCTGAGCACAGATATGAAGTCATCAGGTAGAGTTCAGTGGTAATGTTTTTCACATCTACTAATTATTAAGGAGCAAATTTTTATGCTTTGAAGAATTATTTATTTATTTATTTTAATTTTTACATCCACTTCCCAGATGGCACCATCCCATAGCCTCCCTGCCCCTACTAGAGCCCTTATACTCTGATATCCCTGCTACTGTCTGCTGTGTTGTCGGCACACCCAGCCATTCCCCACTACTTGCCTTTCCGGTGAATCTAGTCAGCTTATCTAGAGGTCTTTGTTATAGGAGGGTCAGCTGTTCCTCATCTAGCGGTAATCAGTTGTCAATATTCCTTTGGATAAGATTGGGGTCTGCTGTTCAATTTCCCAGTTCTGTGCTGGGTTACTACCTGGGAATCCCTTTGGCCACCCTGGCCAACAACTCAAAAGAAGGTATCGCCTGTCTGGCATTGTTGCTTGTTATGTAGCCTTTAGCTGTACTATGGACTCTTATGAATTTATATTGGCCCATTTAATCTTTGGTTATACTTTCCTTTTGGGTGTTTAAGGACATACAGTTGGTCCAGATAAACCGCTTTATTTTTACTTTTAAGGTCGTTTGAGGGTCTGTTCCTCAGGGGTCACATGGGCTTGGGAGGAGCCCCTGGCTCCTTTCTTTTACCAGTTCTACCTATGTGAAGATAAGTCAAAGGTCCTGCTTGACCATGGTTGGCTTCGCTTGGAAGCATGGAGGAAATGATTCCTCTGTGTTGACCCTTCTCTTTATAGACAGGAAACTGGTTCAAGTCCATCTGGTGGGGTCTCCTCAGCTTCCTTGATCAAGAGGACAGGTGACCCACCACCATTATAGGACATTTTGAGAGATGCTCATAGTCCCCTGGAACTAGTCAACCTAAGAGGGCAAGGATCAAAATGTGTCCTTTATCACCTTCTGACCAAATTAGTATAGGCCTCATAGTATGTCTATTAAACACCCAAGAAGGTTAGTTCCACCAGTCTGGTACTTTTAATTACTGTGTGTCATTTAGATAAATCTTGGGCAAATACCAGTTGTTCTCAGATAAACCTTACCTAGACATATATTTCTTGATCTGCTATGTATAATTTTATAGTAGGTTGCAGGAGTAATATGGTTCTCTCTGGTTTTCAAAACTAGCTAGGCATTATCTCTCGCATTGTCTCCCTCCCTCCATCATGGTTTTCACACTTAAGGTGCCCCCATTTTCCCCGTTTTTCCCTTAATAATACCGTTCTCCTACGGTCCTACCTCTCTTGAGCTCCTTCTTTCCTTTTATCCCCTAGGTTCCTTGTACACCCTTCCCTCCCCCCTCCGTTAAACTAAACCAATTTTTATCCATATCTCCTTTATTAAGGCCTGTTTCCTACTGTTGTTTTTCAGGTTCTTTCTTTTCCTTTACCTCCCTGGTTCTTTTCCATTATCCTGGTTCCTGTAGTTATGTCTGGATACATAATCACTTATCAGGATTTGGTGCTAGGGTCCACATATGAGGGAGAACATATGTCATTTTTTTTTTCTGAGTCTATGTTACTTCACTTAGTATAACAGTTTCTAGTTCAATCCATTTACCTGCAAATTTCATTTCATCATCTTTCTTTACTGCTGAGTAAAACTCTATCGTATAAATGAACCACATTTTCATTATCCACTCGTCAATTGAGGGACTTAGGTTGCTTCCATCTCTTAGCTACTGTGAAAAGAGCAGCAACAAACATGGATGTA
>NW_008332654.1:2838937-2875787 GCF_000622305.1 Nannospalax galili | reverse complement strand
CAATTGATGTTCGGTTTAGAAAGTCCTTTCCTATGCCTATATCTTGGAGTTTTCTCCTAATGTTTTCTTCTAATATTTTCAGAGTTTCAGGCTTTACATTGAGGTCTTTGAGCCATTTGGAATTGACTTTTGTGCAGGGTGAAAGATAGGGGTTTAGTTTCATTCTTCTACAACTGGAGATCCAATTTCACCAGCACCATTTGCTGAACATGCTGTCTTTCCTCCAGTTAATGATGAACCCGTACTTTTTACAACCTCAGTGGCTATACTATTGTACATGCTAAAACTGTTACTATGTCTATAAAATAGAAAATATTCAGAATCTAACTTGAGTTCTTCATCATTTAAATGAACAATTCATTTGTCCCCCTCCTCTATATCTGACTTATCAAGATACTTAAACAGCAAATATTTTCATTTCTATACCTAAATTCCTTAAAGTTATTTTTTATTGAATTAATAGTGATAATAAAATTGTAGTATGGATAGCTTCTGTTAAGTTGCATTCTTGGGATAATTAACATGTCAAACAAATAATCTCCATCGAATTTCCTACTATTTTCAACAGTATGTAATTAGCAGAATGTCAGCTCTATTTGAAATATTTCTGTTTGGTACAATGGCATTAACTGTCCTTCAATGGGATAGGCATTAGTGATTCAGTTTGGTAGTAAAAGCCATACTCCAAACATCTGTGTACCTACTATGTGGATCTCTGGTAGTGAAGATAGTTTCTTGGCACTTAGTCATATTTTATTACTCAAACTCATTTGCTCCTTTCTGCAGATTATATAAATGACAGCTCAGTCAAGTAGGACAAGCATTGCTAGATGCTGAGAGTTGATACAAGTTGATTCATACAGATAACTGCCTCTTCAGCAAGTAGTGTAGAATTTCAAGGTCCTCCCTGTTGATAGAGAGATGGTAAGGCAATCAATCAGGGACAGGCATTTACTTACACCTAATATTCTCTATGCCACCACTCTATATTCTCCCATTTTTTCTTTTCCTTCATTTATTTTGAGTCAATATTGAGTTATGATCATAGTTTAACACAATATTCTTTGTTTCCAACATTTTGGGTGATGAAAAATGGCACAGTAGCATCACATGGTTAACAGGAGCATAGCAACAGAATTCTTCACTGTAGGATCACTGCCATTGCCTGTTTCTGACTTTAGTGAGTTAATTTCTTTGCTTGTCTTTTAAATATAAAATAAGCCAGTGGAAAAATTGAAGCTGAAAATAAGTCAGCAGTCTTTAGGAGGTAGGATACTGAAAAAGTCACAGGATGGGAGGAGATAAGGACTGAGGGTCTGTGAGAACAGTATCAAGGAGAAAGCAAAGTCTACCTTGTTATATTTTACCAGATATGAATTTCCCTCTGCAGTATTAGATCTAATTAACTTGCATTTATGTGAAAGAAATTTTGGAAAACAAAAACTACAGTTTTTTTTCCATACTGCATTTTTATTTATTTTTTATAAACTCATTGTTTTCCACATAAGCCAAATAATTGTTACCCCCCCCCCAAAAAAAAAAGAATTAGGGAAATTCATCAAGATTTTGGCAAAGCTAAGTGAATATGTTTTCTCTCTATTAATACAGATGTAGCACATTCTTAGAATAGTGTATTAGTCAGTTACTACAATGAAATGCCTGATGATTGAGGGATAAAGAGAAAAATGTTATTTGGCTCACAGATCTGAAAGTTCTAGGACAAAATCAGGCTGTTTCAACACTTTGGTAAGGGAGACATGTCATGACAGGAGCACTTGCAGAGGAATCCAGTTAGAAAGCAAACCAGGAAGCAGCACAAAAGAAAAAGGGGGAGGGGCAGAGGGAGAGTAAGGGTATGCTTCCTGTAGCCTAAGACATCTCACTAGGGTCCAACTCTCAAAAGGCTCATCTAGTCCCCCTACTGCCATCCTGGAGACCAAACCTTTAACACATAGTCCCTTGGGAACATTGCCCATATTTAAACCACAGCAGGTAGTCTAGCCAAAAATTAGGCACTGTTGCTCGGTGTCCAGTTAAATATACTGGACAATATTTTAGTCTTAAATTTTCTTAAATGTACCTAATGAATGAGAGTCAATTAACAATATTTTGGAAAATGCAGATCTTTAGACCAAGAGTTATTTTTTATTCAGTTAGTTGTTCCCATTCTTAGATAATGGCCTTCTTAGGCTCATTCTTATCAATGAAGTAATTGAGAGGTTCACCAAGTTATAGTGAATGAATGTGTAAAATGGAAGACATGTAGATCTTAATTCTGCTTATGAATTGGTAAATTCAAAACTTCAACTACTGGTTATTATTTTTCACCTCAAATAATCATCTGGTAAGTAGTAATGCCTGATTGTACACTAGATTTTTTTCAAGACATAGTCAAAAATTTAGTCCTTTTTCACATAAATAAGACCCACAAGCTGAGCTGTACAAACACAAATCCTGTCAGACTCACAAAGGAACAGTGATTAGTTTTAACCTGACTTTGTTTTTGTATTTTATTATGTGATTTTTCCTGATTAAGAGGCATGATTAAAAAAAAAAGTTGGATATAGAAATGTAAAAAATAGGAAAGTCAATTATTCTTAGTTATTATTGAGGGATAGCTAATGCCAACACTTTAATGTAGTTTCTTTCAGTATTTTAAATCCATATTTATAAATTTAAAACTATAATATACATTTATTCTCCATTATTAACATTTAACATACACATTTTGATTATATATACAACTGATTGTGACTTTTTTTTTTTTTGGTCTTTTTGAGACAGAGTCCCCCTGTAGCCCAAGCTGGCCTGGAATTCTCTATGTAGACCAGGCTGGCCTTGAACTCACAAAGTTCCACCTGCCTCTACCTCCCCAGTGCTGGGATTAAAGGCACAGGCCAACATGCCTGGCTTAAATATTTTATTTTAAAAAATTTTATGTGTATGAGTGTATTGCTTGCATGTATGTAATTGCACCAGTGTTGTGTAATGCCCATGGAGGGGGGTCATGTTCCCCTGGAACGAGTGTTATGGATGGTTGTTAGCCATTATGTGGGTGCTGGGAATTGAACTCGAGTCCTCTGCAAGAGGAGCTAGTGCTCATAACTGCTGAACCATTTCTCCAGATCTCAATGACCTTAATCTATAATCTGCAAATACGTATTTTAAGTGGTACATATATCAAGGGACTATTGTGAATAACAATAATGTTAATTCTAAATTTAGCAAAAAGAAAGGACTCTTAGAAGCGATTCGTATGTGTTCAAAAATGATGAGCCTTAGGCTTTATTTGCAATTCATTTATAACTTATCTCTTCATTTCCAAAATTTGCCTAAACTTATAATTCAGTCTCACTTTCTTGTTAACAATTCGGACATCCTCCTTAGAAATTTGTAATCAGTATGTCTGGACTACGGTCTGATGATTCTTGTGCCAGACAAAGTTGGAAAATCATTATCTAGTTGCCATTATTTTGTAGTAACAGCCAATTAGCTAAACAGACTTGCAAATAACTAATATAGTAAATGAATGATACTGATCTTGTATATTATGTTAATATTAAAGAAATTTATGTTTTGAGTGGAGTTGTGTTACACATACTCAATTTAAAGGCAATTATTTTTATAACTTAGGATACCACCACCTCCTCCTGACTGAACACATCCCCTCTCTAATCCTAAATGATTTACTAATTCAGAGTGTGTGTGAAAAGTTAGTGTAAAGTTGACTGGTGAGTGAAAATGGGAAAGGCTTTGTGAAATAATTTGTTTAATTGATTATTTGTATATATCTATGTGTATAGATAAAATTTGTATATATCTATGTGCCTTTGTGACTGAATATGTAAGATTTTAAAAACAGAAATAAGATGGTTTTGCATGTATTTCTAAGGTTGTATGAAAGAATTAACAACACAGAGTGTCAGTTTTATTACTGTGCATTTTAATTTAGTAGTGTTCAATTTGCGTGCTTATTAGAAATGAGAGTTGTATCTCTTTCATGTGCTTTATGCTTTCGAAAATGGAAAATGCCTGCCCGTGCAGCTCGGAGCGCGCAGCCGGTCGTGGAATAAGGAGTGAGTACAATGCCGTGTTGGTAAAAAAAAAGAGAGAGAAAAGAGAGAGAGAAAAAAAGAAAGAAAGAAAAAGAAAAAAGAGAAAAAGAAATATCAGTTTTATTCACGGTAATAAGTAACCAATTATCTCTATCAGTAAGATGTGGCTCAGTTGTAAAGAATAATGCAGCTACTGACAGACATGCTTCCCAGACTTGAGACCTCCAAGTTACTTAATTGTGGTTTTACCTGTAAGTCAGATATCTTCACTAATTCAGTCTGTGTCATGGTTTTCCTTCTCAGTTCCTGTGGTGTGTGCAATGCCTTTTACTATATGGTTGTAGAGTTTATTCAACTGATGAGAAAGTTCAACAGCCCCTTTTGCTTATTCAAGTTTAGTTTTTCATACAGTCTGGCAAGTATGTCTATATAAGTAGAACATGGCTGGAAATACACATTATAGAATTTACCTGGCCTTCACAAACAAGTGTAATTTAATGAGGACATTTTGATAAGTGAAAGTGTTAACTTAGTTATTTGGAAATGAGTATATTAATATGAATATGAGTTTTAATAAATAAGTCTAGACCAATATGATGAACTTGGACAGTATAGCCCAATAGTAAAGAAATGAGAAATGTCAGTCCAGAATAGTGTTGTACTGTCTGTGGGACTGTAGGTCTGAATATTTCAGAAGTATTGAAAAGTCACAGAGCTTGTTTGCTTTACTATATTCTTACTTAAACAAAAAAGACTTTTATAAAATTTGGGCAAATAAATAAAACACGAAAGTGAAGTGATCTAGCCAATGTGGATAATGGTTCAGGTATTTTTTTTTTCTAACAGAAGAAAAAAAAAAAAAACTAGTGACAGAAAGCTGCCATGGGCTACATGCCTCTTTCTGTAAGTCAGAGAAACCCAGATGCAGCAAAAAAAGGGAGTTAAATGAAAGTCCAATTAGCTTTGAACTGAAATTTTTGCTTTTCATGTTGTCTTATACACCCAAGGTGGTGATTTTTCCTTAAGTTGATTGGAATGACAAAGTTGTTTCCCTAGTTGGCTGTTATTTTCAACCTGGGAAAGTTTTAGAATTAAGCACTGGCACATCTAAAAGGCTCTGACATTGTTTGTGCCCTCAGTTCATTCAGGTTTTACTCAGATGCCATCATGTAGCAGAGATTTGGGTTCTCCAAGACAGCAGCCTCCCACACCCCATCACCATCTAGTTTCCTGGTACCTTTGTTCTCCCTACAGCATTATCACAATTTACAATATGTTTTAATATATTTACTATATTTTAATTTAAGAACTAGACTTGGGTTGGGAAGTCACAGGATCTATATTTGAGCGTGGACTTCCCAGTGCAGCTGTAAATGGGGGGCGCAATCTTCTGCAAATAAACCCCTACCCTATGTTCTGTTAAGAAGCCAAATAAACTAGTTAGGATCTAAAAAAAAAAAGAATTAGACTCGGGGCTGGAAAGATGGCTCCACACTTATGAGAACTGGCTGTTCTTGCACCAGACCTAGTTCTGCTCTCACCATTCACATGGTAGCTAACAACCATCCCTAACTCCAGTTCCAGGGGATCTGAAGTCCTCTTCTGGTCTCTGCAGGCATTGCACACATGTGGTGCACTTAAATACATGCAGGGGAAACACTCATGTACATAAAATTTTTTAAATGTAAAAAATGATTAAAATCATATGCATTTATGGGGCACACAATGATGTCATGATAAATTCATACACCGAGGGATGATTGAATCAATCAAAGCAAAACGCCCATCACCTTAATAATTGTCATCTATTGCTACATCTAAGTGCAGCTTTCACCTTAAGCAATATTTTTCTGCTTTTCTCCAGTCTCTGATAACTACCATTTTACTCTCTGCTTCTATGAATTGATGGTTAATGCTTCCGTGTGTCAGCATGCACGCTGTCCTTCTGTACGTGGCTCATTTCACCTAGGGCAGCGTCCTCTAGTTTTATGCACTTACTTGCTGCAAATGGTCCAGTTTCCTTATGTGAATGTCTAAATAGTATTTTGTTTTATATATATGTATATTACATTTCCTGTATTCATTTCTCTGATGATGGACACAGGTGTATCCTTCATTAACCACTGTGAATAGTACAATGAACATGAATTCAAACACTAATTTAGTGAATTCAACACACTGATTTAAAGTCCTTAAGATAAGCAGAAGTGGAATTGCTAGACTACTTGATAATTCTGTTTTTAGTTTCTGAGAAACCCTCACATAGTTGTCCATAATGGCTGCACTCGTCTCTACTTCCCCAGCAGCATACAAAGTTCTGCTTCTCCACACACACCATCACTAACAGCACTTGTTCTTTTAGTCCTTTCTCCCCTAATGCTTGTTGTCTATATTCATTGTACATGTTGCTGTGCTACATAAGGATATTTTCACACAAGTACATAATGTACAAGCTTGTTCTCCCAGTCCTCACACCCTTCTATTCTTTCTCATACCCACCACCTCCTGTTAGCTCCTTTTGTCTAACAATGTCACTTCTACTTTCATGTCACATGTACTTTCACGATGTTATATATCTCTATAGATTCTAGGAACCACAAATATGAGAAAATATTTATCTTTTGGAGATTGGCTTAATTAGCTTAATCTGATTATCTCCAGTTCCATCTTTTTTTTCAGATGTTCTTTATGACTGAAACAAGTTCCATGTTTATATATATGACACTTGAAAATACAATATTTTAATAATTCTTTGGGAGTTTCATATGTACATACAATGTATTTTAATCATATTCATTCCATCCACTCCACCTCGAACTCCTCCAAGTGCTACTGCCCATGTCTCCAGTCCCCCCACTAACTTCTTGTCTTCTTTTTAAAATTTTATAACCCACCCAGCCCAATTTGTGTTGCTCACATACTCCTGGGTGTGATGCCATACACTGGAGCATGGGCAACCAATCAGGCGCCACACTCTTAAGGAAAATCAGACACCATCAAATGTCAATAGCTTCTCAGATAGGGGTGGGAGTTTGTGAGCCTCTCCCTCTCTAAGCTAGAATGCTGACCAGCTTGATCTTCTGCAGGTCTTGTGCAGGCAACCACAGCTGCTGTGAGTTCATGTGTTCAGTGGTCCTGTCATGTTCAGAAAACAGTTTCATTTCAGTCCTCCTGAACCTCTGTCTCTTACCATCTTTCATCCCCTTTTCCATGATGATCCCTGAGTCCTTTGGGGGAAAGGTGTGATAGATTCTCATTTGTGTCTAAGCACTCCACAAACCCTTATTTTCTGCACTTTGACCAGTTGTGAGTTTCTGCATTAAGTGCCATTCACTGCACAAAGAAATTTCTCTGATGAGGTCCAAGAGGTGTGCTAATCTATGGGTATACAGATTTGAATTAAAAAATAGTCCAATGCTGTATACATTTAGTAAAATAATAGCAGTAGATTTACCCCTGAGACCTGTGAACTCTCCAACCATGAGTTCTAGGTCAGATTTCTTTCTGTGGGGTGGGCCTTAACTCATATCTGAAAGTGGTTGGTTGATACCTTAACATTCATACAACTACTGCACTCATGGGCATATCTTGCCACTGTGGTCATTGTTGGAGTTCATGGGGTTTATAGCTGGGTAAGACTGTTGATGGTTCATCTCCCCTGGCAGCTGGCATAGCAGGCAAGTACTATGAAAGCTAGTCAACAGGGAGAAAGCTTCCTGGTCAGCGTCAGCTTGATTTTGCCATGTCCTGTGACCAAAGTGTGTATAACATGTTTAAAAAAGCATTCTTCTGTTTTTGTACACACAGTTAAATTCCATAGCTTAGCTATCATGAATAGTGTTACAATAATCACTGATGCGCAAGTATTTGTGATATATTGACCTAAATGGTATGCCTGAGTACTATAGTAGATCTGATTTTAGAATTTTAGAAAATTCCATATTCATTTCTATAGTGACTGAACTAGTTTTCATTCCCATCACCAGTGTATAATAGGTTCCCTTTCCCCCCACATCTTCACTAGAATTTGTGGTTATTTGTTTTCTTAATGACTGCCGTTCTGACTGTGGTAGGATGGAATCTCAATGTGGTTTAATTTGTGCTCTCTGATGGCTAGGGAGGTTGACATTTTTTTCATGTGTTCATTGGCCATTTATATACCATCTTTTAAGAAATATCTGTTCATTTCATTAGCCTATTTTTATTGCATTGCTTTAATGCATAAAATCGCCAGGCGTAGTGGTGCACGCCTTTAGTCCCAGCACTCAGGAGGCAGAGGCAGGTGGATCTCTGAGTTTGAGGCCAACCTGATCTACACAGCAAGTTCCAGACCAGCTGGGGCTACAAGGAGACCATGTCTCAAAAAGACCCCACCCTCAAAAGAATACATTTAAATCTATCTATACACTTTTCTTTCAAGGTCCCTTACGAAAAGTCTTAATTTTGAATGCAACATTAGAAATACATTTACTTAAGTTATTGAAAACATATCATAGCAATTATGAATACATGGGAAAACAATAATCGCACTCAGGAGGCAGAGGCAGGCGGATCTCTGTGAGTTCAAGGCCACCCTGGTCTACATAGTGAGTTCCAGGACAGCTGGGGCTACAGGGAGACCCTATCTCAAAAAGACAAAAAAAAATCATGTGTGTTTATAGACATGAAAGTGGAAGCAAAACTGTCTGGGGAAACAAAGAGAACTAATGAGAAGGGGCTATAGGTGAGTGTGGGGGGATAAACTCAATGTACTATACTTGTACGAGCATGTCCTTATGCAACACAATGTCATATACAATGAATACATACAATGAAAATTTATAAAAGTAGACTAGAATAAAATAAAATAGTGTCAAAGGTCATCATCACATGTAGTAAAGGTTAGCACTGGTTGAAACTTGTTTATGCACATAAATAAGTACAAATGAAATATTCATGCATATTCATGGAAAATGCACTCTCCTTTATGGGTTGAGGTTTAAAAATTCTAGGGATCGGACAACTGCTATTCTACTACTCCTCGTCTATGAAGTTGACTGTTCATGGGTAAGTAGAGTACCTCACCTGGATGATATGCCTAGGAAAGGAAATGAATAGAAGAGGGTTTCATGGAGGCTGAAAAAGCCTAGTTGGCCAGTTCTTTCTGTTCTCATTTTAGTCAATGGCAAGCTGTCAAAGATTCTTTAATTAAACCCTTCTGCCATATTGAGGGAACAAAGTCAGTAGCAATTACTATTGCAAAGAAAAAAAATACATGTGGATCTTTTTTTTAGGTTGTAAAGTGAAGGAGGACTTATTTTCTCCCCAGATTTTTGTCTTGTAAAGGAATGGAAAGAGAAATAATGTACGAGATGAAAGTGGATATGTATGTTAATAGCCACACTTATTGAACACATGTGTCTAAGTGGATTTATTATCTATACTGTATAGGATTACATATGAAATCTAAAAAAACTCCATGTGTGTGGTGCGAAGTCACAATCTGTCTCTCTTTAGATCCCCATTCTGTGTACAAACATTTTTGCAACACATGTGGATTAGTAGTGGATGGTTTAAAAATGTTAAGTTGAAGCAACAACTTAAGCCAGCATGCTAAAGCAACGTGAAAACCAAAATAGAACCGCCTTTCTCTGCGTGGTGGAAATGTGTGGACATGCATTTCCTATACTTATCCAAATGACCAAACTGTTGTTAAGTTCTCTGGGAAGAGCTTTAGATAAACTACACACCTCAATAACCATTATTTTACATTTTAGCAAAAAAACTAACTACTTACCCTAGTAAAGGAGATGTTTCAATTTGCTCTATTGTTAGTTCCTTCATTTTGTATTTGAACATTAGTGCCAGTGTTGCTCAGGTTAAGATTATTTATTTGATAGCATAGTCAGATTTTCTAACCCTGAGTAGAGTATTGTAATTAGCTAGTGGATTAATTTTATTTGAGCTTCTGACTTTGCAGTCAGTCTTTATAGTATTAAGAAGCAGACTATTTAATTACACAGTGTCAACCACTTCCAAAAGGATGAGGGCACTATCAGAGAAGACTCAGTTATACTGAAACAAACGAGTCTAAGTGTGTGGCGTTCAGGTCAGACATTTAAAGTTTTTAAAACTAATTCTTCCCTTAGTGTTGCTAAGTATAAATTAATATTAAGATCTCTCAGGATGCGTGGTCAGCAGCATGGGAACTGATACAGTAAACGTTTGTTTACTGTTGGCATTGTGTGTATTCTGGACTGCTGGCATTCAATAATCACAATTTGTCCAATCTTACCACTTCGGAGCAAAGATAAAGAATTATCCACACATCCATTGTGTCTGTCAGGCATACGATTTTCAGCTTATATCACTCTATCTAGCCCTCTTTTTCTCAGGAGCTGACAGCTATTACTCATGCAAAGAAAAGGAATTTATTGACTCAGATAATGAGAAATTTTAGAAGGCTAAATTCAAGCATGGCTGAACTCAGAAGCTTACATTTGGATGCAGTAACTAATCTCTGCCTTTTGCCCAGCTTGGCTATATTTTGTTCCATGTTTTTACTTCATTTTTAGGGTCCATGTGGTCAACAAGATGGCAGCAGCTGCTCCAGGCTACACCCCAAGCTAAAGCCAAACAGAAGGGGGTGGTGTTCTTTCTGTTTAAATAACCCTTTCTCGTTATTGAAGTAAAATTCCAAGATTAGTTCTGATTTATTCTAATGGACTTGGCCAGATCTAAGTATCTATTCCTGAATCAATTTCTGCAGCCAGGGGAATTCAGAGTTCTGACTGGCAAAACTCAGTCAGGCCTTTTGTTCCATCCCTGGAACCAATAATTGAGGCCAATTTGAAAGTGCCTGAATTGAAAGTTAGGAAGAGTCATAGTTACTGTAAGAAAGAGGAACCGGATTCTAGAACATCAAAACTGTCCCCATGCCCTGACCATTTTTATGATATTCAAACTAATTCAAAACTTTAAAAATAAAAGTAGGGATCTATGTACATTTATCAGCTTTCGTCTAGGTAAAGAGAGAAAGAGCTATAATATTGTTCCTACATTACTTGCCGACTCTGTGATCTTGGGCAGGTTATAATTTGCTTGAGTCTTACTCTTCCAAGCTGCAAAATGGGGCTAATATATATTTCTCTTTGCCTGCCTCTCAGGTGACTATGAAGTACCAAAGCAATAATGCTTGTTATAAAATCACAACATAATATTGAACAATTTATGTAGAAGCTACATTATTTAGCCCTTACGATAATACTCCGCAGCAGGTACTGGTATAGTAATTCAGTTTTAAGTGGGAGAGCTAAGGCTGAGAGAGGATGAAAAATTGGTCAGCATTCCACAGCATTAAATGCCTGAGGCAGTACTAAAGATCATTCTACTTTAAAGCTCCTTAACGTAACACAAATATAAGACATTGATGTTGGATCTCATCATTTTTGAGTCACATTGATATTTTAACATTTAAAAAACTAGCATGAACCTTACAATTGATGGTTAGGGTCTCATAATGCCATGGTAATCACTACCTGTTTGGGTATGAACTTGGTCACTAATGTCTGTGTTGATGGTATTTCAATTGATCCATCTGTGTGTTAAATTTAAATGCTTTGCAGAATACTGTGAAAGTATACCACTAGTATCCAGCATTGAAACAGAGAGTGATTTCACAGGAAGACATAGAAGGAGAACTGAAGCACATGCAAGGAAAGCTTTGTTGATGTTCAGCCCCATAAACATAGACATGACCGCGTAGACTTTCTTTTTGAGAATCCGCATACTAGTCTACGGTAATAACCACATGCTCTATCTACAGTATTTTAAGAAGAAAATGTCCTCCTCTTAAGTCTATTCTATGCTTGCTACTAAAAATAATCTACAGAGTTGACAGTCACGTGCCAAGATTTATGGATGTCATAATAAATTTGTAAGGCTTCAGTTTTTGTCTCATAGATGAGTATAGTGATAAATGTCTATGCCCCCGAAAAACTCTTAAAGGGCTTTCTACTTCAGAAATGCTGAGTGATTCAGCATTGATCCAGAGCTATGTCTGGGTTACCTCATTCAGTATGATGTTTTCCAGTTCTACCCACTTACCTGAAAATTTCATTTTTCTTTAAGCTGAATAAAACTCCATTGTGCATAGTTCCAGAACTGATCAAAATGCAGAGTCTAAGATTGCCTAGCTAGCCCCAATTGATACATCTAAAATGCAATCCCTTCACCCAAAGCTTAGGGAACATCACAGAATAGGAGGTGGAAAGATTGTGAGAGCCAGACGACCAGGATGCTAGAGAGTGTCTTCTAGACATGACAGGGAAGCAACATCCATGAAATCTCTACAATATGGTTTCTTAAACAAGATCTGCATAATGACACCACCAGTTGACATGCCAATGCGAATGGGGGAAATTTCCCAGATTTCTACCTCTAGATGAAGTGCTATAGGCAATCAATAGATGCTGAGGGACAGAGAATCAGTTTTCTTTAGGACATCTTCCCTGAGAGGATATCCAATTCAAAGTGGTCAGCCCCAAACCCATATACATATGAGTACCACTAAATGGACTCTATATTGTATGTATGATATATGTAGATATATGGTATATGTATGGTAAATACATGCAGGTATGTGTAACAATAACCAAAGAAGAGGACAGGAAATTGAAAGAGTGTGAGGGGTTGTGGGAGAAGTTGGAGCGGGGAGAGGGAGGGTGGAAATCAAATAAATACAGTACTCGAGTATGAAATACTCAAATAGAAAAGTTGGGTGATAAGAAGACTTGTACCATGGTTTAAGTGGTGCTAATGGTTTTTCTGTGTAAAGCATATAATACATTTGCATTTCTTGCAATTTATGATCTTAGACTTTAGAGTACTATTGCACACACTCTATTGTCATTCTATTGTATTGAAGAAATAAGAGAGCTTTGCATTTTAAGCAGTGTTTTCTCACAGATCCATAGGTAATCAACCATTTTCAGGATTTTTACTGTAAAATGTAAACCACCAGAAAGACTTGGAAGTGAAATTAAAAATTATACATGCTTTGTTTTTCATCTTAAGAAATAAGAGAAAAAAAAATCAAATGATTGACTTAAAAAGTGGACACAAGGACAGATATCAGGCAGGTCAAGTGATTACTCAATCTTACCTTAGTTTTTCCACAACCTGGTTCTGGTTTGCTTCAAAGCATTTGAAATTAGCTCTTTATTTGGGAATCAAGATAGGCATTTATTGCCCTACTAGCTTAAAACAGGTCTTTTTATTATTGTTGTTATTGTTTCTGTTTTTGTCAGTTATTCTGTCATCTATAAGTAAAAGTTTGTTGGGAAGGGAAAAAGAGATCAGTTAAAATCCAGGGACCCGGGGCTGGATAGATGGCTCAGCAGTTAAGAGCACTGACTGCTCTTACAAAGGACTCGAGTTTGATTCCCAGCACCCACACGGTGGCTACGAACCATCCTTAACTCCAGTTCCAGGGGAAACTGAAGCCCTCTTCTGACCTCGGCGGCATTGGATAAAACGGGTACACTCTCATACACATAAAATAAAAATAATAAATAAAATGAATAAAATCCAGGGGCCCTATTAATTAATTAATTTATTTATTTATTATCTATTATTTTTAACATTAATAATTTCTTTTAGTCCAAATAATGGAACTTGATCTAAATACCTGTATCTTTTTATTTTTATTTTTTGATCTTTTTGAGACAGGGTCTCCCTGTAGCCCTAGCTGGCCTGGAACTCACTGTGTAGACCAGGCTATCCTCAAACTCCCAGAGATCTGCCTGCCTATGCCTCTCGAGTGCTGGGACTAAAGGTGTGCACCACCACACCTGATTAAATTTCTTTTATCTTTTATCATAAAAACAGATATTACAGAGCATCCATTACAGGGCAGATATTACAGGGCATCCATTCCCAAACGGTATTCATTTTGTAGTATTTACTTAAAACGCAAATTTGATCAATATTTGTAGTCATTAACTTCGAGAAGTTCTTATTTAGAGGCTGTGAAGTCACTGAATGAAAAAGAGTAAAATTTAGTTCAGGATTATGTTGTACATTCTCATTAGCAGAAGTTGAGCAATTTTGCTTAGAAGTGAATCCACTTATCACTGTTTACTGATCTCCTATACCTCAGCATCTCTGTACCACCGAAATATGTTGGAAAATATATTTTCCTCTAGGAAAATGGTAATGTTCTGTGATTCCAAATATTAATAAATTAGATGATTTTTTCTAATTATATAACCCTAGGACTATACACATAAATGTTCTAGTCTTGAAGAGTTACCAAAGACATATGCAAGTACATTACAATGAATAAATTCTAGAAATTTTTACTGTTATTGCTACAAATACTAATCTTTGCATGATACTTTATAATATGTAGGATTGCTTCATATGTATTATCTTGCTAGCATTATGATAATCAAAAGGAAGCTACTACGATTTGTTTCATATTCTGGTTTCCATATAATTTGCATCATTCTCTGTTACAAAGGAGTATCTGTTTTCTGCTTGGTGGAAGCCTCTAAGGATTATGCACTGTGCCTGTCTAAATATTTTTCCAGACAGTCCTGATAGTTAATCTCCCATATATTAGAATTGATTTGATAAAGCATGTGAAAGTGAAGGTGAAAGATTGTGTTACCTTCAGCTGTGGTATGAGCTGAAAATTATGGAATAGAGAGGAGATTTACACGTTGAAAGCACAGAGAGTGAAAGGAACAAACAAGAATTTATCTCACCTAAAAAAAAAAGTCAGTTTTGCTGGGCATGGTAGCGCATACCTTTAATCCCAGCAGTCTGGTAGCAGTGGCAGGTAGATCTTTGTGAGACTGAGTCTGGTCTACATAGTGAGTTCCAGGCCAGCTGGGGATACAGGAAGACCCCATCTCCCATTATTTTTGTTAGTTGATTTCATGTTGTTTTGAGAGTGGTTCTTGCTTGCTATGCAGCTGTGGCTGGACAGGAACTCACTATGCAGCCCAGGTTGGTCTTGAATTTACAATCCTTAGTCTTAGTCTGCCTCAGTCTCCTGAGTGCTTTGATTTAATCATGAACCATATCATATTTGGTTATATGTTAAGCCTTTAAAAATTATTATTATTTTCAATGTATATTTTTATTGAATTTTTGTGTACTTTATACAAAACATCTTAATTATCTATATAGCCTCTCCCCTACCCACCCCCAATCTCTCCCTCACCAGATTTCATGCATCCTGTCATATATATTAAGGCCTATCAAGCCAAGTTTGTGTACCCAGATGTCCCTCAAAGCAAGTTCATTCACTGGAGTCTACTCAGCTTATCTATAGTCTCTCCCTCATCAGACATTAACCATCTGCCAATAGTTCTTTGGCTAAAGTTGGGGCCTGCTGCTCATTTTACTAGTTCTATTCTGTACTTTTCTCTGAGTTTGCATGTTTTTTGTGCATGCTGACACCATTGCTGAAAGTTCATTTGAGCAAATTCCCAGAGCCCTGGAAGACTCTTGTTTCCTTATGATCATGCACCAACCCTGGCTCTTACAATCTTTCCACCCCCTATTCCACAATGGTCCCTGAGCCGTGGGTGAGTGAGGTTTAATATAGGAGTCCTCTCCAGGGACACACATTCTGCAGTCAAGAATTCTCTACACTTTGGCCAGTTGTGGCCTTCTGTGTACATCACACTCTGTTGCATGAGAAAGCTTTAAGCTTTTCTGGTGAGAGTTGAGAGAGGCATTAGTGTTCTCTCTGCATCCCTGTTTCACTATATTTCATGAACCTTAGGGGTTAATGCAGTGGAACCTTGGGTTCCATTGTAGATGTGTCACTTAGCACTGGTCATGTCCTAGACATATATTCTCTGTGTGTGACCACTTGTGGAACTTGGTAATTGTCTCCATCTGTTGCAAAAAAAAGTTTCTTTGATGAGTGGTGACTAGGATACTTGTCCGTAAATATAAGGATCCATATTTAGCTTACAGTAAGACATTTCATTTGTCTAGAAATATGACAGAGGTAGGGTTTTCTCTAGGATCTCCAGCCATGTGTATTTGGTTATGTTTACAGTGCCACCCATGAGATCCCTCCCATTGAGATGGAAGTCAGATTAGATATTTGTTAATAGTAGTGGAAAAAAGTGTCACTACTGCATTAATAGAGATAGTTTCTTTTGCTGGTCATTGTTGTGGTTATTTTACTTTAAATCAGGGCTTGGACCATTGATTGATTTTCTCCCTTAGCAGCTTCTACAGTATCCTCCAGAACTATGAGAGCAAGTCTTCAGGGAGGAGGCTGCCAGGTTGGTACCAGCTCCATTGCTCCAAGTCCTGTGTCCAAAATATGTCCTGTCTTCAGCAATAGGGCCTTACCTTCAAGTTCTGGGAGGCAAACCAAGGGTTGTGGCAATAGCCTGTGTTATTTTGGGAGTCTCTTGGATGACCCTGACCAACAGCTTGAAGGGAGGTTTCTCCTGTCTGGCACTGTGTTTCTTGTTATAAAGCCTTCAGCTATATATACACACTCACGTTCAGATAGTTTATGTATATTTTTCAGCAGTTTTTTTGAACTAATGTTTCCCTCTGATTTTCACAGCACCTAAACTTTCTCTTCTCTTTTTTTGTCTAACTTCCCTTCTCTCTTCCCATGAAAGTACCCCCATTTTTCCTATTTTTCCTTTGATAATACCTATCTCCTATTATGCCTCCTCTCTGAACTCCTTCTTCCCCTTTACCCCCATGGTTCTTGTTATGCCCTTCCCTCCCCCTTTCCAAGTTGAATATCCCAATTTCCTCCCTTTCCCCCTTGGTAACGTCTGTTTCTTACTATCCCCCTCTCTCAGGCTCTTTCCTTCCCTTTACCTCCATTGCTCCTTTCCATTTTCCTGGCTTTTGCAGTTCTGTCATCTATACGCACATCTAAGGATTTGGAGCTAAGATCCACATATAAGAGAGAACATATATCTCTTGCTTTTCTGAGTCTGTGTTACTTCATGTAGTATAACAGTTTCTAGTTCCATCCATTTTCCTGTACATTTCATGATTTCATCTTTCTTTACCTCTGAGTAGAACTCCATTGTACAAATGCACCATATTTTCATTATCCATTCTTCAGTTGAAGGATATTTAGGTTGTTTCTACTTTTCAGCTATTGTGGAGAGCAGCAACACAAACGAATGTACCACCCTATCTGACCAGATGCTTAACTTTTTAAAATTATTACTGTCTTTTAAAAATATTTTATTATTTTTATTTTTATGTCATGAGTATATAATACCTGCATGTATGTAAGTGTACCCGTGTCATGCAGTGCCCGTGGAGGTCATAGGAGGATGTCAGATCCCCTGGAACTGGAGTTATGGACAGTTGTTAGCCACCTTGTAGGTGCTGGGAACTGAACCTGGGTCCTCTGTAGGAGTTGCTAGTGCTCTTAACTGCTGAGCTATCTCTCCAGCCCCTATCTTTTTTAAAATTAACTTTTTTCAAATATAGGGTCTTATTAAGTAGTCCAAGCTGGTTTCAAACTCTTGATCCTGCTTTAGCCCATCACATCCGCCACATCTAAGTCTGAGATTACAATTATATACCACCACATCAGGCAAAAAATTATTCTGTTATGCAGACACAAACTCAGCCATGTTGAAAATTCATGATCAAATCTTTGATTTGAAATTCTATTTTTATTCACCAAAGGGGGAAAAAATCTTAAAAATGCAGTCTTATAAGAGGATGAGCCTTTTATTTTTACTAAAAATGTCCCTCTTTGTTTTATTGTATTCCATGAGCATGTGTACTTTTTAAAAGTCAGGATGATGAGATGTGCCATTTACATTACAACTCTCTGGACAGACTCTGTACATTCCTGCCAATGAAGGGCATATTCTCCTCAGGGACCCTGGCAGATTTGAATAAGCCGAGGACCCTGCATGAACCAGCAGGAAGGAAAGCTAGGTTGAGAGGCAGTCAGCTGAAGCTCGTACTTGCACATGTTTATTTTCAATAATTAGGCATAGTGTTAATAGAAACATCCATTTGAAGCAAAGCCTGCTTATTTGCACAAACTGGAAATATGTGGCACTGTAGTTTTTCTACGAAGATTACAAAATTAACCAAGCAGCAAAGGTTTAATGCAAGGTATATATGAGAACATATTTTTGAAGAAAATTTTGAGCTATTATGCTAATGTTGCTATAAACATTTATATTCTAATTCTTTCATGGACATTTATGGTTTTTTCTCTTGAGTGCATATCAAGGAGTGCAATTGCTACATCTTTTACTGGGGATTGTCTTTTCATATTCTTATAGTTTCCTTTGAGGTGCAAAAGTTTTTAATTTAGGTGATGCCTTTTTAATATAACTTTTCTTTTTGTATTTGTGCTTTTGATGCTACATTGAAGAAACTGTTTCTCGATTTAAAGTTACAAAGACACCTACATTTTCCAAGATTTAGAAATAATTTTTTCTCTTATGTTTAGTTCTTTGACCCATGTTGAATTAATTTTTGTAGATAATGTAAAATTATTCCAATTTGTTTCTTTAGTATGTGCAAATGAATACACCCAGAATCATTAGCAGTTGTAAGTTTTTGTGGGGACATTTATTTTTTTCTCTTGACTATATACACAGGAGTGGAATTGTTGGGTCATATGGTAGTACTAAGTTTAACTTTTTAAGGAAACGTCAAACTGTTTTCCAATGTGTTTGAACCATTCTGTATTCCTACCAGTGATGTGCGATGTATGAGTGTTATACCCTCGACAACACTGATTTTATCTCTGTGTGTGCCTGTTTTGATTGTAGCCATCCTAGTGGCTGTGAAGTGGCACCTCATTGTGTTTGATTTGCATTTTCCTGTTAGCTAATGACACTGAGCAGCTTTTTATGTGGGACATTTGCATATCTCTTTTAGAAAACTATTTGGATCCTTTGTCCATCTTTAACTGAGCTATTTCTCTCCTTGTGATACTGAGTTTAAAACTACTATATATATATTCTAGACACTAGTTTTTTTACAACAACCCTTTGATACTGTACTTAAGCATTATAGGTTTGACTACATGCTTTTAATTCTTTTTGATAATACTAGGAGTATTCTAGGTTATGTCAAAAGACTCTGAAAAAATTAAAAAATATATCAAAACATAAAATAAAATTAAGGAAAACTCACATTTCAAGTGCATTAACATTCAATGCATTCCATTTTGTTGTAGTAATGTTGTAATTTTGTATATTACCAAGGTTCAACTAACAGTATAGATTTGAATTAAGAAAAATACATATTAGGTAAGATTCTCTGGGACATTCTTTAACAAAGGGAGGTCCAAAACCAGTGGCTGCCAGCATCAGGAGGGAAATTGTTAGATATTCTAGTGTCCTAGCCGATATTAACTGGATCATAACTTCTGAGCTGAGTGAGACTCAGCAATCTGTTTCAATAAGCTGGGCAGCTGATTCAGATGCATTCTAAAGTTTTCAAAGCTCTGGTCAGAGGTACCAGTTGGGCAGCCTATACATCAAAATTACCTCAAAGAATTTTAGGGGTAATTGATTCCCAGTTTTCAGTTTAGACATACTGTGGTACAATTTCTGGCATGAGGGTATCCTCAGAATGTAGCTGCTTTTAGAAAGTGTTTTAGTTGCTTTTATGTCACCATATGTCAGAAACAACTTAATGGAGGGAGGATTTATTTCAGCTCACAGTTTCAGAGGGTTTGATTCATTATATGGTTCCAGTTTTCGCTGGACTCATTGTCAGGAAGAACATCATGGTAATGAGTAAGAAAGTTTCAACTCATGGAAGCCAGGATGGAGAGCAAAGGACATATGGGGAGAGGCCAGGGAAAGATACAGCCCCTAGGGATAGGTCCCCGGGAACCTACTTCATCCAAATAAGTCTGTCTCTTGCCTTTCCCTGCACTCTAATAATGTTGTCATAATAGGAATGCATCAAGACATAATCTGTTCATTGCCTTTGGGGACCTAACAATCTATCTCAGGAAAAGCCATCCCAGCTATACTTAAATCAGGAGTTAGCAAATTTCAGTAAAGGTCTAAATAGAAAACATTTTACACTTCTACTTTATACATAAGATTACCAGATTTTTTAAAAAATGGGGGGCAGGTGATGTGGAGCCTGAGATGTGGCTCAGCAGGTTCTTACAGAGGCTCTGAGTTTGGTTGCTAGCACCCATATCAGGCAGCTCAAAACCACCTGTAACTCCAGTTCTAGGGCATCCAACACCCTCTTTGGCCTCCTTGGGCACCCCCCAACTGCATACATGTGAACTCTCCATGTACACATGAATGAGTAATAAAAAAAAAATTAAAGGAAATAAAGGATGCTTCATTAAATTTTAATTTTAGATAATCTACAATTCAGTTTTTAGTAAACTACACTAACATTGGCTAGTTAAAACTTAACTAGCATTCTTATAGTTTACCCAATTCTCCTCTACAAGGAAACCGAGGCTCTCAGTCAAGTGAGTGGAAAATTGGAGCCTGAAAATTACACCCTAGGCTATTAGTCCAGTTTTCTTCCCCTTGAAATAAGACTCTTGGGAGATGATGCCAATTCCAGAGTCATTGGCTTATATTTTAATTTTGCTATATTCACATTTCTCTTGTTATGTATCCCAGGCTGGCCTCAAGCTCACTCTATAACCCAGGCTGACCTTGCACTCACGCTCCTCCCCCCTCTACTTGTTAGGTGCTGGGAGTGCAATATGCATTGTCATGTCCATGTGTCAAGTAACGCTAAGCTTTGTCTTTCAAGATTGTTCTTTTTGACGAGTCTGGCTCTCTGCAGGAGCTGTTATAGGGAGATCCTGAAACTTAATTACTCCTGAGTACAGTCTAGAAATTGGAATTAAAAAAGAAAAGTCCTCATGTGATTTTAATGTGCCAACACATGCATTTCCAGGGCTGTGCCGTGCTCAGAACCTTAGGTGGAAGCTTGTTATAATCTTAGCGTCAGACGTGAATCAGGTGTGGGATTTTAATCGACAGCAGGCTCTGGATTTACCTCCTAGGACAGCATAAGGATGTGGTCCAGCGCTCTTGGCTCACTGCCTATGTGGACCTGCAGAGGTCTTACAGGCTAATTTCTGCTGCCGGGGAAACAGCCTTTCTGTGCACTGACTTTCAATGACCTTCCAGCGGTGATTCCCTCCTGGCCTTCACCTGCAGATGTCTGCCTGCCTGTTCTCACTGGCTGGCTCCACAGAACTCCTCGCACCATCTGTGCTGGGCTGTCTGGGCCAAAAGGGCTTGAAAAGAGGTTGGACTTCCCTCTGCAGTCACAGGCCAGCGGCTCCACCCAGGCTCAGAGGAAAGGTTTCCTAGCTGGCTTTTACTGCTGTGCAACCTCTCACACCGTACCTTAGAAAAGGTTCCTAATTACCAGAGAAGTCCTCTGTTTTTGGTTAATATCCTTTCTTCACCACCAAAAAGAAAGTAAAAGCTCAGAGTAGAAAGCATATTTCCATACCAATGGGGGCATGTAAATCTTATTTAAAGAACATAATTATTATATTTTACCCTCATTTCACTAACCATTTTATTGACTAATAAGAACTTCTCAAGGACCAAGGACTTAAAAATGCTAACAAATTAAAACCATCCCCAATGTGGAGAGTTCTTCTAATCTGAAGCATTCCTCCCGATTCTGTTTGCAAGATCTATAAACACCATATGTTGAGTGGACAGTATTGGAGTGTTCTGGTTTAAACTACAGTCTGTTTTTCTTTCTTTCTCTCTCTTTTTTAAAAATCCCCTAGAGACTAACCTAATTGATTCAAAAGACAAAGGACCAAGGACATTATAAGAGAAACAGGAATCCAATACTAACAGTTCGTGTGCATATGGAATTACTTATTTTATCATTGCAAAATGTTCCCTTCACCAAGTGAATGGCCAAAGTGATTCCTTTACCATCTGATTGTTCAGTTAAAGAACCTTGTGTCTTACATTTCTAGCTTGGAAAGTCATGTAGTAAATTAACTGTGGGCAAGTAAGTGATGGTTACAACTGGATGAGGAATGCGTTTTGCTGTTGAGAAAGTTAGGAAAAATTTACAGACACCCAATTTCACAGGAACATTGATTCTTTTGCTCTGGAAATTAGGTAACATTTCACGGCTGAGGAACCTCAGTAAGAGTAAAATTTCTTTAGGAAATTGATTTCTACTGAAATCTAGTTTGCAGCACTTTCTGTACCTCTTTTTTTTCTCCCTTATTCAAACCACTTCACTTCCCCCTTCTCTCTAGGTATGTATTTATATATTCATCAATATAGAGAGAGACTGACTTTACAGGCATTCAGATTTGTTTTTCAAGAGGTCCTTGGGTGATGAGTGGGAAAGGCTAAACTTTGTGTAAAATGCTCCTTGTGTGGATATACCTGACTCTCTGAGTTCAAGGGCTTAATGTGCTAGAATTTAAAGAACTGTGCCTTCAACCATATGCATTTTTTAAAGAAATAAATATTGCTGACAGTAAGCATATGTTTTATTAAACTGATAAGACACAGTATAAGGTTGTCTCTTCTCAGGATTGGTGTGTGTGGTCGTACCACAAGCCTCGTTCACTTACAGATAATTGTGCTGTTGTAATATTCAGTAAGACTCATCCAGTAAAATCACCTTTGTCAAGTGCTGAGCCCCAGATGACTGCTCCCCAGCATGGAGACCACACCTGTGGTTCTATGAATAAAGATGAAAGTCTATGTGCAATCTCTTAAAAGCAGAAAGGCATACAAAGCTCTTTGTAGCACAGCTCAGGAAAATGCATGCACCCGCAATCATTTGAATTCACAGCTTGCAGGGCAATACATACTGCATTGTGGGGCCAGTACTGGAAAGGTGTGCCAGGATACAAGCCGGAGGTACAGCCCTCCCCACCGACCCACCACTAAAGCAGTTACAAATACTACCTTCTCTGTGTGAGCCAAGAAAACGGCTTTTGACAACATGGAAGGCTGAGGGGGAAGGGTCTAATTCTCGTCTTTATTATGGGAACAAGGTAGGAAAACCATTGAAAGTAAAAACTGCTTTGTTTGCCTTTGACGCTTTCCAAAAGTATTTTTAGAAACTCTACCAACAATAATATGAATGTTTTATTTTTAATGTAACATTATGTAATAACATTTTTGAGTAATAACTACACATTAGGTGTGGCTCTGCTTTCCAGAATTTCCTGACATAACCACAAACAGTGCTGCTATTATTTGTCATCTCTTTATTTCCAAAGATGGAACTTAGGCAAAAAGAAGATAATTTCAGCGTCTAGCATAGTGGTGCACTCACATCATCCCGACTCTGGTAGAGGGAAAAGAATCAGGAGTTCAAGCCATCCTTGACTTGATAGTAGGTTTGAGGCTATCCTGGGCTACATGAGACACTGCCTCAAACAAAACAAAGCATTACACATTTGTCAATTTTATAGACAATAAGCAGCAAGGCTAGCTTGGTTTCTTAGTTCTTCTCAGGCCAGAGTTGGCATTTTTAGCCATTTTACCATGGGGATATCTTCAAATAAGAACTTTTGTTCATTGCCTTATGTCACAACCTCAACAAGTTTATAGTGAGTACTGTTATTTTCCTATTTCATATGAGGCTGTTGGAACTTTGTGAAGTTAAATACTTGCTGGCACTGACATGATTCATAAACAGCTTAGCCAGAAACAACTCCCTTAACCTCTTAATGAGCAATCCAATCATGCACACCAGCAGAGACTGTAACCATTCCCCTCTGTTGGCATCACCATCTCCACCTCTTTCAGGCTGAGGTCATGTGACCACCGTGGCCACAAATGGACAGCATGCCCATCATTTTCATCATTCCTAGACACAGATCACGGAAGGCTACAGTTCCAAGCCACATACCCATTACATCTTAGAACTGAGAAAAATCTGTGGACAGAATTTCTACTTATGTTTGACATCATGATGACACAGATACATAAGAACAAATGCATTTCAAAGTGTAAGAGTATACATCAAAATACTGTTAAATACTTAGGCTTTCAATGTGACTAGGAACATTTAGAAGGCAAGCTATCTTTTGTTCAATATATATTTGATCTAAAGAAGCAAAAGTTAGAATGTATTTTCCCTAGAGTCTATAAAAACCACATAGCATACAATAAAACATCATAAATTTACTGAGGCCTTTTCTGATATTGAACCACATATATCAAGTATAAAACATGACCATGTATCTTTAACCTGAACATATTTATTGTAGCTGGTCCCTGTAGAATTTCTCTTCTCATTATATAATGGCTGTAAATACTTTGAGAAGCTGCAAGAGAAGAAACATTCCTTCAATATTTCCAAATGATAAAAGATAGGTATCTTTTGTTCGATGAGAGCTATGGTCAAAATAACTATTTAAAGGGTACATAAAAAGAAAGCACAGAGCAAAGTACAATTGAATAAAACCAGACCACGAGTCTCTTTGTCTGAAAAAATCCAGACACAGCACAGATGGATCCAGAAAGTGGCCAGCACCATTAGACTTTTTGAATTAGTCACATCATCTTTGATAGGAGTCAGAGAAAAAAAAATCTTGGCTGCTGTCCACTTTGGAAGTCTTTATCAGGAAATGAGAGGAGTTTCCTTTTCCTAATAGCCCCTTGGATGGATTTAATCCCTTTAATTTTGGAGTTCCTCTGTTTTCTCTTGCCAGCTACCAGCATGTACAACAATTCTCAGATTCTCAATGTCTATGGAAATGTAGCTGTAAGTCCCTGGGTGTGAGTGTGAGAATTTCACTACATTTTAAGACATTTTCTCCATCAGTCAGAATTGAAGACCACATAGGAACTGTGGCTTTTACATGTCTTTGGACTATATCAAACAAAAAAAATTGTTTAAAAAATTTTCAGGTTAGTGGAAGGGTCAGGGTGAGAGAAAGGAAATCTATGCTTTCACACTTGCAATATTCTAGCAAATAGAAGCATTCTAGATGTGTTTCCTGGTCAAAGGATGAAATCAGGAAATACTGTCTTGAAAAAACTAGAGGTTTCCCATTCCAACAGGCACCATGGAATAGTGGAGAGACTATTGAATGGCAGAAATTATAGAAATGTACTTTGTTACAAAGTTACTTAACTATCCTGATCCTAGCTTTTAACTAAAACAGTGGGGAAATCTTTATAGACTTCTTTTAGCTAAAAAAAAATCTTAGGTCTAAATTTTATTAATACGAGTATCTCTTATTATTCTTATACTTATGCCTTGCTTTGGAAAAAAAGTGTTTGAAGTTATGCCTTAGAAATAATAATCTAGGGCTGGCGAGATGGTTTAGCAGTAAAGGCTCTTACCACTCAAGCCTGGAGACCTGATTTCAAACCCAGATCCCATAGTGGAACGGGAGAACCAACTCCTGAATACTGTCCTATGACCTCCACATGTGTGTCCTGACACTCTCACACACATATCATACATACACATACACTAATAATAAATAGAATTTAATTTAAAAAGATAACAATCCACTATTGGATAAATTAATCAAATATGTATGTTACAGGAGAATTAAAGTAAGATACAGCTTAATGCCATCTCATTGATATCAACATAAAGGAAGTCTAAGATAACATCTATAGGACAGTTTTATTCAAAGTTTTTTTACATGCAAGTTTTTTTTTATACAAGATTTTATTCAGGAAAAATTCTAGGTTTACTTTAAACTTTCATGCCCATGTGTAGGTGAGTCTCAAAGTCTAATTCTATGGAGTACAAATATGCTGCTATGTTTTTACACAATTTCAATTTGGAAGAGTTGCAGCATGCCAATAGCTATAAGACAACCTCACTGAGAAACTTGCAGCTCACATTAAGTCAAATAAGCGTAGAGGGAAAATGCCACTCTAGACAGTGGGATTATTTTATTTCATATGGAGAACTGTCACTTACTTCCTGTCAAAACTCATGACTTTTGTCTCTAAAAACTTGATTTTAATTTCCCCTTTAAAAAGTCACAAAAAAGTCACATGGATATAGTAAATACTTTGGTTTTTACTTTATTTATACTTAGGTACCTGAAAGAATCTTTGTAGCTATGTAATGTAGCTATAAAAGCATGAAGAGCACATCCTCAGGTTGATCAGTTCAACTTTGTTGAGCATTGAGATCTTTTGATTATTTATCTGAAAAGAGTGGCACAGAGAAGAAAGTTTCTCTCTTTGCATTCAGTGTCGGGGTCATAGTCCTTTTTAAAGAATTGCCTTCTAAACGCTAAGGTAAAAGCAAACAAGAAGTTTCATATGCTTTCAACAAGGTATCCAATTTGTTCATTAATGGCAGTTAATCCAGGGGAGATTTATACACAATCACTGTTCTATCCCACAAAGTCAAGGCTGTGTAGCTCTCAATGCTTTTGGCTTCTGCAGCCTCTCTGAGGTTCCCAAGAGATGACAGAATTTACGACAACCACCAAGTGTGGGATAGCACATCTGCTCCTGGTGTAGAACACCGGCCAAAACTTACAACTTGTTAAAAAGTAACTGAAATAAAATTTGAAAAACACTTCCATAAAACCAACAGGTTCACAACATGTTCAGACTACAGAATTTTTTTCCTTTAGAAAAACTGGTGGTCTATAATTAAGTTCTCCCTCCAAGGTATGGGTAGGGGCTGTACTCATAGACTTAACAGTAGACACTAAGAGTCAACCATCAGGACCTACCTAAAAGAATCAGTCTAAATTTTACCAGCAGAAAGATGGAGAATTCCATAAAATGCCTTTTCTTACCTAAGAACAATATCTTTCTAGATGCCAACCAATATAGACATTTCAATGATCTCTGTCCACCAAATATACACGAAATTTAAACTTTTTCTTAGCAATTGGCTTCACTCCATCTCTAAGTGCTCAACTCATACTTTACTAGTAGGACTATTGCATTTGAATTTTAAGAGAGCTGTGAAGGACTTATGACGCTGTTAAAATAACATAAGCACTTGGGGCCCTTTCTAGATTCCAGTTCCCATATTAGTCCTCTAACTCAGTCAAGAGTTATTTTAACCTCTTGATGACTTTTTCAAGCATGAAAACAGGAAGATGAGTCCCATGATTGATGAAGTGCATACTCTATGTGCCAGGTTCAGTTTCTCAACAATGGATTGATACAACATTATGTGAGGAGGAAGACTATTTTCTTCTGATATATCAATGATATATTTGAAAAAGTTCCAAGTTTTAGAAGGTTATTAATTAAGTTTATTTATTTATTTGAGACAGTGTCTCAAACAAAATAATAAACTGTAGCTCCACTTGGCCTCTGCCTCCCAACTGCTGGGATTAAAAGTGTGTGCCACCATGCCCAACTATTAATAAAGTTTAAAATGATCATTTCACTCCCTTAAAGTATTTATTTTAAATCTTATCAGTTAAGTCTCATGAATAAAACATATGGTATGTCCCTCCCAAGGATCTTTAGAGGAATTCCTGTCATATTTGAAATGATGTCAAATAGCTACTCTGTATGTTTTCATGAGCAAAGATAGCCATGGTGTTGGAACTCCAGGAAATAAAGTTATCAGAAATTTGTTTTATGTGTTATCATTTAGGACCTTCCCATGGGGATATTTTACATATACAATCACATTTAATTCCCATGGCAAATATTTGCATGAGTTTTTTAACAGATGAAGAAAATGAAGATAAGAAAATGAGAAGAATAGGGCCCCAAATCAGTGCAAACAGCACATGCCTATCATCATCTCTTAGAGATTTAAAGAAAAATTATTTCTTTTCATTTACTCCTGTAAACACTCCAGCTGAAAGAGCCAGGAAGTGAGAAACCCCAGCCATCACCCAGCACCTGTGCACATGGTCAATGAAGGCTTAGAGAGGAATTTGGCTAGGTTCTGGCTGCTATCAGTCTCTGTACCCACATTTTGGGGGTTACCATAACTGAGTGTCACCCCATCTCTGTGGGTCTCTCCCATGGCTAGGGAGAGGTACTGAGTCCCACTATTGGGAAGGCACTCCCACCCAGAGAGAATACAACAAATCATGCTCCCCACACCTGTGTAGCTTCCCCTTCCCCCTGTCCCCATTCCTTGTCTCACTCTGCACCACTCATAGGACTGGGTGCTAACACTACAGATAGGGTTCTATGGATCCCACCCCCATCTCTCTCCTGAGGTTCCTGGGGTCACACTACTATCTAGAAAATGAATGAATGCTTTATCATCCCTTCCTGCCACTTGTGCCGTAAGTACCAGAAAACCTTATAAGTTACAGAGCCAACTTCAGCAGTGCCTGAGGATATCCCTTCATCTGGTGTAGAACACTGCCCACATTATAATAGTGACCATTCACTGTGCACTCCATGTACTCTGCAGACTGTGCTACAACTGCTTGAATTATGAGTATCTACACTCTTGACCCATAGAGATAATGGATTTCCTCAACTTCAACATGGTATGCATGATGCCCAAACTCAGTAGGCACAACCACACTATTGGGAAACTTTGCCTGTGGTGCTTAGTTGGAAATGGAGCCAGCATTACATAATAAATTGTTACCCAAGCTTCATGTTCAGGAGAGAGCTTCTTATTAAGGGGAAGAGGTATGTGACCACCACATACACAAATCTTGATGTAGGAATACAAGAAATATGAAGAAAAGTAGAATATAAAAATTATGAAAGACAATATGACACTTCCAAAAAACACTTCCAGAGAAATGAGTTGAACTCCTGATAAGAATTTAAAATATTTTATAAAGCTTAATGATGTTCAAGAAAATATAAACAATTAAACGATATTAGAAAGATAATGTAGGAGACAAATGAGAAATTTAACAAAGAGATTTGAAAAAGAATCCAACAGAAATCTTGGAAATGAAGAACTTAATAAGTCAAATAAAAATGCACTTGAAGCCTTAATAACAGACAAGTTCAAGTGGAAGAAAGACTATCTGAGCTTATAAACAGGTCCTTCGGAACATCCTATAAGACAGAATAAAAAAGAGAAAGAGGGGCTGGAGAGATGGCTCAGTGGTTAAGAGCCCTGGTTGGTCTTGCAGAAGATCTGGGTTCGAATTCCAGCACCCACATGGCAGCTAACAACTGTCCGTAACTCCAGTCCCAGGGAATCCAACAGCCTCTTCTGACCTTTGAGAGCATTGCATGACACGGGTGCACTGACCTACATGCAGGCAATACACGCATACACATAAAAAAAAGAGACAGAGAGAAAGAACAAAGAAAGAATGGAAGATATTTGGCTTTCTGTTAAATCCACAGGCATCTGTATCTTGAATATCTGAAGACAAGGACATAAAATATAAGGGTATAAAAAACACATTCAAGGAAACATCCCTAATCTCGAGATATTTTGAAGTGAGTATCTGTGGGTTCTGATCAGCTGGGGCTGAAGAATCAGCTGTGATTAAGAAGAGACCAGAACCTGAAGTAAAACCTTTGCTTTACTGGGAAAATTGATGTTGGTTAGCTGGAGCTGAAAATCAGCTGTAAGTAGCAAGAGACCAGCATCACCATGGTGAAATCTTCTGGGAGGTATTTCCTTAGGGTCCTCACACAGAAGCTGTGGTCCAGAGGGGACCTGAGCCTCCATCTCTAACTGAAAGATGGAGGTAATGTGTAGGACTTGGTAATGTGCAAGAGTCTCCTGCATGGTTCTGGTGTTGAAAGCATGAAGGGGGTCACAGAGAGCAGCTGAGGCTTGACACTCTGAGAGGCCAAAAAAAGGCCATAGGTGAAAGTACAGCTTCAGTTGCAGTGAAGACCCCAGGATTGAAGGGGTCATGGAGAGAATCTGAGGCTTTGCACCCCAAGAAGCAAGAAGAGGCCATTGATGAAGGTGTAGCCTCAGTTTCAGTGGAGACCCCAGTTTTTTTGAGATGCCAGGACCATGGGATTACCACCAAGGGCAGCTGCAGGTGTGGAATGGAGCAGGCTTGGGTCTTTGAGACAAGCTGTGTGTGCTATGGATGGCAGAGTCAGAGAGGTGGAGCTGCCAGAACCCTTTAGAGCCCAGAAGGTCTTGAGTGAATCCCAGATGTCCAGTCTTGGACTACTTTGCTGGACTTTGATTTTGCTTAGGTGTGTCTGAGTCTTCCCTTTGGATTTCACAGGAGCCCCAAGTTAAGAGACTTTTAAAAGAGATTGTGGACTTTTAAATGTTTGTTTTTTTTTTTCTTTTGGTTTGGGGACTTCAATTTTTTCCTTTTTTTTAACTCTTAAAAAAACTTTATTGAGAATTTCATACATGCATATAAGGTGTTTTGATCAAATCCATGCCCACTCTCTCCCCTCCAACACCTCCCTTATTTCCCCATCACTTTTTTCTGACAACTTCATTTTCTCTCCTGCCTCTGCCTCCGGAGTGCTGGGACTTCTTTCTTTCTTTCTTTCTTTCTTTCTTTCTTTCCTTTCTTCCTTCCTTCTTTCTTTCTTTCTTTCTTTCTTTTTTTAAATGGGGCTTTTCGCTACTTTAACGTTACTCCTCAGAAGAGGTAATCCTAAAATCTTTTAAGGATTAGATAAGTACTCCCAAATACTCTTGTCATTTTTGGCCTTTGGAACAGAGTATGTTGTTAAGAGGCCCAAGGACGTTTTGTTTTTTAACAAAGAAACTTGCTACTTTCCTTTGGGGTCTTTTTTACCCTAACTGCCTAGCCAATTTATACCTCCTATTCTTATCACACCATCCTCTGAAGAGGTTATCCAAATTGCTGATAGGGAATTGGGATGCAGACTTCTCTGACTTCTTCCATGCTGAATAGGGATGCAGGGTGTTCAGTGGGTCTATTTAAAAGATTCCCAAATTGCAACTCTTATCTGTAGGGAGAAAAGAAAGTCCTTGACTGGTGAACAGGAGATGTGAAGGTAAGAGCATTACAAGTTCTAGACAGAGAACCAGAAAAAAGTCAGAACAGGGCAAATTTCAAATGTTCATATCAGAGTCCATTGGTGTTTCTTGATGAGAGCTTCCAGAAGCATCCCTCTATTGGGTTCCTTCTCATTTTTCTTTTGTCTGCCAAAGCTGGACTCGAGAGTGATGGATTCAGAATTTGCTTTCAGGTATTTTGGTAGCTCTTAGAGTGGTTAGAATCAGTGTCAGTTCCCTCTCAAAGGCTTCTAGATAGGGGGAGAAAACAAATTTATCCATCATTTTAGAACAGTAGCTGGTTGTCTCCCTTAGCTGCAGGTGGGTACTAGAGTATTGCAGACCAAGATTTGAAGTCTTACATTTGAGCAGCACTTTCTGATTAGGAACAAAATCATCAATGAGAAATAATTGTCTAAATAACTTTTTTTTTTTGGTCTTTTTGAGACAGGGTTTCCCTGTAGCCCCAGCTGACCTGGAACTCACTATGTAGACCACGCTGGCCTCAAACTCACAGAGATCCACCTGCCTCTTTAAACCCAAGTGCTGGGATTAAAGGTGTGCGCCACCACACCCGGCCCAAATAACTTTTTATATGGACTTAAGCCCATATAAAGTGTAATCCCTTGAACTCTTAAAAATATACTGATGACTTTACTCTTTGGTTATACTTTCCTTTTGGGTGTTTAAGACCATACATTTGGCCTAGATAAACCAACTTATTTTTTACTCTTTAAGGTCGTTTGAGGATCTGTTCCTCAGGGGTCACATGGGCTTGGGAGGAGCTCCTGGCTCCTTTCTTTTACCAGTTCCATCTATGTGAAGATAAGTCAAAGGTCCTGCTCAACCATGTCTGGCTTCACTTGAAAGCATGGATGAGATGTTTCCTGAGTTGCCCCTCCTCTTTTTAGACTGGACACTGGTTCAAGTCCATCTCATGGGGTCTCCGTGGCCTCCCTGAACAAGAGGACAAAGTGACTCACCACAGTTACAGGACATTTTGGGAGATATTTCATAGTCCCCTGGAACTTAGTCAACCTTGGAGGGCAAGGAGCAAAAACTGTCCTTTAAGTCCCTCTGACCACATTACCATAGGCCTCACAGTACGGCTGTTAAACATTCAATAAGGTGAGTTCCACCAGTCTGGTACTTTTAATTACTATGTGCTATGCAGATAAAGCTTGGGTAAAAAAACCAAATATTCTCAGATGAACCACAACTAGATATATATTTTGTTTCTTAAACTAGTTATGTTTAAATTTTTTTAAGGACTGTGGGGTTTTTAAGGTTGTACTGTCTTATGTTGTGATAGTAATGTTAACAACATATTTTGGGGGCAAGAATTGGAAAGGTTATGGTTTATAGTGATGTGTTTGTGTGTCAAGTTGACAAGGGGTCAATTGTGCTGGATAGCTTTAGTGTCAACTTGACACACCTGGCTTGAGGGAGCCTCAATTAGGGAATTGCCTCCATAGGACTGGCCTGTGGCCATGTCTCTGGGGTATCTTCTTGATTGTTGAGTGATGTGGTAGGGCCAAACCCACTGAGGATTGTGCTACCCCTGGGCAGGTGGCCTGTGTTGCATAAGAAAGCAGGCTGAACAGGGCCCAGGAGAGCAAGCCAGTAAGCTGTGTTCCTCCATGGGTTGTGCTCCAGCTCCTGTCTCCAGGTTCCTGTCCTGAGTTCCTACCTTGGGCTCCCTGATGAACTGCATGTGACCTGGGAGATGTAAGCTGAATAAACCCTTTCCTCCCCAAGTTGGTATTAGTCAGTGTTTTGTCACAGCAATGAAGAAACAAACTAGAACACTCATAAAAAGCTAAAACAAACTAGAGCATTCATATAAAACATTTATATATAGGAGGCTCACAACAGCCCAAATAGACAAGATGAGAAAAGATATTCAGTATGACATATATTATTTGGTGTAGAGATGGCCTGAACAAAGGTAGCTTTACCCCTAGCATCCATTCAAACCCAGAGTGAGCTTGCTCTGTTCTCAGAACTTGTTCCTTCTGAATTTCCTTGGAACCGTGCCCTGAACAATTGTCTTGCTCTGTATTTCCTGACACTTTACATGGAGCATGATATAGGAAATGAAAAGAGGAATGATCAGAGAATGACCTCTGCTATCACAGAACAGTATACACTACCACAGACGTTATCAATCTAATTGCACCTGCTGTTTATAGCACAAACTGGGGGTAGTTTATTGCTTCTAATAGTACTGCTTTCAGTGGTAGTATTTTCACAATATACACTAGGATGTTTGTTTGTTTGGCTGGATTTCAGTCTTGTTTGGTCCCACATTTCTATACTATGACTCCATTCTTTCCCCTTGGAATGGTAATCTATATTCTGTGCCATTGCATGTTGGACCTATGTAATTTATTTTTGATTTTACAGGATATTACAGTTAAGAGACTCAGTTGCCTTGAGTCTCATAACAGAATTTGGACTTTTGAAAATGTTGAGAAGTTGGACTTTTGAAGTTGGACTAAATGCATTTTCCATTATGAGATATTCATGAATCTATGGGGATCAGGGATTTGGATGTGGTGGTTTGAATGAGAAGCGTCCCCTAGAGGCTCACATATTTGAACACTTGGTTGGTTGGTGATGCTGCAGGCTTTGAGGTTTACGGCCTTGCCCCAGTTCCAGTTTCTCGCTCTGCTTCCTGAAAATGACTGAAGATGTGAGCTTTCAGTTTTCTGTTGGGGCTGCCTTCCCCCACTGCCTTCCTGCCATGATGGACTCTTTTTTATTTATTATATTTTATTATTTTTATTTTATGTGTATGAGTGTGTATTGCCTGCATGTGTGCAAGTGAATCAGTGTTGTGCAATGCTTGTGGAAGTCATAAGAAGGCATCGGATCCCCGGGAACTGGAGTTATGGATAATTGTTAGCCACCATGTGGATGCTAGGAATTGAACCCTGGTCCACTGCAAGAGCACTCAGTGTTCTTAACTGCTGAGTCATCTCTTCAGCTCCCATGATGGACTCTTAAACCTCTGGAACCATATGCCAAATAAAGAATCCCTTCTGTAATTTTCCTTGGTTGTGGTGTTTTAGCATAGCAACAAAAAACTAGCTAACGCACGCACACACACACACACACACACACACACACAAACACACAGAGGCAAGACACACGCATACACACACACACACACACACACACACACACACACACATTATTCTGGATCAAGGGCAAGGAAAGGTAACCAGGAATTAAAGTTATATATTAAAGAATTCAAGGCCAAGTAAGTTTTAAAAATATTTTATTTATTATTTTTATTTTATATGTATAGTGTATTGCCTGTGTGTATGTAAGTGTACCCATGTCATGCAATGCCTGCGGAGGACAAAAGAGGCTGTTGGATCCCCTGGGACTGGAGTTGCAGACCAACCAGTGCTCTTAACCGCCGAGCCGTCTCTCCAGGCCCTCTTTGTCTTTTTTTTCATCTGGGTGTTCTGTCCATTCATGAGTGTAGGATATTGAATACCCCCCCAAAGTAATACTGCTGTGAATGAAGCATCTCTCTCTCTTTAATTTGTTAGTGCTTATTTTTTACAGCTGGGATCTTTGACATTAAATATATAAATATTTACAATGATTGTAGTTTCTTGAATGAATTCCTAGATCATTATGTAGTAAGACTTCTTCTTGTCTTCTTATAGTTTTATATTCATTTTATCACTTATAAGAGTAGCTACTTTTTCTAGTTTTAGAATTCCATTTGCTTGGAATATAATTTCCCATTCTTTCAGGCTGTGTGTAGTTTTACTGGTCAGTTTTTTGCAAGAAGCATATTACTGAGTCTATTTTTAATTCCATTCACTGAGCTTCTATCATTTCATTATAAAATTTTGCCCCTTTGAATCCAAGTTCATTTTTGACAAGTACTAGGCTTGTGCCTGTAATTTTGCTAATTTTCTGGTGATCATTTGGAATGTCTGTGTTCTGTTCTTCCTTTCTGTGCAGTTTGACGGTTCTCTACAGTAGTAATGTTTGCTGTAGCAGTAATGTTCGACCCCTTTCTATTTCCCCTTTGTGTGCCCATTCTTGCTTAGACTTTCACTTGCTTTTGTGATGTGGTTCCCTCTGTTTCACTTCTGGTCTGGTGACCGTACATCCCCTCAGTTTTCATTCTTCCTGCACAATCTTTATTTCTGAAGCATAAACATACTGCCTAGTAATCACAGCTGGCAGTTTCTCCCTTGGAACTTGGACACTACCACCCTCCTCACTTCTGTCGTGTGAGCTTTCTGCTGAGAAAGCTGTTGCTAGTATAGTGCAGTTGCCCTGATATATGACTTGGTGAGTTGTTTGGTTGGTTTGTGTGTTTTTTTTTTTTTTTTTTTTTTTTTTGTTGTTGTTGTTGTTGTTTTGGGGAATTTTTGTGGATTTAAAATTTGCTCTTTGTCCTGTACTTTTGAAATTTTGACTATTGTGGGAATGACTTTTCTGGACCAAATAGGCATCTGTTACAAATGGAAATCACACCTTACCTAAAGTTAATCTTATGTTTTGAGATTATTTAACACTATCTCAGCTTGTTAACAATGTAAAATTTGAAGCTATACCACAGAACACATGAAATTAACAGACATTTGCAGAACATTCCATCCAGCAGTTGCAGAATACACATGCTTTTCTTCAGCACATGGAGCTTTCCCTAGAACATACTGTATATTAGGTTGCCAATCAAGTCTTAACAAATCCAAACTACTAAAATATGTTGCATTAACTTTTCTTGGAGAGATATGAGCAGCTGTTTGGTCCCCACAGAGAAGGTACCAACAAGAGAATGAAAGTAAAAATTTCACCCATCTAGTTTAGTGAACCAATGAGTTTCCTGGGCTTACTTACAGGAGCATAGGTGAGGGCTAACTTACTGGAGTGTGGATGAATCCAAAGTAAACAAATCACTGAAGCTTGCCCCAGCATGGACAATGGTTGCTCCAGAGCTGTATAGATGGAGTGCCCCCTTCAGTTAAACTTCTGCAGTTTACATATTCCATTGCCTCCAGAGACCCCAAAGACTATGACATGCAACTGGGGCACAATTATACACAGCAAGGAGGGAGGTGTAGGCAAGTGTGGCAGGAATCTCAGGTAAGGATCTAATGATCTCTTCAAAGACTCCTTTTATGGAGAACATCAGCAAGCTGGCTCTGGAAACTCTCTTGCGCATGATCACAGCTACTCTAAGTCCAGATTCTTCTGCTTAGAGGACAGCATTCTACAACAAAATCCTATCCTAAATCTTTTCTGAGCACCTTGGAATGAATCTAGAAGTGAAACCAAGGAAAAACTTAGAAATTATACAAAAAATTGGAAACTCAAAATCATACTTTTTTAAAAAAAGTTTTTGTCATTTTTATTTTATGTATATGAGTGTATTGCTTGCATGTATGTAACTCCATCTGCGTCATGCAATGTCCTTGGAGGTCAGAAGAGGTGTCAGGTCCCCTGGAACTGGAATTACAGTTGGTAGCTGCCGTGTGGGTGGTGGGAACCAAACCTACGTCGTCTGCAAGAGCAGTCAGTGCTCTGAACCGTTGATCCATCTCTCCAGCCCCTCAAAAGATCACACTTTTGAACAAAGAACGGCTCACTGAGAAAGTTAAAGTGATATTAAAAATTTCCTTAAATGAAAATGGAAATGCACCAAATACAAATGTCTATTAATAGCAAAAATAGAAAATTTAAAAAGTACTAAGAGGGACATTTATAGAAATGAGTACCTACATTAAAAAATAGAATGATTTATTTACAACCTAGTGGTACATTTCAAGAATTTAGGAAAGCAAGCCAAAACAAACAAAAATTAGAAGAAATAGTGAGGGTGTTTTGTAAAGAAAAGAAATAAGTGAAAGTCATAAAAATACAAAAATTAATCAACTGTCCAGGCTCTGTTTTACATATTTCTTTGA
>NW_008332654.1:2823755-2838924 GCF_000622305.1 Nannospalax galili | reverse complement strand
CTTAATATAATATTTAATATTTTATTTTATATGTTTATTAGTCTGGGAAGCAGAAGAGGCTACTGGCAGTGCCCATGGAGTGAATTGTCTAGGATTTCTGTCTTCTTTCTATCCAATGAAAGGAGAAGGGGAAAGTCCCCCAAGAGCTGGGAAAGCATCTCAGTTCCTCTCTATCTAACCCCCCCACAACACACACACACACACACACACACACACACACACACACACACAGCATAGAAAACAGGGGAAAAGTGGAGAGGAAGAAACTTTAAAGCCCAGACAGAAGATGCTGGTGACAAGGTTGCAGACACTGCTACACCTACTCTCCCAAACTCAGAACTACATGTGTTTACCTCTACCCTGTGATCCTTGCCTGCTAGCTAGAGTTAGTTTTAGCCCTGCCACCCCAAACTACTTCTGTCAAGCTGAGTCTGCCTTATTCAACAGAAGTACTTGACTTTTGGCATTTGGTACTGACAGGGTTGGATCAGGGGGTGAAGGACAGCCACTTGTTCACTCTATTTCTTTCATTCAGCAAAACTTTGCCAGTTTCCTCATCACCGTTGATATTAAGTGCCTGAAACACCTGGCTTCCTTGTACATGAGGACACACAGTCTCTTCTCTGAATGCGTATTGCAGCTGAGGTGTGGCTGTCTGGATCCCAACTCACACTGGCCCAATACCTTGACATGGACCCTCTACTTTGCTTCATTTTATCTCCTGGCATTTTTCCAGGTAAATGATACACATGCATAAATTCTGCACTGATGTCCTGCACCATTTTCTGATCCTTGTGTTGGGACTGGATCCTAAGCAAGTCGTGACAGATGTTGATGAATGTGAGACATGAATGTAGAGGAAAGAAAGGATCAGATCAACTGAGACTACGCAGCCATGATCATAAGTACATGGAATAGCCATCTTCTTCCTTATTTTAATTTTATTTTTATTTTCTTCAGTACCAGGATGGAATGCAGGGAATCTTGTACACTGAGCAAGTGCTCTACCAACAAGCTGTGCTTCCAGTTGCCTTTGTTTTTTAAACACCTGCCCAGGCAGTGCCTCTCCTTCTATGAATATGACCCAGACACAATGTCTCCAAGACAGTGGTTTTCCACTGGTGTTTAGCAAAAGTGTGCATGGTGTTTTAGTGCTGTAAGAACTTCTCCAGTCATAGTCTTATAATGGGACTTGAGAAGCAAGAGATGAAATGTCCACAATCTTATTGTCACATGGATACCCAAGAAGGCACATCTGAAAGGATCAACTTACTGTTTACCTCATGATGATGTAACTGTGTCTCACCCTTTAAGACACTGAATGGGGCTTTGTTTTTGGAAACATGTACATAAATCTGAATGTAGATTTGCTGCTTGTTATGTTTTCACTTTATATATTTATTTTTTAAATATTTTTATTTATTATTTTTATTTTGTGTGTATGTGTATTGCCTGAATGTGTGTAGGTTCACCCATGTCATGCAATGCCCGTGGAGGAGAGAAGAAGGTGTTGGATTCCATGGAACTGGAGTTACAGGTGTTTGTTAGCCACCGTGTGGGAGCTGGGAACCAAACCCAGGTCTTTTGCAAGAGCAGCAAGTGCTCTTAACCGCTGAACCATTTCTCCTATATATTTGTTTAACTAGTTATCACATATTTATATACCTAAAACTGTTTTTAAAAAAATACTGGTTGCTGCAACTGTGGCAATTCCAGGGTAAAGCCTGTAAAGCCGTCTGCATTGAGGTAAAGGCCTCTTAGATGCCTCATCTTTCTGCACAAATTTACTTGTGTGGACTAGACTATAGGCCGTTCCTTTCAGGAGTGTGAGGTCCATGATGTGTGTGAGTTGCTTTTGGGGGAATGAGCAATGCTTTTTAAACTACTGTATAAATGTTTTTATAGCCTAAATGCCTTATTGTCATTAATTAAATTTCTTAAATGAAATTAAGAATCAACAAATAACAAGTAATGGGATGAAATCAATAATAAAAATTCTCCCAATAAAGAACACTAGATGGTTTCAACTGTTGAATTTTAAAAAAACTTTTAAGGAATGAACACCAATTCTTCACATTTGTCTGTAGAACTGAAAGGAAAGGAATACTTTCATACTCATTTTATGAGGCCAGAGTTATCCTGATACCAAAACCTGACAAGGACACACACACACACACACCACACACACACACACACACACACACACACACACACACGAAATCTATAGAGTAATGTCCCTGGTAAACATACATGAAAAATCCTTAACTAATACTAACAAATCAAATTCAATTGAAATTCAAAAAAAACCCAACAACACAGAAAAAGCACTTGATAAAATTAAACCTCCCTTCATAATAAAATTTCTGAACAAATTAGGTACAGAAGGATCATACTGCAATATAATAGAGGGTAAATGTCAACCCATAGCCAGTGCATCCATGATGGGGAAAATTCAAATAATTACCTGTAAGATTAGGAGTAGAACAACATTTCCTCTTTCACTGTTCTTTTTTAATGCAGTACTGCAAGTTTTAGGAATGCAATTAGACAAGAAATTTTAAAAAGTCATACAGAAAGGAAAGGAGGATGTCAATTATCCCTATGTATGGATGATGATTTTATATATATAGAAAAACCCTAGGACTCTACCAAAAGAGTATAAGTGACAAACCAATTCACCACAATAGCAAAGCACAACATAGAAAATTGATAACATTTCTATGCGTCAATAATTAATTTGAAGACAGAGAAATTGTGGAAATAATCTTATTCACAATAGCTAGAGAAAGTAATAAGATACCTAGGAATAAACATAACTGAAGAAGTAAAAGACCTCTACAACGAAAATTATAAAGCATTAGTGAAAGATATTGGAGAAGGTAAGATGGAAATATTAATATTAGTAATTAATATTTGTAAACTGCCCATATTACCAAAAATAATCTATAGATTCAATATCCATGAATGTTTCTATAAAACCAGAAAAACTAGAGTTCATATGGAAACAGAAAATAATTTGAATAGGTAAAATATTTTTTAGCCATAGAAGAAAAGTTGAAGACATCACAGCATCTGATTCTAAGACATACTTCAGAACCTTAGTAACCAAAAAGAGCATCATATTGTTTCAACAACAGACTTATCGATCAAATAGACAGAAGAGAGAATCCAGAAAGGAAGTCATACATCCATAGCCAAATGATTCTTAATTAAAAAATCCACAAACGTGTTGGAGAACAAATAGTGCCAGGAAAACTCGACATTCACATGCTGAAAACTGAAACTTTACCCTTATATATACTCTGCACAAAAATCAAATCAAGATGGAGCAGAGCTCAGTGTACCTCCTGTAGGAAAGCAGGGTAAACACCAAGATATTGATACAGGCAAACACGGGAAACACAAGCTAATGTAGACAAATGGGATAATATCAAAATATAAGGCTCCACATAGCAAAAGAAACAGCAGAGTGAAAAAGGAGCAACTTACAGAACAGGAGAAAATATTTGTGAACTACTTTCCTAACAGAGGATTAATCTCCACAATATATAAAGAATTCACAAAACTCAATACAAATAATAGAATTAAAACAGGATAGTGGTCTGAATGAACATCATTCATAAGAAGAATTCAAAGGTCAATAACAAATATTTGAGAGACAGGCATGGTGGGATAAGCCTGAATCCCAGCACTTGTGAAGCAGAGACAAGATCTAGAGTTTGGGGATAGCCTTGGAATACATAGCAAGACACTATCTCAAGACAAACAAACAAACAAAAAACTACACAAAGTGAGAAAACGATCTGTATTGTTAGCCACCAGGAAAATGAAAAGAAAAATGACAGTGAGATACCATCTCATCCCAAATGAAATGGGTGCCCGGCTGCTATTAAAAAACAGAAACTCTAAAACTTCTGACAAAGACATACAGAAACAAAATTGGGCCTGCCAACATTTCATCACAGAAGAGGGAAGGGCTCATGAGGGCTCCTCCCTGTGGGACTAGACAGTTAATGGTGGCTGGGGGAAAGGTGGTTACTTTCTTCAGTGGTGTAGCCCCTAATGAGTTCCTATGATTCAGTGAATAAGCTCCTCCCCATGCTCATGCAAGCAATCCTAACTGAACTCAATAGGTCACCCACACAAGAGGCAGGAAAGAAAGAGGAAACTTGTAGGGAAGAAGAAGGATTTCAGTGGGAGAAGAAAAGGTGATGAGAAAGGGTAGTCAGGGGAGTGAAAATGACTAAAATTCATAATATACATATTTGAAACTATCAATGAATATAAAAATAAAAATTTTAAAAAGATGTGCAGAAAAGGAACAGTTATCCACTGCTGACAGTAATGCAAATCAACAAGGTCCATCATAAGCAATGTGGAAGTTCCTCAAAAAACCAACATTAGAACTGTCGTGTTATTCGTGTGTTCCACCGCTAGGTATATATTTGAAAAATTCAGATGAAAAGAGATGTTTGCATGTCCTTATTTAGTGTAGGAGTGTTCATCAAAGCTAATGTATGGCAGCAGCCCAGGTGCTCCTCAACAAATGAGTGAAAAAGAAAATTTATTCTGTGTGTTAATCAGCTATAAAGAAAAAAAAAATGTAGTCCCATAACTTGTAGCAAAATTGGGAGTAGAGGACAGCATTTTAAATGAAATAAACTATGCACAGAAGGGCAAGTACTGTGTGTTCTCTCTCACATGTGGAAATAAAATCAGTCGGCAGGACGGTGATTGCTAGAGACTTGGTGCGGTGCTAAGGAGAGAGTGGAGGGAGGGTGGGAGAGTGGTGGATAGGACCGAAGTGCCCTAGCTATATGTATTGAAGAAAATCACACTGGGTTGTATACATTTTTAACTTTAATATGTGTTAAGAAAAAGCTAAAAACTAATTGTTTAATGATTATGTCCTTAATAAGGCTTTTATTGCCTTAGTAGCTTACAATTTGTCAAAATTTACAAGCAATGAATTTAAATGAGGCCGACTGGACTATAGACATTGAGAAATATATTTAAGTTAAATCACATGTGTTCTTTTTGTGTAGCAAGCTGTAATGGTTTTTGTTCATTGGTAATTGCTACCTACTTCTGTTTAAGTTATGACCATAACTATTTTACAAAAAAATTTCAAAGTATAATGCAGACAAGAACTGGTTTCCTATTTCCTAAGGTATGTCCTGAGCTCTGATTTTATAATTTATCTTCATTTTCATAAGCAGTATTTTTGTTGAACTTACTCTTAAAGGGAATTATAATTATTATATGACTTTTCAATGACTTGATAGTTAGCCAGATTTGACATTTCAGAGAGAATCACTTTGTATTAAAAAAAGATTGGGGTATATCAACTCTTTGCCTGTTAGCAACTGTTTGGCAAAGCTCTCACATTCCCAGTCTCCACAGACATCCTCAGGAGATAAACATGTCCTGCACATGATTTGTCTTCAGGGATATGAGAGCCTGATTTTAAACAGGTCAAAACCCAACTGAGGAGTAATGTCTTTAAAGTATGAGTCAGACGATCCTTCAGTAAAAGAAAAATGAAACAGATAAAAATCTCTAATACATCTGGGAAAACATATAGTCCACTGTACTTTCCATATGGTGAGTGAAAGAACAAATTACATTATTGATTAACATATTTCATAGGTTTTTATCTGCTCAGTTCTTATAGAGGCTTTTACTAAATGATTCTGTATGAGAAAGCTGGAAGTAACAGAGACTGCACAGGCCAATTGATCACAGATGCCACTTCTCCAGATATGCTTGCAGAAGGCAAAGATAACCACATGGATTTCATGTCCTTTCTTCAAAAAGCCCTTGGCTTTTTGTCAACTGTCAGCAACTGAGTCAACAGGGGTGTATCTGGTAATGTTATAAACTTTCTTTTCCAGAAGTCTGTAACTCTGAAGACTTTTTTTCTTTCTTTTTGTTTTATTGTCTCTCTCTCTTTGTCTGTCTGTCTATCTACCTATCTACCTATTTGTGTGTATGTGTTTATATGTGTATGTGGTATGTATGTGTGTGGTATATGAACATGTGTATGTGGGGGTGGTGGTAAGCATGCCTGTGCACATGTGGAGGCCAGAGAAGTATGTGGTGTATATTGCTCTGTAACTCTCTGTGTTATCTCTTTAAGATAGGATCACAGGTAAAAGCTAAAAATAGAAGCAGAACAAGATTTAGTCAAGACAAGTGTTTAAGTGCTAGGGATATAGAAGGAATAATGCAATGCTTAAGAATATCTTCAGCAGAGTTGTATCAACATGGTTTAAATCCCTTCTCTGGACTTCTTTCTCTCATCTTTTAAGAGATACTAAGACTGGTACCTACCTGATTTTCTATGCAAGTTAAATGAGATCATATGTGTAATATACCCAGACTGTGTTGTGCCTGACAAAACTAAATTATCCATCAAAATTGTATTCTATTTTGTAATTTTCTCAACATCATAGTCCTCTCATGGATATAAAAAGAGACTCTGGTAGGATTTGTCTTAAAAAATAACATTTTTCCAAGAAATAGTCTATGGAAGGAGAACAAAACAAGTTGTAGTCACGTTAGATTTTTCAGTTGAGCTCCTTGTATCAGTTAAGAACAGGCGTCAATCACAAGCTACTAATGGGAAGTGCCTATAATGTTCCTATATAATCAGATCATCACTTCCCTCTCACATGCTCTGCATATCCTTTCCCTTGCTCCGGCTTTATGAGTGAAACAGGAATGATAGACAGGGATCTGCTTTCTGGTTCAATACACACCACCACATTATGTGACTTTAGTCAAGTTAGTTAAATGTGCTATTCTCTAGTTTTCTAAAAATAAGAATTAGTTTCCTTACTTCAAAGAAAATGATATAAGATGAATATTGAAATACAAAAGCTTTACAGTTTTAGCACTTGATTTCATCCAATTTCATTTTCTTACTTGCTTTGTTGCTATGACAAAATACCTGGTGAGAGAAACTTAAGGACAAAAGGGGTTTCGTGGCCATAGTTCAAGGGTACTGTTTATTACAGTGGGGAGGCACAGAGACAGAAGGTTGTGGAAGCTGGTCACATTGTTTCTGATGTCAGAAAGCAAAACAGAGAGAGGTGCTTAGCTCACTTTCACTTTTGTATTTAGTGAAGGAGCCCAGCCCATGGAGTGGTGCTCCCTACCCTAATGTAACATCTTTCTTCCTTTCACAAGCTAGAAAATTAGAAAGAATTTTCCAAGAATACCCTTTGTGTAATCTCTCTGCTTGCCTGTGCTTGCTCTCTGTTTTTTCTTTAAACATTTTGATGGGCTCAGGTCTCCCTGATTTGGACAACTCTGCATCTACTCCAGACCTATACATTCCCTGACCCTGGTGAGTTCCCTAACCCCAGCCCTGTGAGTTCTCCAACCTAGCCCCCTCCACCTGCCATCTCAGCTTCCTTTATGCAGATCTCTACATGCCCCAGACCTGAGAGTCACCCAGACCTGTGAGTTCCTTATTCCCAACATTCTACTGCCTGCTCTTGAGTCTATGCACTGGCCATATCTGTGAGTTCAGTCCCACTCAAGAGTGCTTTGCTTCCTCTGAGTTTCTCTATCCAAGCCTTCCTTGTCTACCCTTCTAGTGCTCAGGATACACAGGTCTTGCAGCTTCCTCCAACCCATAGACCTGCAAGTTCCCCCCAGACCTGTGAGAATTGTGACCCCAGTATTCTCTATCTGTCACCACACTTCCCCAAGGCCTGGCTCAGGTTGTGCAGCCTTTGCACAGGCCCAGCTTCTTCAGTTCTAGGGAATTTCACCTATCCTTGAAACCACAGGCACACTTCCAGGCATAGCTGGGGTTGTGTAGTTAGTACATCACTCCAGACAGTCACAGTCAATAATTACATTAAGATATTTTCTTGGTTCCTATCTAACTGGAATCTCTCTTGTTCCTCCAATCAGAAATCAGCACAGAACTGTCTACAAATCTGCTCACTAGTCACCACTTAGCCCACACTGCTGCTCCAGGACCAATATAGTGTCTGTCCTAGAACATCAGACTCAAAAGTTGCACCTATCCCTCAAAGGCTGAGACCACTTCTTATATGCCATTCATACATCAACGTAAAGTGACCCCAAGACTGAAGACTAAGCAGCACTCAGATAGACCATAACCTGACAAGTTGGGAAAACAATAAACAAAGATAAGATCACCTAACCATACCAAAATGCCACAAAAGACACAAATTCCAGATGCCTAGATCTCATCACAAAACAAACAGCTTGAATAACCAAGACAATACATCATATCACTTCCAGAAATTAGTACCCACTCATAATGTTTCCTTAAAATGGCAATCTAGCTGATGCAGAAGACACTAATTAAAAAAAGGCAATTATAAATATGTTCAAAGAACTCGAAGAAGATATGAATAAAAGATTATGAATGAATACTGTGAAAATGCCAAGAGTTGACTAAAATAAATAAAACAATTGAAAACATGAAAGTAGAGTTCAGTAAAGACATAGAATCTCTGAAGAAAAGCTAAACTGAAATGAAAAACTTGGGAAGTTAAACAAAAACTCAGAGGAAAGGATCAAAAAATAATTGGATGAAATGGGACAGAGAACATCAGCTCTCAAAGACAAAGTTGAGGAAATGGATAATTCAGTCAAAGAAAATGTCACATCTAAAATAACACAGGAATAGATTATGCAGGACCTCCAGGACACTATAAAAATCCCAAACCTGGGAATCATAGCTATATCTATGATAGAAGAGGGAGAAGAAACCCAGTTCAAAGCACAGAAAATATTTTTAATGAAATTATAGGTGAAAACCCCCCAAATTGAAGAAGTTACCTATGAGGGTACAAGAGGCATATAGAACACAACATAGACAGGACCAGAAAAGAAACTCCCTATGTCATATAATAATCAAATACTAAATGTACAGAACAAAGAGAAGATATGGAAAGCTGGAAGAAAGATCAAGTCACAAACAAAGGCAGGCCCATCAGAATAAAGAATGACTTTTCAGCAGAGATGATAAATTCCAGAAGGGTTGGACCAATGTCCTACAGGTCATGAAAGAACACAGATGTCAGCCCAGACTACTATACCCAGAAAAACTATCACCTGTGATCAAAGGAGAACAAAAAATTTAATGATAAAGATGGATTTAAGGGATTTATGTCCATGAAACCATCTTTACATAGAATACTTGATGAAATACTTGTCTTAGGAGAAGATTAAACACTCTCAAGAGGGTTCAAAGAATAAAGAATTCCAGAATAGTTAACAAAAAAGTCTAAGAAAATTAGAGATAACTCGTAACAGTGCCCCCAGATGCCTTGGAAAACCAAGGACAAACAAGACCTGAAAAGAGAAGATGGGAAGAGATAAATGAAATTAAGCATGAAATTAACGAGCTAGAAATGAACAATACAAAGAAAGTGTTTACTCTTTGAAAAGATTAATAATATTGACAAACATTTAGCCAAATTAACTAAAAGAAAGAGAGAGAGGACCCAAATAAACAATCTCAGAGATAAAAAGGGAAATATTATCACAGACCATGAGAAAATTCAGAAAACTGTATGGATGTACTTTGAAAATCTATATTCCACTAAACTGGAAACATAAGTGATTTAAACAGATGCATAGCAACCAATGAGATTGATGCGGTAATTAGAAACCTCCCAACTAAAAAGAGCCCGGGACCAAATTGATTCAGTGCAAAATTCTACCAGGCCTTCCAAAAACTAATTCCAACACTTCTTAAATTATTCAGTAAAATAAAAAAGAAAGGAACACTCCCAAGTTCTTTCTGTAAAGCCAGTATTACCACAACCAGACAAAGACATCCCCCCCAAAACAAAATCATTGACCAACCTATCTAATGAGCATAAATGCAAAAATTCTCAAAAACGACTCACAAACCAAATGCAAGAATGCATCAAAAAGATTATCCATGATGATCAAGTCAGCTTCATCCCAGGGATGTAGAAATGGTTCAACATATCAAATCACTAAATGCAATCCTCCACTTATACAGACTCAAGAATAGAAACAGCATGATCATCTCATTAGATACCCTTTTCTTTGGCAAATTCCAGCATCTATTCATTATAAAAAGTAATAGGAAAATCTAGGGATACAGGGGACATATTTCAACATAATAAAAAATACAACAAGCCAACAGCCAATATCATATTAAAGAAAGAAAAACCCAAAGCACTCCTAGTAAAATTAGGAACAAGACAAGGATGTCCACTCTTTCCATTCCTGTTCAGTAGTGCTCAAGGCCTTAATTAGAGCAGTAAGATAAATGAAGTACATAAAGGGGCTATAAATTAGAAAAGAATAAGTCAAAATATCCTTATTTACAGATAATATGATTCTCTATATAAAGACCCTAAAGACTCCACAAAACTCCAGAGCTGATGAACATATTCAGCAAAGTAGCAGGATATAAAACCAACACACAAAACTCACTGATCTTATTTTGAGGAGGTCTCTTGGACTGTCATTCTCAACAACTTGAAGGAAAGTTTCTCCTCATTGGCACTGTGTTTTTTGTTATATAGTTTTCAACTATACATATGCATATATATATATATATATATATTTAGGTGCATTTCAGTAGGACTTTGAACTAATATATTTTCCTCTGGTTTTTCACACCGTCTACGTCTAATTTATTTCATTACTTGCTCCCTCTGTCTAACCTTTCCTACTCTTTCCCCACTTAAATACTCCCTTTCTGCCATTTCTCCCCAGGTAATACCTGTCTCTTACTATCCTTCTCTCTTCAGCTCTTTCTGTCCCCTCACCTTTCATGGTTCATTTCCATTTTCCTGGTTCCTGTGGTTATATAAGGATATGTACTCACATATAAGGATTTGGAACTAAAATCCACAAATGACAGACAATATACATTGCTCGTTATTTCTGAGTCTGTGTTACTTCACTTAATATCCATTTACCTGTAAATTTCATGATTTCATTTTTCTTTACTGTCGAGTAGCATTCCATTGTGTAAATGCACCACATTTTCATTATATATTCATTGGTTGAGGAGCATTTAGGTTGTTTCTCTTTCTTTTATAAAAAATTTGTTATTTTTTATGTATATGAATGTATTGTCTGTATGTATGTTAGTGTACCCATGTAGTGCATTAACCAGAAAAGAGCATCAAATTCCCCTGGAATTGGAGTTACAGACAATTCTTAGCCACCATGTGGATGCTGCGAATCAAACCCAGGTCCTCTGCAAGAGCAATCAGTGTTCTTAACCACTAAGCCATCTCTCCAGCCCCTGTTTCCATTTCTTAACTCTTGTTAAAAGAACAGCAACAAACATGACTGAGCAAGTATCTCTGCAGTAGGATATTGAGTACTTTGGGTAGATGCCAAGGAATCTTATAACTGAATCATATGCTAGATTTATTTTTAGTTTTTAAAACAGTTCTCCCACAGGGTGTGGTGGCACACTCCTTTAATCCCAGCACTTGGGAGGCAGAGGCAGGCAGACCTTTGTTGAGTTCAAGGCCAGCCTGGTCTACATAGTGATTTCCAGGACAGCTGGGGCTACAGGAAGACCCTGTCTCAAAAAGACCAAAAACAACAACAACAACAACAACAACAAAACAGTTCTCCCCTTTATTTCAACAGAGATTGCACCAGTTTACAAAGTGGCACTTTTATCCAGTAGGTAATCAAACAGCTGTCCAATTGGACTTAAGGCCCATTCAATGGGAGGGAACTTTTGTGTGGTATTAGAAACATAGCCAAATACATGTCTGGAGAGGTCATAGATTCTAGAGAAAAAATATTTTGCCATATTCCTAGACCAACATAATTTCTTACTTTATTTTGAGCATTCATCACCTCTCACAACTTGTCAAAGAAGCTTCTTTTTGCAACAGATGGAGACTATTACAGACATCTACAACTGGTCAAATGCAGAGAATAAGTATCTGTGAGACATTTAGCCCTAAGTGACACATCTTCAGTGCAACCTCTACACATAAGACGAATGAATCACTCAACTCTCACCAGATGGTGATTAACACAGGAACTCATAACTGGCCAATGTGATGAGAGCATGAGGCTTCACACTGCTTATCCCTGAATGAGACACTTATATCAGAGATCATTGCTGAAGAGGGGGCAGAAAGATTGTTATAGTCAGAGGTGGTAGATGACTAAAAGGAAACAGAGTTTTATACATTTGAACTCACAACAATGGTGACCTCATGCACAAGCCATATGCAAGCTCAAACCAGACAAAATCCCAGCAAAGACATGGGAAATTGGGAGTAGAAAATCATAACCCAGCCTAAGGAACTTTTGGCAGCTGATGGCTGCTGGGAAAGCAAGAGACACTGTCTTACAGGGACAGGTCTCTTGGTAGGTTAACTAGGCTTCATTGGATGGATCTATACTGCAGGACATTTGGGGACACAAATCAGACTTTATAGGCCATTCATTATACATTAAATTTGGTGGGAGGCAGTAAGAAGAGGTGCCTATAGGGGAAGATAATCTAAGAAAATTTCAAAAATTCAATAAAAAATTAAAAAATTAAAAAAATCAGTAGCCTTCTTTTATATCAACAACAAACATACCAAGAAGGAAATCAAGGAAACAATCTTATTCACAATAGCCTCAAAATATCTTGGAAAAAAATCCAACCAAGGAAGTGAAGGGCTTGTACAATAAAAACTTTAAGATATTAAAGAAAGTAATTAAGAAGGTGTCAGAATATGGAAATATCTGCCATGTCCACGGATTTTTAGGATTAATATTGCAAAAATGGCTATCCTGCCAAAAAGAATCTACAGTGTCAATGTCATCCCCATTAAATATTTAACACAATTCTTCACAGATTGCAAAAAATAATCTCAAAGTCCATATGAAAATCCAGTAAAAGCCAGGGTAGCCAAAACAATCCTGAACTATAAAACAATGGTTGGAAGCAATTGTTTACTATCCCTAAATTCAAATTACATTACAGTAAAAACAGTGTGGTGTTGGCATAAAAAGACACATCAATCAGTGAAATATAATTGAGGACATTGCAGTCACCTGATTTTTAATAGAAGAGCCAAAACCACACATTGGACAAAAGACAGCAAATGGCATTGGCCAAACTGGATTGCTGCATGTAGGAGAACAAAAATAGATCCATATATCTTACTGCAACATAAAACCCCATACCCTGAATCTAAAAGAGAAGAATGCAAGGAATACACTGGAAATCACAGACACAGGAAAGGAAAGGACTTTATGAACAGGACTCAGCGCAAGCATTAAGAGCAACAATTAACAAATGGAACCTCATCAAACTTAAATTCTTCTGTATAACAAAGAACACTATCATTGGAGTGAAGAGGCAGCCTACAAACATGGGAAAAATTGTTTTTACCAGCTATACCTCTGACAGAGGGTTCAGATCTAGACTGTACAAAGAATTCAAAATCTAAATATTAACAAACAATAAAAAAAAAAAAAAGCAACAACCAGGCAACCAAATTAAACATCTGAGCCAAGGAACTAAGCAGACAGTTCTCAAATACGGAAACACAATTACTGAGAAATAGTTTTTAAAATATTCAATATATTTAGTCATCAGGAAAATGTTGATAAAAATGATTTTGAGACTTCATCTTACCCCAATAAACATTAATGTATCTCTCAACTTCTTCATGCAACAGAAGGCGATAAATACAGAAGGCCAAAAGTGGTCAAGCAGCAGAGGATAAGAGACTGCAGAGTGTGTGCGCCTACATAGGACTCACATTAAACCTCACCCACCCAAGGCTCAGGGACCATTGCAGAAGAGGGCATAGAAAGATGGTAAGTGCCAGGGGTGGTGCATGCCCATTAGGAAACAGAGTCTTCCAGGCTCCTGGGAGTTTATTTGCTTATATGAACTTGAAATAATGCTGACAGCATGCACAAGACCTATGTGAACTTAATCAGACAAAACCCAGCTTAGAACTGGGGAAATTTGCAGGAGGCCCAAATCCTAGTTGAGAAATATTGGTAGCTGATCACTGCCGGTTGAGGGAGAGTTGATCTTCTTTTTTAAAAAAATTTTAATTTTATTTTATGTGTGTGAGTATATCGTTTGTATGTGTGTAAGTGCATCTGTGTCATGCAGTGCTCACTGGTCAGAAGAGGGTGTTGGATTCCCTAGGACTGGAGTTATGGATGGTTGTTAGCCACCATGTGGGTTCTGGGAATCAAACTCAGGTTTCTGCAAGAGTAGCCATTGCCCTTAACTCCTGAGCCATCTCTCTAGCCCTGAGAGTTGATCTTCTTTAAGGGAATGTTGCTTGACAGACTATTGGGCTCCAGTGGACAAACTCATGCCGAGGTACATCTGGATACAGAAACTTGACTCAATAGGCCTTAACATGTATGATAGAATGCATGAAATCCTGTGGGCAGGCTGTGGGGGGGCAGGTAGAGGAGGGGTCTAAATACAATAAATTTATGTTGTATGAAATGTGCAAAAATTCAATAAAAATATACATTAAAAAAGTAAATAAATAATAATATAGCAATTGTTTAAGATTAATTATTCACTACTGTCAGGTTTTTAGCCTTTTTAAAAAAATCTATGTTATTATTTTTATATTATGTGTATGCTTGTATTGCCTGCATGTAGGTAAGTGTACCGTGTCTTTGCAATGCCTGCAGAGGACAAAAGAAGCTGTCAGATTCCCTGGAACTGGAGTTACGGAAGCTGTTACCTGCCATGTACGTGCTGGGATTTGAACCTGGGTCTTCTGTTAGAACAACCAGTGTTCTTAACCGCGGAGCCATCTCTCCAGCCCCTCAAAATATTTTTTAATCTTTTTTAAAATCATTATTTATTTATTATTTAATTTTTAACAACTACATGATTAGAAGAAGCATTTCATTACAGCTTTAACATATTCAGTAACACACTCCAGAGCAAGGGTACATCTCTTTCAATAGTGACTGTAAATTTTTAGGTTCACAGTTGAATTAATACACTTGTACATTTTTTAATTCAGTATAAAACCTGTAACACATAAAATTGAATGAGTTTTTACCTTTTAAAGAAGATCTCCGTTTCATTTTAATATACGCTTTTTTTTACATTTTTTTAAAAAAATTGGCTCTACATTTCTAGGCTTACAGATGAATTGTAACGCTTATACAATCT
>NW_008332654.1:2812709-2823683 GCF_000622305.1 Nannospalax galili | reverse complement strand
CACTGAGATGTTGGTGCATGCATCTCTAATCTGTATGCATCTGATTATTACTAGTCATAATCGGTTGCGCTTGGATCCTTGGTGCCTGTGTATGTCTATAAAGTCATCGGGTAGATTTCAGTGGTAATGTTTATCACCTCTACTAGCATAACATAAATTTCTATGCTTCCTCTTCATATATAATACATTTTTAAAAATTTGTTGATTTTTCTAATGTGTGTGTATATCACACAGAACGTCCCAAACCATCTTATTCAACTATACACCCACTTCCCAGATGGCACCCTCCCATAGCCTCCCTCCCCCAACTAGAGCCCTTATATTCTGATATCTTTGCTACTGTCTGCTGTGTTGTTGGCACCTCCAGCCATTCCGCACTACTTGTCCATCTGATGAATCTAGTCAGCCCATCTAGAGGTCTTTGTTTTAGGAAGGTCACCTGTTCCTCATCTAGCAGCAATCAGTTGTCAATGGCATTGTTGCTTGTTATGTAGCCTTTAGCTATGCATATGGACTCTTAAGAAATTATATTGGCCCCTTTAATCTTTGGTTATACTTTCCTTTTGGGTGTTTAAGGCCATACAGTTGGCTCAGATAAACCAATGTATTTTTACTCTTTAAGTCATTTGAGGATCTGTTCCTGAGGGGTCACATGGGCTTGGGAGGAGCCCCTGGCTCCTTTCTTTTACCAGTTCTGCCTATGCGAAGATAAGCCAAAGGTCCTGTTTGACCATGGTTGGCTTTGCTTGGAAGCATGGAGAAAATGATTCCTCTGTGTTGACCATCCTCTTTGTAGACTGAACACTGGTTCAAGTCCATCTGGTGGGGTCTCCTAGTCCTCCTTGATCAAGAGGACAGGTGACCCACCACAATTACAGGACATTTTGAAAGATGCTCATAGTCCCCTGGAGCTAGTTGACCTAGGAGGGCAAGGAGCAAAAATGTCCTTTATGTCTCTCTGACCAAATTAGTATAGGCCTCAAAGTATGTCTGTTATTAAACATCCAAGAAGGTTAGTTCCAGTCTGGTACTTTTAATTACTGTGTGTCATGTAGATAAATCTTGGGCAAAGACCAATTGTTCTCAGATAAACCTTACCTAGACATATATTTCTTGATCTGCTATGTATAATTTGTCAGTAGGTTGTTGGACTAATATGGTTCCCTCTGGTTTTTAAAACTAGCTAGGCTTTATTTATCTCTTGCATTGTCACACCCCTCCATCATGGTTTTCCCACTTAAGATGCCCCCATTAGCTTTTTAAATTTAAGTAATATTTTGTCATTATATGTATGGGATATGGGGAAAGGGGAAAAACTTATTCACTGTTGGTGGGAGTGCAAACTGGCACAAGCCACTATAGAAATCAGAAGATTCCTCAAAAAGTTAGAAATCCATTTGCCATATGATCTAGCCATACCACTCCTAAGCATGTACTCCAAGGTCTTTATATCATACTCCAGAGCTTCCTGCTCATTCATGTTCATTGCTGCCCTAGCCACAATAGCCAGGAAATGGAAACAACCTAGATGTCCATAAACTGATGAATGGATAATGAAAGTATAGTACATTTACTTAATGAAATACTATTCAGCTGTTAAGAAAAATGAAATTTACAAGTAAATGGATGGAATTGGAAATGATCATGCTGGCTGAGGTAACCCAGACTTAGAAAGACAAACATCACATGTTTTTCCTCATAAGTGGATGCTAGCTTTGAATTTTACAATGGTTTGTTTCAATTGGCTCAGCCTAGAGTTCAGGAAATTAATAAATGGTCAATGGTGGTGAAGGCTTCCTGAGAAGGGAGATAGAATGCAGTGATTTAAACGGGAAAGGGAAAAAATGGAAAGGATAGGATTAATAGGGTGGGGAATGGGAGGGTAGGGCAGAGAGGGAATAAAAGGAGGGATAACTGAAGCTAAATGCCTTTTGAAAGAGAAATGTGGAAACCTACTATAGAGGTTTCTTTAAATATATACATATGCAGTATAGAAAGGAGTTTCAATTTAGTTACTCTATAAGAGGGGTTCAGTGACCATAACAGACACCACAGGCAAGGAAACAAAAAGTCAGTGATAGGAATGGACTCTCTCTTTTGAAGTTGTTGACCACAGAGGTTCCATAGATCCTCAAACAATACTGGCTCTTGACACTGCAGTAGGTTGCCAACAATAACTGGACATTAAGACTCTATTGCTTAAGACACTACATACCAGTATATGTATACAGAACAAATGAAGAGAGTACCAACCTTGAAACTATGTCTCTGCTGGCTAGCTTTCACAGTACTAGAAGGTGATATGCTTGTTACTTGCTGCCACCTGAATTCCCTCTGGGTCTCTTGCACGATCAGACAAACCATATATTTTATGTGAGTTTATTAACTTAAAAAGGAATGAGTACCCAGTGCCTAGCCCTGTGCCATGACTCAGAGCCCACCTTATCAGACAGTGCCATGCCCATAGTCACTGGGAGCATTCACTCACACCTCCAGGGCCAGAGATCACAAGACTCAGGTTCACAAGACTCAGTCCCCAGGTTCACAAGACTCAGTCCATTCTGTCCTTCAGCTGCTGAGCCGCTGGTTGCGCATCCCCCACACCATGTGCACTACCCATAGCTCGTGGCTTCAATCCCAAGATGGCTCCCAGCAGTGCATTCATAGTCTACTCTGTGTCAGGTCCTGCCCATTAGAGGAACTAGCCAATAGGTAGATACTCCACCCCTTTCCTTCGCTCTTACAATCTTCCTGTCCATCTTCCGCTGAAGTTCCTGAGCCTTGGAGGGGGTAATAGATGTAGGGTGATCTCTCTTGCATCATGGTGAGATAGTGGCTTCTTAGGACTCCCCATTAGTCATCTTTAGGCTGTGGCCACTGATCTATCTCAGTGGTGTTTCTTCTAATATAAAGAAAAATGGAAGGAAGTGGACACATTTAAACAAACATGAATGTAAATAAAAATGCCTTGATGATATCCCAGTAAGTGTACTATACTCATGATGGCTCCTCCACTAGGGCCTGTCTCGACACAAGGCATTGGCCTGGTCTTTAGCACCAGAAGTGGGTTTCACCCCTAGGAGTGGGCCATCTCTAGGGTCAGTGGCTCTGGAGGGAGGGTTTCCATCGCAGGCAACTCTAATGTTTGGATCTGTGATCCAAATGGGGGCTGGAACATTATCTGGGAAGACACAAGCATAGCCTCGCCCTTGTGCTAACAATAAGTGTCAATAATATGATGGATGTATTTGAGTTTGACAAAGGAAGGGAAATGAGTGACGTCCATCTGCTAGATCTTGTTAGGGCCAAGAAACCCTAGTTTCCCATCTTTTGCATCTTAAGCAAGAGCCATGGCTCCCAACAGCAGGAATCCATAAACCAGGGGGCAAGAGCTAGCACTTTATCTAATATCTTAGTTACATTTTTTTTGTTACCCTAATTTACCTACTCCTGAGGAGAGAAACCAGCGCAGCAGTATGGGGCCGGTGGCAGCTGGATGACTAGTCCCCATACTGGAAGTCACTCACCCTGCAAGATGTACCCAGAAGGACTCAGGAGCCATTGAGGAAGATGATTGGTGGAGACAGGTATGACACGCCAAGCCAAAGACAGCGAGTCAGAAGAGGAAGCACAGGAGAATGAAAGTGGCTAGCACCCATGGAAGAATCACTGGAAAGGGGGCATCAGATGCCCAAAGTGTCACAGTCCAAGTGTTACAGCCTCTTGGGGTTGTGCTTTTCGAGCCCCACCTTGGGCACCAGCTGCGGTCACCACCAGCGGAGGCTGTGCCTCCGTTCTCATGGGTGCCGCTCCTTCATTCTCATGGGTGTCGAGGCTGCTCCTCTGCTTGCCTTAGGCTGAAGTTGCTCTTCTGCCTGCCCTGGGCTGAAGCCACTCTTCTGCTCACCTGGTGCCATCTTCTGTCATCACTGCTTCTGCCAGGTCCTGGACCCCAGGGCTGATGAGGAGACTGTGTCAGCGGACCCACATTCAGACACAGGAGACCAGGTTCAGTAAGGCACAAGCTTATATAGGGGTAGTGGTCCAATAACAGCACAGCAAGTAAGATACCTTATTAGCATAACAGGTTTAGCATCATCACTGTACAGCAAGTAAGATACCTTATTAGCATAACAGGCTAGTGTCCTATTAGCGTAAAAGACTTAATGTCCTATCACAGAGTAGCAGATAGGATGCCTCATTAGCATACTGGGTTTCAGATTACAGAGCCTGGATTCCTGGAACCCACGTGACCCTGACTGTTGTAATATCTAAGAGCTGCAATTTGGAATTCCAAGGGTGGTGATTAGGGAGTAGCAAGCTCTAGGTATCAGTTTCATGATCTGCCAATGAGAGCAAATGTCACAGGCATTCCTTGTGGCTCCAGCGGTCTGGCCATTGCCTCGGACCATTGCCTCAGGCCTGCTGTATGGCTGTCAATAAGACTTTCACCCTAGGCTCAAGCTTGTCTCCCACAAGTACCAAATTTGGTTTTCTATCAGTTTTTTTTCTGGACATTTGGGCTTGACATTAGTCTTGCCACATTTGTCTTCAAGCAACCCAAGTGGACCATTTCCTCTGTCTGGTCTTTTTTATATCTCTTATAGGGTGTTATGTTCTTTTACAGACATGTTTTACATGCTGGTCAGAATCATTTAGATTTGCCAAAGCATATCTCACTTTACAAAGATCCTGTCCCATCAAAGGGCTTAGAAAAGCCATTAAAGCCCCAGACCATTCTCGAGGTCCCAGTTGAATTAAGCTTTCTTTCATATCTCTGGTGAACACAGTCTCATCTGGCCCAGTGAACTGGACATCATATATTGCTTTTCTCATACATAGTTCTCTCAGGAATGCCTGCCCCTCTTTTATCATTCTCCTGGCCCTGCTAATCATGTTAGTCTCCCTTGGTGACAACTGTGTATCTTTAATGCCTTCAACCAGCCATCCTATGAAGGACTGCTCCCCCCTGCATTGGTCTAGGTAGAACAGCCTATATAGCAAGGATGGATGGGTGGTTATATAACTCAGCTGTGAAGCTTCTGAAGGACTTAGACTGACATCATTTACTCCCATGTCCCATACTCTTACAATCCACGTAGTCAGGGGCCTCTGCTTGCCTGCTTCTAAGTTTTCCCTAGTTTTAACAGTTCTAGCATGGAATATTTCCTAGCTATAGCACATTCAGCTTCTTTTTTTTTCCTTTTTACTATTATCTGTCTTTTTCTCTGAGTCCTTGGACTTTACACAAGTCAAAGCATCCCACCTTTTTTCTCTCTCCAGCCTCTCCAGCTCTGCAACTGGGTCTGCCAGTGCAGCCTTTTCAGCTTCTCCTGCCTGGGGCACATCTATTATGATGCAAAGTGGCCCCTCTCTTTCTCTGGGAGCTCCCTTTGGGTCCAGAGCAGGTAAAAGATTTCCTAGCCTTTGGGTAACTTTTAGCAAATCTTCACATACTCGCAACATATCCCCACATTTACAATATAGCTCTGGCCCACGCTTCTGCGTGGCCAGCCTCTTTTTAGTTATAGATTTTATGATCCATTGTATAACCCATATGACTATCCCTAACCCCATTAAGCATATAGGTTTTGATTGACTTCTCTCCTGGATTTTGGACTCAGAGCCCAGCTGACCAGCCACAGGGGCAGCAGGAACAGCACTGCTTTCTGAGGCCCACATCCCCAAGTCTGTAGTTCCTTTATCTGGCCAGACTATGCCAGTTTTGCCACCTGAATTCTCTCTGGGTCCCCTGCATGATCAGACAGACCATATATTTTATGTGAGTTTATGTGGGAAGCGAGCATGGCCGAGTCAGCCAAAGATGGCGCCTTGGCTGGCTGCCAAGCCTCGTGCTTGACTCCCTGAAGCATGATGAGCCCGATCATGTGCTGCCTGCCTGATGATCTTATTACATGGCCCAATAAGCTGCCACTCTGCCTGCCCGCTACGCGTGTGTGTGCCCTGATTGGTCCTGGCTGGGGGGAGGGCTGTTGGGAACGCTATATGAAGAGCTGAAGTGTGTAATAGAGAGAGAGAGTGAGAAGAGAAAGCCTGAACCTCACCTTGGTGTTTGTGTCATCTTTCCTGGACTCTGCTGGACAGAGTCCTGGCTTGCAGCAAGTTTATTAACTTACAAAGGAATGAGTACCCAGTGCCTAGGCACCCAAGACTCAGAGTCGGCCTTATCAGACTGTGCCATGCCCATAGTCACTGCTAGCATTCGCTCACGCCTCAGGGGCCAGGGATCACCCCACGTCCACAAAAGTCAGTCCATTCTGTCCTTCAGCTGCTGAGCGGCTGGATGCACGTCCCCTACACCACACACACCCCCATGGCTCGTGGCTTCCATCCCAAGATGGCTCCCAGCAGCCCCTTCGTAGTTAGTCCACACTCTACATCAAGCCCTGCCCATTGGAGGAACTAGCCAATAGGGAGACACTTGATGAGAAAAATAATCATCAACTTTACCCAGCTGTGAACCCTAGAAGCTACAATAACAACTCACTTGTAAAATATGTGCATTCATGTGATAGTGGCAAAAATATCATGGGAGTAAACAACCACCTTCTAATCAGATTTAAAGTCTGCTTCATAAGATGGAGTCCATACCTGCCACTGCTGTCAGTGCCAAGAACCTATGACTAGGCAGGTCACAGGTTATAGGAGAGAACCCAATCCTATCATTCTGCTAAACAGACATAATATTAAACTGACTCATATTGACAGGTTTTAGATTAGTAGATTAGTGCCTCTCTCAGCTCTCACCAATCTTTCTCCTCCTTTCCACAATGATCCCTGATCCTTGAGAGGAGTGGGTGTGATCTATGGCTACAAAGAACCTGGAGAAATTCTACATGGATTATATTGGCAGGGTCTAGAGATGATTATATTTAATGTCTATGTGTTGATTGAGAGCATATTAAGTGTTAATTTCATTGATAAATGTGGAGAATATAATGATAGGGCCTTATCTTGGGGAAACTCACACTTACTGAGGGAGCTGTAGCAGCTGACATATGGTCTTCAACTTAATGATTCTTCAAAGAGGTTTATTTTCTCTTCTTTCAGCAAAAGAATAACTATTTATAAATCTATGTTATAAAACAGTACCCAGTGGAATTCAGACCAGATAGTATACTTTATTTGACTTATTCACCTACCAAAACTGATTCTTATTTATAGACCATGTTGTCAATATATGAAGACTACAGTTCTAAAAAAGTACCATTCCAGATATTTGGGGCAGATTTATGATAAATTACATGCTCTGTGTTGAAGCTAATCAAAATCAACACAAATATGATGAGATTAGCCATCTGTCCTGTCAGTTGTGACCACAGAATCTTGTAAAGCTGGTATGAGAAGGCAAGAGTATTTCACATGTGACTTAGCAATAGTCCAAGTTTGAAGACAGAGATAGTTCACTCAGCAAAGTGTTCACTGCACAAGCGTAAAGACCAGTGTTTGAGCATCAGCACCTATGGAAAGGAGAAAAAAAGCCAGGCATGGTGGCACATACTTGTAATCCCAGTCTGCAGAGGCAGAGGCAAGAAGATCCCTGGGGCTCACTGGCCAGTCAGTCTCACCTAATCAGTAAGGCCCAGTCTCAGTGAGAGATCCTCTCAAAACAGAAGGTAGATGGTGCCTAGGAATGACACATGAGGTCTACCTCTATTCTTCACACATACCACACACACACACACACACACACACACACACACACACACACACACACGCACACACACACACACACCTGTATACATACAAATACATAACTGCCCCCACACAGAAGACGTTTAATCAAGGAGCCATTCTTTTCCTGGAAAATATTACTGGGTTCTTGTTAGAAATTTATCATTTTTGCAATTGTCCTGGAATGAGTTTGAGGTAACTCGCAAAATAAAGGAAAGGTAATTATTTGCATCAAATATCAAAAGAGAAAAATCTACAACATTTTAAATGCTTTTTGAGTCTCATTTAAGATAGGAAGTTCCTGAGGTTCTTAAAAAGCATGTCCGATATCACAGGTTGAACATCCCTAATTTGAAAATTCTGAACCCAAAATGCTTCAAAATCCAATTTTGAGTGCCAATTTGAATGAAACATTCATAACTTCATGTTATTAGTCACAGTGAAAAAACAGGCACACTAGAAATATTGTATGAAGTTACCTTCAAGCTGTGTGTGTAAGGTATACATGAAACATTTATGAATTTCACAGTTAGTCTCATCTCTAAGGTGTTTCATCATGTGTATGCAAATACTTCACATTCTGAAAAAAAGTCTGGAATCAGAAACCTTTCTGTTCTTAAACACTTTAGATAAGGGATACTCGGTTTGAAGTGTGGCTGCCAGCACAGATGTTCCCTAGGGGAGACAGTGTGTATGGCAAGCCAACATGAATATCTTGACTACATGTATTTTTTACTGCATGTTAGTAATTGCATAGTATTACTGAACAGTCAAGTAGAAATATCTTTACATTCTTTCTGTCCATCTGACATTGGTTGAGGTTATTAAATCTCTGAAATGTCCAATTTCTTCATCTGGAAAGCTGAGATAAAATTCCAACCTTAGTATTGTTAAATTAGCAGTACGTTAAAAGCACTTTCCAAAGTGTCTGGTATATATTAAGAGTAAGCAATTAAGTACAATGTCACCTGAAAGTTCATTTTCAGACCCAAAGGTCAACTCTAGCTTCACCACTAGCTTTGGGTAATTCCCAGAACCCTCTTCAGCAATGGGTAATCCTTTTTTTTGTTGTTGGTTTGATTGGGGTTTGTTACAACATCAGACAGATAAATATGTGTATTTTCATGCAAATAACTGTGTCTATATGACATCATACCAATAAATAAAAATTGTTTAGAAGCCATGCCATTGACAATTATTTCTGATAAATTTACTAGATCAATATTTCTTGGTGAATTAAATCATTTAGTTCTTGTTTATAATCTTCTGTAGAGCCCAGTATCCCCTAGGTTCATAGATAGGATAGGAACTTAACAGCCTATAAACAGTCTTTTATTTATACCAGCAAGCACTCTGGTCAAAAATTAAAATGATTGGTTTATGCCTTCATGTTCAGATTTTTGTACCCTGAATATTTTACTGAAAATCAGATTTTTATGAATGTTGACCAAATAAAGCTGAAAATATGAGGACATCTGTTGACGATCACTGAGCCTGGGCGTTTTACATCCTAGCCAGGTGGGTAATGAATAAACTATAGAAAATATTCATTAGGAGACTGGATAGAACAACAAGCAAGTGTAGAAGCCCTGGAATAAAGTTGCAGGAGCCAGCTTCTCCACTTCCGCGTCTTGATCTTGAGCAGGATACTCTAGTTTCTTGTGAAATCATGATAACAGTTGTAGCTCTGCAGACAGAAGATGTTTAAGAAGAAAGAGTTTCAGACTGATGGGGTAGCTTAGGTGATTTAAATAGAATCATCAGAGAAGGCCTTGTTGAGCAGCTCATAAAGAAGATAGATAATACAGAGGAGTTGTCACAGGCAAGAAGGTAACAAGGAGAAGAAACATCTAGTGAGAAGGTCTGGAGGAGGGAACAGTGCAGGATGACAGTGAGCAGCTGAGGTAAACTCAGAGCATGGGGTCTGTGTAACAGATGTCTCATGAAAAGTGACATCTCATGAGAAGACTATTGGAGACTGTCAAATTTTGCACCTTGAGCTAGACATACATATTCTATGTCTATAATTATATACCTTGAGAAGCTGATATAGGAGAATTAAAAGTCCAAGGCCAACTTGGATTGCATAACATGTTTAAGGCCAACCTGAGCTACTTAGTGAGACCTTATTTCAGAACAAAATAAAACAAAAAACACTTAACAAACTACTAAACTAAACTGATTGAACTACGTCTTTTATTTTCCCCAAAGATATGTTGAACTCCTATATCCTCCTCACCTGCAAATGTGCTCTTATTTAGAAATAAGGTCTTTGCAGATCTAGTCAAGTTTAGATGAGCCCATACTGAACTAAAGTGAGACCTACTCTAATGACTGCTCTTCTTAGAGGAAGAGGGAAATTTGGACATGGACACAGAAAAGAGTATATAAATGAAGATGTGGACAGAAACTAGAGGAATGCAGCCACGAGGCAAGAAGGGCCAAACAATGCTGGCAGGCAGAAGCCAGAAAGAGAAGAAAATCCTTCACCTTTAAAACTTTCAGAAAGAGTTAATTCTGTTCACACATCAGTTTCAGAAATCTAGCTCCCAGAGCTATGTGATGTTAAATTTCTGTCACTTTAAGAAAACTTGTGGAATTTCGTTATATCAGCCAGCCCTTGGAAAGAACGCCAGTCCTGAAGGTTTAGGATCTGTAGGCTTGCTCTGGTGGCTGAGGTGAGCATTCAATAGTGCTGCAGAAGACTGGCAGCTATGTTAGGAGGAATTACTATGGTTCAACAAAAGATAACATTGCCCTGGGGTGTAGTGGCAGTTGCAAAAATTGTTAGTCTGTGTATTATTGGGTAGACTTACTAGTTGATTGAATATGGGATGTGTGAATTAGGGAAATTTTCAGAAAGACTCCAGTCTAGAATAATGCATTTTGTTTAACTGAGATAGTGAAGACTTCCAAGGTTTCACACAAAGATTGAGAGGACAGTTTGGGGCATACAAACCTAGCTTCATCAATTAGGGATCCAGATGGAAAGACTGAGCATGCAACTGACTATAAGTTCAGAATTCAAAACTCAGGATAGTTATTGGAGTTAGAGTTATGTCTTGGTCTTTTTGAGGTATTATAAGAAACTAGATTAAGGGTTCTATAAACAACAGTTTTTTTCCCTTCATAGGTCTGAAGATTGAAAAGTTTAAGATGAAGACACTAAGAGATCTAGTGTTTGATGATGACCATTCTTTAGCTCACAGATAACTTGTTTTCAATGTGTCTTCATGGTAGAAGAGAAGGCAGCTCTTCCCTGTGCCATATATATATATA
>NW_008332654.1:2785860-2812582 GCF_000622305.1 Nannospalax galili | reverse complement strand
TCAGTATAAGCCCTGTAAGACATAAAATTGAATGAGTTTTTAACCCTTAAAAATGATCTCCATTTCATTTTAAAATATACTGTTTCTTACAGAAAGACTCATTGTTTTTGCTAATAACACTGGGATGTTGGCACATGCATCTCTCATCTGTATGTATCTGATTAGTACTAGTCCTAATCGGTTGCATTCGGATCCTTGGCACCAGTGTATGTCTATAAAGTCATCGGGTAAATTTCAATGGTAATGTTTATCACCTCTACTAATTAATATCATGTAAATTTTTATGCTTTCTCCTCAAATATAATTCATTTTAAAAAATTGTTGGGTTTTTGTGTGTGTATATCACATAGAACATCCCAAACCATCTTATTCAACTATATACCCACTTCCTGGATTGCACCCTCCCATAGCCTCCCTCCCCCCACTAGAGCTCTTATACTCTGTTATCCCTGCTACTATCCACTGTGTTGTTGGCACCCACAGCCGTTCCCCACTACTTGTCCATCTGGTGAATCTAATCAGTCTATCTAGAGGTCTTGTTTTAGGAAGGTCAGCTGTTCCTCATCTAGCAGCAATCAGTTGTCAATATTCCTTAGATAAGATTGGGGTTTACTGTTCATTTTTCCAGTTCTATGCTGGGTTACTAACTGGGAGTCCTTTGGGCCACCATGGCCAATAACTTAAAAGAAGGTATCTCCTATCTGGCATTGTTGCTTGTTATGTACCTTTAGCTATGCATATGAACTCTTAAAAAATTATATTGGCCCCTTTAATCTTTGGTTATACTTTCCTTTTGGTTGTTTAAGCCCATACAGTTGGCCCTGATAAGCCCATTTATTTTTACTCTTAAGGCCATTTGAGGATCTGTTCCTCAGGGGTCACATGGGCTTGTAAGGAGCTCCAGGCTCCTTTCTTTTACTAGTTCTGCCTATGTGAAGATAAGTCAAAGGTCCTACTCGATCATGGCTGGCTTTGCTTGGAAGCATGGAGGAAATGTTTCCTCTATGTTGACCCTCCTCTTTGTAGACTGGACACAGGTTAAAGTCCATCTTGTGGGTCTCCTTGGCCTCCTTGATCAAGAGGACAGGTGACCCACCACAATTACAGGACATTTTGAGAGATGTTCATAGTCCCCTGGAGCTAGTCAACCTAGTATTGAAAGGAACAAAAACTGTCCTTTATGTCCCTCCCTCAAAGAATGGCTGTTAACCATCCAAGAAGGTTAGTTCCACCAGTCTGGTACTTTTAATTACTGTGTGCCATGTAGATAAATCTTGGGCAAAGACCAATTGTTCTCAGATAAACCTTACATAGACATATATTTCTTCATCTTCTATGTATAATTTGTCAGTAGGTTGGAGGAGTAATATGGTTCCCTCTGGTTTTTAAAACTAGCTAGGCATTATTTATCTCTTACATTGTCTAACTCCTCCAAGTAAGGTGCCCCCATTTTTCCCCTTTCTCCCTTAATAATACCCTTCTTCTATGGTCCTACCTCTCTTGAGCTCCTTCTTTCCCTTTATCCCCCAGGTTCCCTATATACCCTTCCCTCCACCATCTCTTAAAGTAAACCAATTTTTATCCATATTTCCCTTATTAGTTCCTGTTTCCTACTGTTCTTCTCTTTCAGAAGCAAATAGAACACCAAACAGACAGGACTGGAAAAGAAACCATGGCACACCATACTAAAAACAGTAAACATTCAGAACAAAGAGACAGTACTGAAAGCTTCAGAAGAAAAACAACAAGTCACATATAAAGGAAAACCCATTAGGATTACAGTTGACTTTTTAGTGCAAATGAAAGCCAGAAGAGCTTGGACCAAAGTATTCCATTTTAAATGAGCACAGATGCCAACCTAGATTACTATACCCAGCCAAAATGTCAATCATAGTCGAAGGCGAAAGAAAAATCTTCCATGACATAAATAGGCTGAAGGAATTCATGTTCACAAAACCAGCCTTTCAGAGCATTCTGGAAGCAATACAAATAGCTGAAGAAAGGAATGACTATACCCAAGGGATATCGGGAAGAAATCCAATGAAGGTATAACTGTGGAAATGTACTGCTGTATCAAGAATGTGAACAGAAATAAAACTGAAAACACTTGGATGAAAAGACTCTGAAGTTGCTCATGCAGAAGGTGTCTGTTCTGGGTTCCAACACAGCACCCAGTGCTGCTGTCATCTTTCAGTGTCCAGTGATTTTCTTGGTTCTAATGGTCATAGCTTATATGGACTCTCACATGTTTTCAGTCAGATGGTGGCTGGGCCTGGAGTCATCAGAAGGAATAACTCAGCTTGGCATATAAACTGCATTTCTAATATTGACAATTCCATTTACATAGATTTCAAAGCAACAGAGATAAGTGTATTCAGAGCTTGACTCATTCAATCCAGAAAAATGAAATCCTCTTAGGCAAAATGACACATAAATTCTCCCGTAGTCTGTCATTATTCTCACTCAGACAAGTACAATGGCTTCTGACTTACCTCTTTTCTTCTAATTTTGTGCCCAGAAGTCCATTTTCCACCCAAATCGAACTATATTTTAAAGATAAATCTTGTTATTTCATTTCTGTACTTAAAAATCCTAGGAGATTGACAAATAATAGGGAATGAATATGATCAAAACACAGTGCATGAAATTCTCAACGAATTAACATAAAACAGATTTTCCTACATATAAAAATCCCTGGTGGTTTTCTACCACAATTGGAGAAGAAAAAAGAATCTCAAAATCCTTACAAGATTCACAAAGCTTGGGCCTAAGATACTTTCCCTTCCTTTGCCCGGCTCCTCCTGCTCCTGATGCCTCTTGTGTTATGACTTTTCTGGTTGTCTCCATTTCTTAGTTATTGTGAAAAAAGCAGCAACAAAAATGTACAAGTATTTCTACAGCAGGATGATTCCTTAGGGTATATGCCAAGGAGTACTATAACCGGATCATATGGTAGATTCATTTTTATATGTCCCTCAACTGACAAACATGCATTCATCAGAAAAATATGATACATGGGGCTGGAGAGATGGCTTAGCAGTTATGAGCACGGACTGCTTTTGCAGAGGTGGGTTTGATTCCCAGCACCCACAGGTACATACAAACCATCCTTAACTCCAATTCCAGGGGAATCTGAAGCTCTCTTCTGACCTGCGCAACATTACATGCCACAGGTGCACTCAAAATGATATAAATGTTCCTCAATTAAATTAAGAAAAGAAAAATGTGATACATGTACACAATGGAATTCTACTCATTGGTAAAAAAGATGAAATTATGAAATTTTCAGGTAAATGGATGGAGCTAGGCAGTGTTATACTAAGTAACATAAATTCAAAAAACATGCAGCATATGTTTTCCCTCATTTGCAGACCTTAGCACCAAATCCTTATATGTGAGTATATATCCTGATGTAACCTCAGAAACCAGGAAAATGGAAATGAACCAGGGAGTTATAGGGAAAGAAAACCCCAAGAGGTGGATAGTAGGAGATCGATGCTGGTAGTAATTCAACCGGGAAGGGAGGGAAGGGCATACAATGAATCATAGGAGTAAAGGGGAAGAAGAAGCTCAAGAGAGGGGAAAATAGGAAACAGCTATTATCAAGGGGGAAAAATCGCAATACATATCTCAGCTGGAGAGGGAGGGGGGTTAAACAGGGAGAGAGAGGAGAGATAAATAAAGCTTAGGTGGTATGAAAAACCAGAAATAAATGTATTAACTCAAAAACGTACTGAAAAATTTACATGCAATATCTGAACAAGAGTGCATGTGTATGCCCGAAAGCTTATAAACAAAACCACAATGCCAGGCAGGAGAAATCTCTTTTCAAGTTGTTGGTCAAGATAGTCCAAGAGACTCCCAAAATAACACAGGCTATTGCCACAGCCCTTGATTCCCTCCCAGAATTTGAAGGTAAGATCCTATTGGTGAAGACAAGACATACTTCAAACACGGGACTTGGAGCAGTGGAGCTGGAACTGACCTGGAAGCCCCTTCCCTGAAGACTAGCTCTCATAGAGGATGCTATGCAAGCTGCTAAGGGAGAAAATCAATCAATGGCCCAACCCAGCTGTAAAGCCTAATAACCATAACAGCCGGCACAGTAAACTGTTTCTATTGGTGCAATAGTGGCATTTTTATGTAGGGGACAATCAACAGTTCTCTAATTAGACTTAAAACCCTGTCAATGGGAGGGAACACATGGGTGGCACTGTAAATATAACCAAATACACATGGCTTGAGAGGTCATAGATCCTAGAGGAAACCCTATCTCTGACATATTTCTTGACAATTGAAATTTCTTACTGTATGGTAAATATTGATCTTTATATTTATAGACAAGTATACCATTCACCACTCATCAAAGAAGCTTCTTTTTGCAACAAATGGAGGCCATTAAAGAGTTCCACAGCTGGTCACACACAGAGAACATGTGTCTGAGAGTTGCTCAACCCCAAGTAACACATCTACAGTGGAACCTCTATACCTAAGGCTCACAGAATATAGTAGAACAGGGAGCAGAGAGAATATTAATGCATCTCTCAACTCTCACCAGTGAATCTTCCTCATGCAATAGAATGCGATGCACACAGAATGCCACAACAAGCCAGGGTATAGAGAATAAGGGAGTGCAGAGTGCATGACTCTGGATAAGACTTCTGTATTAAATCTCACTCACCCAGCTCTCAGGGACCATTGCACAAGAGAGGGAGGAAAGATTGTTAAGAGCCAAGGTTGGTGCATGAACATAAGGAAATAGAGACTTCCTGGTCTCTCTGAATTTGCTCGTATGAACTTGCAACAATAGTGACAGTGTGCACAAGACCCATGCAGACGCAATCAGACAAAACTCAGCATAGAACTGGGGAAATGGGCAGCAGGTTCCACCCTTAGCCGAGGAACTATTGGCAGCTGATTACTGCTGGGTGAGGAAGAGTTGATTTTCATTAAGGTAGTGACTAGAGAGCCTGACTAAATTCCAGTGGACTGAACTGAACTTGAACTGAGGGATATCTGGGTACAAAAGTTTGACTTGATAGACCTTAACATATATGACAGAATGTATGGAATTCAGTGGTAGGAGGTCTATGGGGGGTATGGATGGGGGAGGGTTTCTAAATATGATTAAGACTTTTTGTATGAAACACATAAAAGTTCAATAAAAATATACATAAACTAAATGACTTCTCTGGAAGCTTAAGTGTACTGCCCACAGCATCTCACCAGAGGCTCTGCACTGGTTCAGAGAACAAACAGCAGTAGCCATTCTTAGTCTTCTCCCAGGGCTTCTGATCTCTGAGATCGAGATGGAAATCTCTGGACCAGGAAGGAAAATGTGGCAAATGGTTATTGTCTATCTCTCAATCAGTAGTTCATATTGGTGTAGTCATTTCCTAGATAAATTATTTGTATTTCACATGGGACCAAATACTGGGATGAAGTACTGAAATTAAATTTTAAAAATGTACAAATAGTTGGAACCAAGAAGACATACAGAACAGTAGACTGCTTTACCCCTTAAGATATTTGCCTCATTTCCCAAATAGACATGGTACATGCACTTGGCTCTTTATGAAACGGCTGCCTTTACCATTCAAGCATATAATTTAATTATTTAATGAGACTATTTTCGTCCTTGGAAAAAGTGGTTTGAAATTGCAATAACCTTTATGCATCTGTAGTTAGCACAGCAAAGTTTGATGGAAACAATCCTCTCTGGCAGCCCAATGAGAATTGAAATAAACATCTGTTTCCTGCCCAATTGATTCAACAGAATCCAGAGAGTGTCTGTAATTTACCAAAATCAGGTACCCTAATTTCAAATTCACTGAAACCAATTTCAATTAAAAACTGTTTTTTTCTCATATTTTCATGGCAAAATAGGTTCGTGCCAAGCAAGGGAATGGTTATTTGAAGTTCCAAATCAAATCCCTTAAAATGTTGAATTCCCAGGGCCAGAAATCTTATGATTATAGTCAAATATGTGAAGCTAGGAGGAGGGAGGAGAATAGGAAAGGTCTGTGTTGTGTCCAGTTTCACCCATTCAGAGTCAAGCCCCCTAAAACTGATCAATATCTCCCACTTTCTCCTTTATTCTTTAGCCTGTTTCTTTCATGGTCTCTGTTAAGAGAAAATGCCTGGTCTTTCTTCCTTCCAAATCTTGATTTCCAGATATGCTCAACCATGGTTTAACAGGAAAAAGATACTTCATTGTGAATTCAGTTCATAGGTCCTTGCTCTTCTGAAGTGCAAAGCTGCAGAATGATTATCTTTGTCCAGCGGAGTTCTTGGAGATTGCCCTGCACCATTTAAATCTTTCTTGGTATTTTCCCGTAATCAAGTGCACTTCATATGAAGAAATTGTGTGCATTATGTATGCATGTAGCTTTGTGTTGAGTCTTCTAATCAAGGAAGAAGTGTAGAGATTGTACATAAGTGATGAAGGAAATATGGCAATTCATTTTATTCATTCAGAGCTAAGCATTACCTATTGTAACTGCATAGGACTAAAAGTTTGGTAATCAATATTCATGTAGTTGAAATATTTCTAGAAAAGGAGAATATCTGATTATCATTAATCAGTTCATCTTGAAGGAGACTACAGCTTCACTGGCTCTCTGGGACCACTGAAAATGTCTCTGTTTCTTCTCTGATCATGGTACATCACTTCAGAGTCCTCTCCTTGCTGCATATTCAGAATCTGGCTTGTTGCTTGATAGTCACTTAGTCAGTACTTACTATGTGTCCAGAATCAGTCAGTTATACAGGTTTTTGGCAATATCAATCACTTCTGCAAAGCCACTTTGCAGCTTTACTTCTTTTTCTGCTCCCCATGGCAGCAAGTCTATGGTTCTAACCTTCTCTCAAGATGCAAATATACTCTTTGCTGATCTGTGGTATAACTGCCAATTAAAACAGGAGTCAAAGACCATGGGGCTACTCTTGACCAAAGGAGTCTGGAGGACAATGTGCTATCCTTGCACCTTTTGTGCAGACATCTTTGAGAGAATTTTTTCGATTCTTTAGTTGGTGGCCAACTTGATGTCATAGTTTAGTACTAGCTTCTCCTGATTCTTTGACTTCGCTTTTCAGATATTCCATCTGTTCATAAGCCTTCACTTCAGGTTCTAATTATAGAAGAAACTACACTAAGACACACTGTGTAACTTAAGATTTACCATAGTTGTAGGAGGAAGGCCCTATTATCCCTAGTCATCATCCCCTGAGCTCTTTGGTATCATTTTATTGCATCTGTGATCTATTTAAATGAATTAGAATTAGTTTACTGTTGCTTTCAATCAAAAGCTATTCTACAAACAAGATGCTATGTACTAACCAAAGTAAATATTTTTCCATGGTGATTATTGCCACCCCGTGATTATCGGCTTAAATTCCATATTCAGTATGAATTTGGTTTAGGTAACAATGCGTAAGCTTCCATATGGCTTCTCAGGTTCTTACAGCCCATCTTGGGAGATGACAAAAAGTGAAAGGCAGATAAATCTGGCATTTGAACACATGGACTCATGAATTTGAATCCTGACTCTGCCATTCACCAACTTGGGCAAGTTCTTTACTCTCTTTGGACCTTGGCTTTCTTATTTCTGAGGTTGAAGTACTACCGAGTCTTGCCTTTTTAGTGTTACTCCAAACGCTAGTTAACACATTTTCTACTCTTCCTTTTTTTTTTTTTTAATAGAAGGAAGAGTTCCTTGGGCTTATGTTTCCAGAGGTATAAGAGCCTTTCTTAGCAGGGGAGGCATGAGAGGAGGCAGATGGAGTCAAAAGCTGAAGTTGAGCTCTTATATCTTCAAGTATAGACAAAAAGCAGAGAACATGAAACTGAAAAGGACACAAGGCTAAGAACTCTCAAAGCCCATCCTGAGAGAAGTGTTTCCTCCAGCAAGGCCATGCATCCTAAACCTCCACAGGCAGTGCCATCAACTGGGACCAAGTATTTAAATACTGTGGGAGACATTCTAATGCAAACCATAATAAGCATGTATAGGTAGAAATAAAGTAAAACCAGCTATTGTTATAAACACGCATTCTAACTCTAATTCAGCTAAAACAATACATGTAGTATTTGTAGAGTAAGTGTAGGGATTCATGGTCTATTTTGAGGGTAGAAAGTGGAGAAACAGGCAAAAAATGAAGGCAAAGAGACAAAAAGAATGCTCATTCTTCCATTTGAATCTGGGACAATGATTTCAATGCCATGGATGCTTGAGAGCTCTATGAGTTACTTGTCTTACTGGCACAATAAAATATTAGTTATTTTTGAATTATTTAAATTTCCCCTTCTATCCATTCAGTCTTGTTTCCTGTTTTGTAATACAGCTTTTAGACAAATCTGAGTTTGCAACTTTCATTTTCTTAAATAATTTTATTCTTTCCTATTAAATTGCCTTCTTTGTCTCCAGTTACAGTTTTTCTTTTTAAAAACATTTTTAAAAACTTATTTTATTTTATTATTATTTTTATTTTATGTGTATGAGTGTTATGCCTGCATGTAGATACGTGCTCCTGTGTCATGCAATGCCCGCGACAGAATAGGCTGTCAGATCCCCTGGAGTTACGTATAGTTGTTAGCTGCCATGTGGGTGCTGGGATTCGAACTTGGGTCTTCTGAAAGAACAGTCGGTGTTCTTAACTGCTGAGCCATCTCTCCAGCCCCAGTTATAGTTTTTCTTAAAGTCTACTTTAATTAATACTCTACAACTGCAATGTTGCAGTTGTTTACAGAGTATATCTTTTAACTTTCAGGCTTCTTGTATGTCTGTATCTAAAGTATATCTCCTGAAGAGTCTATATAGTTGTATATTCAACAGTTCTCTCTAGCTACCTCTACTTTTCATTTGTTTAATCCTTTCATGTATAATGTTGTTAGTGATGTAGTTGCATTTGTATGATGGTTATTTGGCAGCATGACACAATCTAGAATCACCTCAAGAGTCTAAATGAGGGATTGTCTAGATCACATTGGCTCGTGTGCATGTCTGTTGAGTATTATCTTGATTATGTTAATTGAGAGGGAAGACCTGCCCACTGTGGGTAGCATCATACCCTAGGCAGGGAACTCTGAAACTTGTAATAGCGGAACAAATGAGCAGAGTACAAGCAAACATGCATTCATTCTCCCTCCTCTTGATTATGGATGTGACTAGCTGCCTCAAATTCTCACTACCTCAGCTTCCTCCAGTGATGGACTGTAACCTGGACTTGGGAGCTAAAATAAACACTTTCTCCTTTAAGTTACTTTCATCAGGGTATTTTATTATAGAAACTGGAAAGAAAGATAAAACACTAAGTGTCTGTGGTCTTTTTGTTTATTGTATGTATTACATAGGTTTTTATTCTTTTTTTCTTTACTGTTTCTTTGCATTATGTCAATATTTTCTAACATAACATTTTAATTCCTTTACTTTTTCTACTTTTTGTTGATTTCATTTTATAGGAAATCTTTTATCTAAACAGCATTACCTTTCTTTTTATTGAATTTTTGTGAATGTTATACAATATATTTTGATTGCATTTAGATCCCTCCTCCCTCTGCATCCCCTTTACTATTCCCTGCCCAATTCCAGCATATATAATGGAGTACATAGAGAGTCAAACTTGAGTCCCCAAATGCCCTTCATTGTGGCTCCATTGACTGGAGTGTGATCAACCTATCAAAAGTCTCACCATTAAATAATATGGATTATTTCCCCTTCCCAACAGCCATCAGTTGCCAATAGTTCCACAGGTAGGGTTGGGGTTTCTTACTCACCTCCACATGCCTATGCTGGGATTTTTGTCTGGACTGAGACTTGTGCATGCTGTCACTAATGTTGTGAGTTTATACTTCTATAGCTCAACTGTCTGGAAAATTCTGTTTCCTTGTGGTCATCTCCCACTTCTGGCTCTTAAAATATTTCTTACCCTTCTTCCTCAATGATCTCTGATCCTTGGGAGGCAGAAGTTTGATATAGGTATCTTATTCATGGATAAGCAGTCTGCAGCCTCTTATTCTCTCTGTGTTTGCCAGTTGTGAGTCTCTGTGTTAATCACCATTTGTTCCATAAGGAAGTTTTCTTGCTGAGAGTTGAGAGATGTATTAGTCTATGGGCATAACAATAAGTCATTAGGAGTCAGTTTAACATTATATCTATTTAGTAGAATAATAGTATTATGGCCTATGACTTGTTTAGCTATAGGTTCATTGGCCTGATATTAGTATTAGGTATGGATTACAACTTATGAAGCAGACCTTGAATCCACTTATAAAGTGGTTGGAGGGCTGGAGAGATGGCTCAACAGTTAAGAACACTAACCTTGCAGAAGACCTGGATCCAAATTCCAGTACCCACATGGCAGCTAACAACTGTCCACAACTCCTGTTCCAGGGGATCTGACAGCTTCTTTTGTCCTCCGTGGGCACTGCATGAAATGGGCACACTTACCTATATGTAGGCATAACACTCATACACAATAAAAATAATAAATAAAATATAAAATTTTAAAAAGAAAGTGGTTGGTTATTCACATAATATTCATGCCACTATTTCACCAATGGGCATTTCTAGTCAGGCCTGCTGTTGTAGCTCACAGAATTCACAGGTGAGTAAGGATAATGATTAAGTTTCTCTTATTCACTGCTTGTGGGAGTGCAAACTGGTGCAACCTCTATGAGAATTAGTGTGGATTCCTCAAAAAGCTATAAATAGATCTATCTATCTTATGATTCAGCCATACCACTCCTGGACATATACCCCAAAGACCCCATATTCTACTCCAGAGATACCTGTTCATTGATGTTCACTGTTGCCATTTTCATAATAGCCAAGGAAAAGGAAACAACCTAGATGTTCACCAACTGATGAATGAATAATGAAAGTATGGTACTGTTTACACAATGGAATATTATTCAGCTGTTAGGAAAAATAAAACTATGAAAAAATTTTAAATATTTTGTTTATTATTTTTATTTCTGTGTATGTATGTATTGCCTGCATATAGATAAGTGTGCCCGAGTTGTGCAATGACCACGGAGGACAGAAGAGACTGTCGGATCCCCTGGAACTGCAATTACAGACAGTTGTTAGCTGCCGTGTGGGTGCTGGGATTCAAAACTAGGTCTTCTGCAATAACAGCCATTGTTCTTAACTGCTGAGCCATCTCTTCAGTCCCAAATTATGAAATTTATAGGTAAATAAATGGAATTAGAAACAATCATTCTGGCTTAGGTAACCCAGACTTAGAAAGACAAACACCACATGTTCTCTCTCATAAGTGGATGCCAGCTTTGAATTTTTAGATTGGTTTGTTTCATTTGAAACAGCTTAGAATTCAGAATATTAATAAATGGTCAATGGTGGTGGAGGCTTACTGGGAGGGGAGATAGAATGCAGTGATATAAAGGGAGAAAGGGGAAATGACACTGTAGGAATGGTTAAATTGGGTGGGGAATGGGAGGGCAGGGCACAGGAGGGAGTTTGGGGAAGGATAACTAACACTGAAGGCCTTTAGGAAAAGCCATATGGAAACTTGCCACAATAGAAGTTTCTTAAAGTGTATATACATAATTAGTTTATTATAATGAATTATCTTATACCAGGGAGATAAGCTAGCAAAGTAAAGGCCATATACCAGGAATGGACTCTCTCTTTTGAAGCTATTGATCGGTGGTCTTATAGTCCCTCAAAAAAAAAAAAGCAGCCAGTTTCTTGGCTAAAAGTCAAAATAATAATTATAATACTGGCCATTCCCTCTGCTTTTGGTTACCTACCAAAACTAAATGGTAAGACTCTATTGCTGAAGACATTGCATATATGAGCTGTAGAACAAGCAAAGAGAAATCAAGCTGGTGCTGAATTCCAAGCTTCATCTCTACTGGCTAGTGTTCATAGTCCTGAAGGTGTGATGCATGCTAATGGAAGAGAAAACTACTCATTTTAAAGAACCTGTAATGCTGCATTTGCCTTTACTTCTCCTTCACATCCCCTATTCACCGGTCAAGGACTTTCTTTTCTCCCTACAGATAAGAGTTATGCAATTTGGGAGTCTCTTAGATAGACCCACTGAAGGGGTACTTCAGTTGCCTCACCCTGCATCCCTGTTCAGCATGGAAGAAGCCAGAGCAGTCTGCGTCCCTATTCCCTTTTGGCAATTTGGATAACGTCTTCAGAGGATGATGTGATAGGACTAGGAGGTGGGAATTGGCTAGGCAGTAAGGGTAAAAAGACCCCAAAGAAAAGCAGCCAGTTTCTTGGTTAAAAGCCTAAATGTCCTTTGGCCTCTTTGCAACATACTCTGTTTCAAAGGCCAAAAATGTTAAAAGTATTTGGGAGCTCTTATCCAATACCTAAAAGATTTTAGGATTACCTCTTCAGAGGGGGGAATGTTAGAGTAGCAAAAAACCCCATTTAAAAAAAAAAGAAAGAAGCCAGGAATGGTGTTGCATGCCTTTAGCCCCAGCACTTGCTCAGGAGGCAGAGGCATGGGACTATAGGGAGACCAAGAAAGACCCAAAAAAAAAAAAAATCAAATATCTTATTCAAGTTTTTTTACTGAGCTTTCCACACTAACTTGTTTGCTTTTGTTTTTGTTTTTGTTTTTCTGTCTGCCCCCTTTGTTTCTTTACCTTGTGCCCTGTGTCCTTACCCTTTACACAGTAAGTTCTATATGATAGGAATTGACATGTGCTCACCAGCATGCCACTGTCTTTGCCCTGTGGCACACAGCTAGTCTGTTTCCTTGCTTATAGCTAGGGTGGTCAAGTGTCTGAGTTATGATCTACAGCATGTGGAAAGAGGACATGCATACTGTCTCCAGGCAAGGCCTGTGAACACCTCCCACAGAACCCCTAATTTTTTTCTACCAAACTACTTTATTTTTTTTAATTATTGAATTTTTGTATATTTCATACAGAAAATCATCTCTATACCCCCCTCACACTTTGGCACCCTCCCATAGCACCCCAACTGGAGTTTGTATATTCTGCCATTTTTGTTATGGCCTATTGTGTCCCAGGGAACTGGTTCCTCCAAGGGGCAGGGCCTGCTGCAGAGAATTAACTGTGGAGAGTTAGCCATGGAAGGAGGAACTTCTGGTCACCATCTTGGGACAGAAGCCATGAACAGTGTGTGGTGGCGGGCATGGAGAAAAAGATGGCTCCAGCATCTCATCTGAGTCAACGCCAGAGGGGGCGTTTACTCACCTAGGGTGAGGCTGTGGGCCCAAGATGCATGAGCAAAAATTAATGGAGACTGTGGGTGGGCGAAGAAGCGATCTGGAATGGTGGGCTGAGCTATGCAGAGCTGGGTGCCAGGTGTCGGGTGTCCATTTCTTTGTAAGTTTCTCCATTTCCTCCCTCCCTACCCAAGATATAAAATGAAAAATTCAGATAAAAATGTTATGTGGTTTGTTTGATAGTGCCCCGAGCAAAAGACCCTGAAAAATGTGAGGATGGGTCAAACAGAGAGCAGGAAGATGAAAATTTAGTGATTTAGTGGGACACCTATTATCTAAAGTTAGTGTCCCCAGATGTCCCTCAGTGCAAGTTCATCCACTGGGATCTAGTCAGCCTATCTAGAGTTCCTCCCTTTAAGATCAGCTCTTCCTCACCCAAGAGTAATCAGCTGCTAATAAGTCTTCGACTATCATTGGGGCCTGTACTCATTTCCACAGTTTGTGCTGGGTTTTTGTCAGCTTAAGTTTGAATCAGTCTTGTGCATGCTTACATCATTGCTGTAAGTTTGTATGAAAAGAATGCCAGGCACCTGTAGGACTATTTCTGTATGGTCATGCACCGCCTCCCTGGCTCTTACAATCTTTCAACCCTCTCTTCCGCAATGATCCCTGATTCTTTGGCGGGTGGATTTTGATGTAGGACTCTTGTCCAAGAACCCACACCCTGCAGACTCTTATTCTCTATGTTTTGGCCATTTGTGACCTTTTGCTTTACTGGCCCTCTCTTGCATGAGGGAGCTTCATTGATGAGAATGGAAAGATGCATTAGTGTTTTCTTCATTTCTTGCTCTATTTTCCATGAGCCTTAGGTGTAGAGGTTGCATCCTAGATGTGCCACTTAGACTTGGGAAATTCAGACAATCTCTGTGTGTGACATATTGTGGAACTTTGTAATTATCTGTCTCTTGAAAAAGAAGCTTCTTTGATGGGTGGTGTGGCCTGAATTCCCTCTGGGTCTCCTGCACGATCAGACAAACCATATAATATATTTTATGTGAGTTTATTAACTTACAAATGAATGAGTCCCCAGTGCCTAGCCCTGTTCCGCCAGGACTTGGAGCCTGCGGGATGTGCTGCGGGCTCCTTTACATAACAGTGTGCTTCCCAGCATCTTTCCTGCCTCTCCTTTTGAGGAGTCCGCCATGAATTCCCTAAACATTAACATGGCCTTTGACTCTGAAAAGGTATCATACCTTCCTGTAAATTCCTAGCAGACAACTGTCTGGCAGAAGCCCACTTTTCACATGCAAAAGCATCTAGCAGCCAAGGCTTTTAACACAACCCCCATGGTATAAAAATCTTAGTCTTCTCTCAATAGTGGGGAATTTAGGGAAACCGGGAATTTAGGGAAACCTGGCCCAGGAATCCAGGGAGATCAGAGATATCAGAGAACTGGGTCTCAGATAATAAAGCTGTACAGACTAAAACTAAGCCTTGAGCCTTTGAGTCTTGTGTACCGGCGACCCAACTCCTCCGGAGGGCAGCACCTTCCGTTACCGACCCACGAATACTCTAGCTTCACCGTCCTTGTGCCTCTTCCCTATGGGGTTCAGTGGCCAGGAGCCCCACTATCCTGAGGAAAGGCATATGGGTGTATTAAGGGACGGGATTTCGATTGGACAAACGCTCCAGTAGCAGAGAAAGCTCAGCAGCAAGAGAAACTGCGGTAGTCATCAGCTACCGCCACTCCCAGAGACACGGGACCTGAGCCGCAGAGCCCAGGCGCGGACCCAAAGCAGCCGCGAAGTCTGCGGACCCGCAGGGAGTGAGCATACGGCTGCGCCCAGAGAGAGAGCGCAGCCGCCCATAATTAACTTACAAAGGAATGAGTACCCAGTGCCTAGCCCTGCAGCATGACTCAGAGCCCACCTTATCAGACCGTGCCATACCCATAGTCACTGTTAGCATTCACTCATGCCTCTGGGGCCAGAGATCACACCAGGTCCACAAGAGTCAGTCCATTCTGTCATTCAGCTGCTGAGCTGCTGGCTGCGCATCCCCTACACCACGTGTGCTACCACGGCTCACGGCTTCTGTCCCAAGATGGCTCCCAGCAGCCTTTTGGTAGTCCACCCTCTGCGTCATGCCCCACCCATTGGAGGAACTAGCCAATTGGGAGACACTCTGCCCCTTTCCTCCACTCTTACAATCTTCCCACCCATCTTCCGCTAAAGCCCCTGAGCCTTGCAGGGGGTGGTAGATGTAGGGCGATCTCTCTTGTATCATGGTGAGATAATGGTTTCTTGGGCCTCCTCATTAGTCATCTTTAGGCTGTGGCCACTGATCTATCTTAGTGGTGTTTCTTCTACTATAAAGACAAATGGAAGGCAGTAGACACATTTAAACAAACATGAATGTAACTACAAATGCTTAGAAGATATCCCAGTAAGTGTACTATACTCATGATGGCTTCTCCACTAGGGCCTGTAGCCTGTCTCGACACAAGGCATTGGCCTGGTCTTCAGCACCAGAAGTGGGTTTCACCCCTAGGAGCAGGCCTTATCCAATTATTTGTCAGTTATACGTGTATTGGTCAAGCCATTATTGCACTTGCAGGTATTGCTTGGCATGTCCATAGTGTGCAGCACGTGGGGTCCATCATTGGGAAGAATTATAGGCGATCCTTTCTTCCCCAACCATCCACATCAATAAGAACATCATCCATCCACTGGCACAGAGTTTTTTGGCTCAGTCTCAGTTCCATCTCTTCTTTTTCTCCTGCGCCCACACCATGTAGTGTCTTCAGCAACATGGCCTTACTGACCTTTCTAGGGTACAACCAACATTAAAGGCAATAGCCTTGGTGAATTGGAATACCTCAAGGATCTCTCTCTGACCAACACCTCATCAGGGGCAACTCACCCCTGGTACTGTAGCTTTTCTTAACAGTGGTGTAGTTTGGGAGTCTCTATCTTCATCTTACCCAACCTACATAAAACTCCCAAGAATCTTACAGCTATAGCTGGCTTTTGCTTCTTTAGGTATCTTTCAAATAGGTTTCACATCTGTAAAACACTCAAAGGAACGTTACCAATATATACTAAATCAATCACAGACAAGGTCTTACACAGCATGGAAAGGTTTTGTCCATTCATATTAACTCAATTTCTCCATAGATCCTTGTTAGGTACCATAGCATGGGTACGAGGCATTAATTTGGTTAGCTCTTTACCATTTTTAGTTATCCATTTGGATTCTTTTATTCTTAATACACTTACAGGTGTTGGCCCCAGTTGCCTGACCCTGCACTGGGATAAGGAGGCAGGGGGCTTCTCCTGTCTCCACTGCACTTGTTGGTTCCCTGAGTCAGACAGGCTCTGGGTCTGCCTCCTGACTGTAGCCACATCTGTCATCATCCCATTGACCACACCAGGTTGTTGGGTTAGAACTTGGTAGGAAAACCTGTTTCCACCACTAGTATAGCCTTTATCAGAAGAGAAATGCATCTTATTTAATCCTAGGGGATTCTTAACCACACCTTGTACAGTTGTTATCCTTCGAATGTTCTTTGTAAACTGTTCTTCTGATTTTAAAACCTTCCAGAAATGCCTTAGTATTGAATGTGGTTTTCTATCAATTTTTTCTCTGGGGATTTGGGTTTGACATAGTCTTGCCACATTTGTCTTCAGGTAACCCAAGTGGACCATTTCTTCAGTCTGGCCTTTTTTATATCTCTTATAGGGTGTTCTGTTATTTTATAGACATGTTTTATATGCTGGTCAGAATTATTTTGATTTGCCAAAGCTTCTCTCACTTTACAAAGATCCTGTCCCATCAAAGGGCTTAGTAAAGCCATTAAAGCCCCATACCATTCTTGAGGTCCCAGTTGAATTAGGCTTTCTTTCATCTCTCTGGTGAACTCAGTCTTATCTGGCCCAGTGAACTAGACATCATATATTGCTTTTCTCATACCTAGTTCTCTCAGGAATGCCTGCCCCTCCTTTATAGTCCTCCTGCCCCTGCTAATCATGTTAGTCTCCCTTGGTGACAGCCATGTATTTTTAATACCTTTAACCAGCCACCCCATTAATGGACTGCTTCCCCCTGCATTGGCCTAGGTTGAATAGCCTATATTGCAAGGATGGATGGGTGGTTATATAACTCAGCTGTGAAGCTTCTGAAGGACTTAGACTGATATCATTTGCTCCCATGTCCCATACTCCCACAACTCACATGGCCAGGGGCTCTCTGCTTGCTTGCTTGCTTGTAATTTTTTCCTAGTTTTAACAGTTCTAGCATGGAATATTTCCTAGTTACAGCACAGTTAGCTTGTTTTCCCTTTTTACTATTATCTGTCTTTTCCTCTGAGTCCTTGGACCTTACATAAGTCAAAGTGTCCCACTTTTTTTCTCTCTCCAGCTCTGCAACTGGGTCTGCCAGTTCAGCCTTTCAGCTCTCCCTGCCTGGGGCACATCTTTTATCATGCAGTGGCTGATTTCTCTCTCTCGGGGCACTCCCAGAGCAGGTAAAAGATTTTCTCGCCTCTGGGTAACCTTTAACAAATCTTCACATACCTGCAACATATCCCCACATTTACAACATAGCTGTGGCCCACACTTCTTCATGGCTGGCCTCTTTTTAGTTACAGATTTTATAATCCATCATATAACCCATATGACTATCCCTAACCCCATTAAGCATATGGGTTTTGATTGACTTCTCTCCTGGATTTGGGACTCAGAGCCCAGCTGACCTGCCACAGGGGCAGCAGGAACAGCACTGCTTTCTGAGACCCATATCCCCAAGGCTGTAGTTCCTTTATCTGGCCAGACTATGCCAGTTTTGTGGCCCGAATTCCCTCTGGGTCTCCTGTGTGATCAGACAAACCATATAATATATTTTACGTGAGTTTATTACAAATGAATGAGTACCCAGTGCCTAGTGCAGCACCGTGACTCAGAGCCCACCTTATCAGACCATGCCACACCCATAGTCACCTCTAGCATTTGCTCACACCTCCAGGGCCAGTGATCACCCCAGATCCACAAGAGTCAGTCCATTCTGTCCTTCAGCTGCTGAGCCGCTGGCTGCACGTCCCCCACACCACGCACGCTACCATCGGTTTGTGGCTTCTGTCCCAAGATGGCTCCTAGCAGCCCTTTCATAGTCCCCACTCAGTGTCATGCCTTGCCCATTGGAGAAACTAGCCAATTGGGAGACAGGTGGTGACTGTGATACTTGTTTATAAGGATTTGGTACTAGGATCCACAAAAGAGGGAGAACATACATCTTTTGTTTTTCTGAGTCTGTTACTTCATTTAGTATCACACTTTCTAGATCCATCCATTTACCTGCACGTTTCATGATTTTGTCTTTCTTTACTGCTGAGTAGAACTCCATTGTGTAAATGTACCACATTTTCATTAACTACTGGTCTGTTGAGGGGCACTTAGGTTGCTTCCATCTCTTAGCTATTGTAAAAAAAAGCAGCAACAAACATGTGTACCAAAGTACCTTCTGCAGAGAAAAGTGAGGGAGCCTTGCTACACAGGAGAGAGGAAAGAGAGTCACAGGATAGGCCTAATCTAAATGATCTTATTATGGAATAGAATGTGTCAAACAGGAATATCCACATAGATTTTTATGGAGAAATAAAATTGTGTGGATTAAATTTGTGGAACTTCTGGATTTAATTGCCAAAGCCTGCCTTAGCCAATATTTCCTATAGAACAGAGATGCAGCCTTGCACCTGGAATGTGTCAGACACCTATCTGTTAAATTGCTTGGTGAGTAAATATATGACAACTTCTTCCTCTTAGTTGCTGCAGCTTTATAGGAAGAGATCCCTTCCCCTGTACATCAATGGGAACACAGTGATACAAAATAATAATTCCCTGGTACCCGACACATTCCATTCTCTAGAATACCTGTCTTCCGGAGCTAATGCTTCTCAAAATTTAATACACCTACAAAATATTCAAGTTTATGAAAATGTAGATTCAGTGGGTCTAGGATGGGTCTTGAGGTTCTGCATCGCTTTTGAGTATTTGTTTTTAGTTGGCTTAATTGTGACATTTTCATAATCATGTTATTGTACTTTGTTCATAATCATTATGCCTTATCCTCCCCACCATGTCCTCCAAGTCTATGGAGCCCTTCTTCTTATACTGAAGTTTCTCTTCTGCTTTCATATTATATATGCATTTATGCAATATAAGTATTATATATTATATAACAGATATAATCTTTCAAATCTAGAATCTGTATGGAAAACGTGATATTTGCTTGAGTCTGGCTTATTTTGCTTAACATGATGATCTCTAGTTCCATCTATTTTTCTGCAGTATCATAATTTCACTTTTCTTTAGGGCTGAATAATTCTAACATACATACACACTGCATTTTTAAAAATCCATTCATCTGTTGATTGGCATCTGGCCTCGTTCCGTATCTTGGCTATTGTGAATAGAACAGTAAATAGAGATGTTCACTTATTTCTGTGGAAGGCTGAGATGGAGTCTTTAGAGTATATACCAGCGTGATATAGATTGATTATATGGCAGTTCTACTTTTAGTTTTTGGAGGGGGTAAACTCCATACTGACTTACAGAGTGACTACACTGTTTGCATTCCCACCTGCAGTACATAAAAATTCCTTTATCCCCACATCCTCATCAACACTGTTTATTTGCTTCATAGATGATAGTCACTCTGACTGGGGTATAAGATGGACTCTCAGTATAATGTTTTATAAAGGAAAAATTAAAGTTAGCATGCAAAATAAGGGGTTTCAGCTTAGCATTTTCATGTGTTATTTTGCTTTGGTTAAATTTATCTTTCTTCTCCATTTATTAGAGTTTCAATTTGTGTTTTCATGGTGACAAACTCTTTTCATGTTTTTTTCTGTATTTTATTTATTATTTTTAGTTTATGTGTATGAGTGTATTGCCTGCATGTAGGTAAGTGCACCCATATAGTGCAATGCCCACAGAGGATAAAAGAGGCCATTGGATCCCCTGGAACTGGAGTTACGGCCAGTTGTTAGCTGCCATGTGAGTGCTGGGATTCAAATCTGGGTCTTCTGCAAGAACAACCAGAGTTCTTAACTGCTGATCCATCTCTCCAGGCCCTCTTTTCATGTATTTATTGTATTTATGTTCACATATTTATCTCTCCAGCCCCTCTATCTGTATTTCTCCTTTGGGTAACTCTTCAATTTATTTGCTTATTTATTAATAGGATGATCTGATATTTAGGTATTTAACTTTTTGAGTAATCCCCTGTTGGATATAAATTGTCAAAAATCTCTCATTCTGTCTCCACTCTGCTGATGGTTTCCTTTGCAGTGCAGAAAGTTTTTAAGTCTCAGCTGTCAATTCTTGGGATTATTTCTGTGCATTTGGAGTGGTTTTCAGAAATTTCATATCTATGATTCAAGACTAAAGGGTTTGACTTATATTTTCCTCAAGCAGCTACAGAATTTTAGGTCTATGTTAAGGTTTTTAATTCATCCTGAACTTATTTTTACAAAGGGTATAAAATAGGGATCTAGGTTCATTCTTCTACATGTGGATATCCAGTTTGCCTAACACCATTTGTTAAAGAGGGTGTCTTGTACAGTGTACATTCTTGACATCTTTGTCAAAGAATAATGTTTTAGTTGTGTATTTCTAGGTTCTCTATTTTATTCCATTGGTCTCTGTGTCCGTTTTGTGACAATACCATAGCTGTGTAGTATAACATGAAATCAGATATTTTGATATCTCTAGCATTGCTTTTCCTGTTTAGGATTTGCTTTGTGTATTTAGGATAGTTTGTGCTTTCAGGTATATATTAGAACTGGTTTTTCTACTTCTGTGGTGAATGTCACTGGAATTTTAATGGGGATTGCAGTGAGGCTATGGATGGCTTCTGGTAATGTAGTTATTTTACAGAATATTAATTTTGCTGCTCCATGAGCATGGAAGGCTTTTCCATTTACTAGTATCTCATTTTCTTTCTTCAGTGTTTTTATTTCTATATTTACTTACTTATTTGTGTGTGTATATGTGTGGTATATGCACGCATGTGCATATGTGTATGTAAGCATATTCACATGTGTCTGTATGTGTGAAGATCAGAAGTGGACACTGGGTGCCTTTCTCTACTACTTTCCATCTTATTTTTTTGTGAGAAACCATCTCTCACTGAAATTCGAGCTTGCCATTTGGCTCTGTTGGTTGGCTAGAAAGCCCACAGCATCCACCTGTCTCTATCCCTTCAGTTCTGACGTTATGCACACAGGCAGCCTCACCCATGAACACTTTACCCACTAGACCAGCTCCCCATTCAACCTATTAATGTTTTTTGTTGATGTAACAACATAATAATTTGCTAAAAGTTTTTTCAAGAGTAAAAAAAGTTCTTTATTTCTAATGCTCTTCCAGGTAATTCTGATCTGATGCTTCCAGTCCAAAGGCCACACTTTTATTAGCATGGCTCTGTATAGACAGTTATTAAAGTTTCTAAAATTTCCTGGGATTGCTATTATGATGCAACTTCCTGGATTTCTCCATTCCTCTTATAAAGTCTAATTAGTAGTTTTAGTATAGGGCCCTAAAATTTTCATTTACTAAGCCTAAAGAAGATGCAAATATAGGTTGCTAAGGGACTCACACTAAAAAAACTCTTCTGTATCTTTGTTTTGTCAATTATCACTTCTTTTTTTATGTTTTGACTTGCTTTTCCTGGGAAATTCCTCTAGGACACATGTCCCTTATTTGTTTATAAACACTTGCGTAGCACTTACATTGTGCCTGGCACTGACCTACCTGCTTCATATGCATCAGGTATTTAGTCATCCTCCAAATCCCATTCTTCACTTGTAGATGGTGCATGCAGAGGGCCGGTTACCCATCCATAGTTGTAAGCAGTATCTAATAGAGTCACGATTCAAAAAAGGCAATGTGATTCTAGAATCCTTGCACCAAATTGCCAAACATTGCACTCTAGGTGACTTCTTGCCTCTTTAGAAGATAGAACAGATCAATGAGTTCATTTTGGGTAACTTTTGGGGGACCCCTTTTGCCTTTGTTTGTCAGGGGAGTGTATGTGTTTGTACATTTGTGTGTGAATGTGTCCATGTTCATGTGTGTCTGTGTGAGGTATATGTGTATACATGTTCATGTGTCCCTTTGCATGTATGCATGCAGATGAGTGTGCACATGTGTTATGTGTGGGAGAGTACAGGCCATAGGTCAACACTGACTGCTTCTCTCAGATGCTCTCCACCTTTTATTTTGAGACAGGTCTCTCATTGAATCTGGAGTTTGTAATTTAGCTAGGCTAGCTGGTCAGCAAACCTCAGATATCTGCCTGTCTCCACTCCCTTGGCGTGGGGTGTTAAATATACACACTGCCATGCCTAGCTTTTGCATGGGTGCTAGGGATCTGAACTCTCATATTTGTACTTATTATCAAGAAAATGACTAACTCAGACATTTTCTCAGCCTGTCTTTCTATTGATACCTGGATAGATTCCTTCAGCTCTTTTGCCAGTGTACAAACTTTTTGAACCCCATTAACTTTAAGTTTAATCATTTTGGAGCCAATGTTAATATCTCTCATCAAAGTTAGTTGGAAAATGAAGAAAAGTTTTTAACTTATTGCTGTGCTTAATTAATGTCAAATAAGTAATTTTAATTCAGTGAGCTTCTTGTGTGCTCATGGTTACTGAGGCTGAATGCTCAGAGCTGGAAAGGATGCAAAGATAATTAGGACATTATCTTTGCCTTAAAAAATGGTAATACTGTTTGAAAAACATATATTTATAAAACATTTTTCTTGCTATATGGATATTTTGATCTTAGAAGTTAAATGATGCTACAGAAGACAAGGAAAGTAGAACAGAGGAGGATATTGAGGCTACATTGGGGGACAGTGCAGGTGTCTCTTGTGCTTAGGGCAAAGGACAGGTATCTGAGGAGGAGAAAATTGTGGGCTTGTGGCTGAGAAGGCTTGTGTTTGGGATCAGATGTGGGAATTCATTATGAAGGCAGTATGTGAACCATGCTACTACAAAAGGAAATTCAGGGTTGGGGTGGAGCTTAGTTGGTACTTTTCTTGTCTAGCATGCATGAAGCCTTGGGTTCAATGCCCAGATCGACCTAAAACAAGTGTGATGGCTTGTGTCTGTAATCCTAACACTGGGAGGTGGAGGTAAAAGGACCAGAAGTTCAAGGTCATCCTTACCTATGTAGTGAGTTCAAGGCTGGCCTGTCCCAACAAACACAAAAACAAGCAAGCAATTCAGCATTTGACAGAGTAAGAATTGTATTTAAAGAGCTCATTCTGGAAGAGAGTTTCTATGTTTGTGGAGCACTTTTTTTCCTTCAAATATTTTCACATGATGTACAATTTATTGAATTATATAAATCACATTATTGAATATACTCTATGTTTCATTATACATGATTAGTCACACTACCCCAGTGTGGTAAGCACTAATATCTCTTTATAGCAGCTGAGTAAATTGAGGATGACTTTCCTTCCATAATTTCCTCAAGTAATGTGGAAAAGAATGAGTGGAGTGCTGTTTCTAAAACATTTGTTGAAAGAATATTAGGTAAACAAAGGAAGAAAATCTTCCAAGTACAGGCCTTAATCCTGTTGATGGAAAACAAACAGCATGACCAAAAAAATTGAAATTACTTCATGTGAGTTATGACGTGAGTGGCATTTTTTTTAATTCTTTCATGTGACTTTAGTAATTTAAACAATTATCTGGGTAAGTTGTACCAAATACTTACTGATTTTGGATGAAAAGTATTTGGAGGATAAACTCAAACACATTCTCCACATGAAACCACTGTGTGAGTTTTATTGTCTTATTCTTCGTAGAATGTTATGAAACTTTGACTGTTTTCTCTCCAATGACATATATGTGGTAGATGCTCTCAAAAACTATTATTTATTCACAGGTTTAGTTTAACAGTTATTTGCATCTTGCAACCCTCTGACTGTGCCATTTCCACCACCTTATAATATTATGTAATAGAAGATTGATGGGAAGTGAAGGCCTGACAATAAGGGCCTTGAACTAAGATGCCATTATCTTACTATTGCTGTTGTTATTTAACATCTTTTGAGCTAATCTTCCTCACCCAGGAAAGGAGGAAGTGGCAGAAATAACCTGTCCTCCTTATCATTCTGGGAGCAGCTTCAGAGAGGACCTGTGTCTAGCTCATCTCTTTCCCTCTAATCATAGAGCAGGGCACATCTTGAGCGATCAGTCATCAACCAATGGCTATAGATTGAATATTCAAATTCTCACATAGCAAGAAATCTTTCTACACCCACAAAACTAAGAAATGAGAGACATAGATCAAACCCAAATCTTAGATTTTCAAAGGCTGTCCTTTATACCTATTATGTTACTGGCTTAGGACCGTTTATTAATTTATTCATATATCATGTATAAATGCTTACCATCATTGGACCAACTCCTATACAAGCCACAGGGAAGACAAAGATAAAAGCCTTGATCCTGCTTGCCTCGAACTTGTAAAGCTAATGAGGAAAATGAATAGCAAAAATAATTGAGATGCAGTGTGGTCTATGACACACTTAAACAACAATTGCTAATACTTCATGAAACATTTATTGCTCAGAATGCTATTTAGGCCACATTTTATTTAAAATTCCAAACACTCCCAAAAGATACATGCTATTCATATTCTCATTTTATAAATAAGAAATATTACCATGACTTATGGATCTATCAAATGCAGTGTCTAGCTACAGACGCAATACATTTTCTTGGCTAATCTAATAAAATATATGGAACAGTCTCTACTTGCTTTCACGTATTCTATCATTGGGGTGACGACAACAAACCACAGGCTCCCAAATGCTGCAATTCAGAATCACCTGGAGGGAATTTTTTTAAAAAATTGTAGTAGGTCACAAGTCATAGTTCCGAGGGTGAGATGGACATGGTTTCTAGATGATTCCAACGGAAAGATAAGGACACAAAGTGCTATACCAATGCAAGAGTTCTTTTCCTTGTCCCATTTTTTAAGATCAGTTTCTGGAAGCTCAAAAATCAGATGACATGAAGATCTCCTACTTCAGTCATCCTTCTGTCTCTTGTTTCACACATAGGCTTGTTAGTGACATAGTAGATGCTGATTGACTTGGTCCCTGGCTAAGCACACAGTTAGGTAATTATCATTACCAGTCAAAGGGTGAGCCCTTAGCAGTTTGTCTGGGAGTTGGTGATTATATATTTATGAATGAGCCAGTTGTATTAGAATATCAGGGGCTTAAAGCACTGGGGAATTTATTACTGCATGCAAACCTTGGGCTCAGATAACATGGTAATGCATAACTAAATCAATTGAGCAATCATGGTAGCCTCTGCCACCAGCAGCTCTTGTCAGAAAACGTGAAGAATTCTATCTCCCTTCCCATGAAACCACTCCCCTCCACAGCCCCTTACTGGTTTCTTGACCTCTGTGGATTTTGCAATTTGAAGCATCATATCTAAAGATTCAAAGCTAGAATGCATATATGAGACAGAGCACACCATGTTTGGCTTTCTGTGTCTGGGTTACCTCATTCAGGATGATTGTTTCCAGTTCCATTCATTTACCTGTGAATTTCACAAATTTTTAAGCTAAATGATATCTCATTGTGCAAACTTACCACAGTTTCATTATCCATTCATCATCTGATGGATATCTAGGTTGTTTCCATTTTCTGGTACAATAACCAACCATTTTCTGATTGAATTTAAGGCTCACTTTACAAGTTGAAGTCTTGTATAGTTAGCAACCTGGTATAGTTAGCAGGGCCAAGAACCTGTGACTAGACATATCACAGACTATAGGGGAGAATCTACTACTAATATTCTGCTAAACACACATAGTATCAAACTGACTCCTAATGACTTATCATTATACCCATAGATTAATGTACCTCTTAGCTTTTACCAGAGAAACTTTTTGCAGCAGATGGTGATTAACACAGAGACCCCAAATTGTTCAACATGCAGAGAAGAAGAGACTTCAGAGTGCTCAGGCCTAAATGGAAAACCTATATCACTCCCCAAGGATCCTTTCTAAAGAGGTGGTGAATGAATATAAAGAACCATGTTGTCTGGACACAACAGGAAGGACAGTTGCACACATGAACCCACAGAACTTGTAACAGCATGCACAAAATCTGTGCATGCCCAAACCAGACAAAAATCCCAACATGGATGGGGGAGTTGGGCAAGAAGCCCCAGCCCTAACTGGGAGAATCTATTGGCAATTGATAGCTGCTGGGAGAGGAAGAGTCAGTTTCCTTTAAGGGTTTGATGTCAGGTAGGTTGACTGGACTCCAGGGTATAGACTCTGTCTTAGTTTGTTCTCTATTGCTGTGACAAAACACTCTGACCAGTACCAACTTGGGGAGGAAAGGGTTTATTTGTCTTATATCTCCCAGGTCACACGCAGTTCATCAGGGAGCCCAAGGTAGGAACTCAGGGCAGGAACCTGGAGGCAGGAGCTGGAGCATAGGCCAT